>NC_069508.1:78170695-78513195 GCF_027579735.1 Bombina bombina
TATTTCATATTGGGGAAATGAATTACTGTTTTAAATCTTCTTGACAAAGCCCGGTTGGAACCGGGAGAAACGCGTTGGGGGTACTTACATGGTGACTCCCATACAGGGACTTAGCCATTTTGTGCAGACAAGACTGACGATCTCAGCAGGACAGCTGAGAGCGGGGCTTCCGGACATACCCGCTGCAGGCATCTTCCTGCTTGTATGAACTCCAGCTGCCGATCTGCTTTCCATCTGATGTTTGCGGACACATTGACTGCTTTTAAACAAGGGCTCAAAAAATTTGTATTTCTGTAATTATTTATACTTTGCGTATGAACATTGTTAAATAAATCTTCACTTGAATCTGTTCTTTTTTGCGCTTTGTTTTTATGTATATACGTTCCGTGGATCCTATAACCTCTGGCAAGAAAGGATTGGTTTAAGGGAACAACAGAGACGGATATCTTTATTACCCTAAAGACCGGATAAACATCTTCTTTCATATCCCATTATGGATTATTATTATCTGAATTTTTGGTTTCAAAAAGGTACTGTTCCTATTGATCCTGTTAAAAATTGGATTTTACTCATCCATACAAGGATATTACTTTGTATCAACTATAATAACCTTTACTGATCTATATTATTTTTTGACAATAGAGTTGGAATAATAGAGTTGAATAGTTTTTTCTATTTTTCTATCCATCCCTACTCAAGTTAAATATAAAGCACTCTTAATTTTGCACTCATATGTTGAAAGTGTAATGTTAGCACTTGAGCCAAAGCCTTGGTCACCCCAACATCTGGAGGTCAGATATTACGGCCATGCTAAGGGCTAGATTTATCAAAGCTGAGGCGGACAGGGGCGCGTATATGCACCCCTGTATGCCTCAGCGCGCCTGTGGCGGGGCGAAATTGCCTGCAGGTAATCACCACACAATTTTGCGCTCGTGTGCAATCCCACCCCCTGCCCGCACACAGCCAATCACGCGCGGGCAGGAGCTGTCAATCTCCTCGGTCGGAATAGACCACAGATATTGGCAAAGAGGTTAGGGAAGCGGCGGTCTGGTGACCGCTGCTTGTTAACTTACGGCGAGCAAGTTCTTGTGAGAACTTGCAGCCGTAGGGCTTTGATAAATCGAGCCCTAAATCTCTCACCTAATAAACGTCTATGGAGCATTCTTCAAAAACACTCCGTAGATGCCGGCGGCAAAAGAACCACCCCTGTGTGTCAGAGATGAGAATATTAAACAAAGTGCGCAAGTGCAGTATCAGCTAGAACAGACATAAGTGTCAATATTCAATGCTAAAGCTCATGTGCCTTAGTAGCTATATATACATAAGAAAGGTTATTGTAAATAGTGTTGACCAGTGCTATTGATGATAAGTGTAGCAGGTGTTAGTGCATAAATAGCAAGTGCATAGTGACAGTGTATGATACTGTGACGAGATAGGGTGAAATTAAAACAAATAATGTTAGGAGGAGAGATACTGATAAGAAGTACAATCTTAAATTATGGGACATAGGATGAACATGGCCATGTGTAAATAAGGATATGGTAACAGTATAATGGTCTCATATATATATATATATATATATATATATATATATATATATATATATATATATATATATATATATATATGTATATGTACAGACTAGGGGATGGTTATTTGGCACCTATTTGTATATCATGGAAGGAGACCATACCATTGGGGACAAGGGGACCAGTGTTTACTGAAGATGACCAATATTGGGTTTATTCACTGGTGTCAGTGATGTACCGTATAATTTGGGGTGAATATAGATGATGGTATATTTTTTAATAATATAGAAACACCAGGAGTTAGCCTGGGAGTATAGAGCAAGTTAAACAAGCGGATGGACATTCGAATTAGGAACGCTCACTCCTAGGGGTCTCAACACCCACTTGGACTGGCACAGTTACCTATAACCTCCCTGTTTAACTTGCTCTATACTCCCAGGCTAACTTCTGGTTTTTCTATATTATTAAAAAATATACCATCATCTATATTCACCCCCAAATATATGGTACATCACTGACACCAGTGAATAAACCCAATAATGGTCATCTTCAGTAAACACTGGTCCCCTTGTACCCAATGGTATGGTCTCCTTCCATGATATACAAATAGGTGCCATATAACCATCCCCTAGTCTGTACATTGGCCCAATATATGACACCTAACCATATATGACCATTATACTGTTACCATATACTTATTTACACATGGCCATGTTCATCCTATGTCCCATAATTTAAGATTGTACTTCTTATCAGTATGTCTCCTCCTAACATTATTTGTTTTAATGTCACCCTATCTCGTCACAGTATCATGCACTGTCACTATGCACTTGCTATTTATGCACTAACACCTGCTACACTTATCAATAGCACTGGTTAACACTATTTACAATAGTCTTTCTTATGTATATATAGCTACTAAGGCACACGAGTTTTAGCATTGAATATTGACACTTATGTCTGTTCTAACTGATACTGCACTTGCGCACTTTGTTTAATATTCTCATCTCTGACACACAGGGGTGGTTCTTTCGCCGCCGGGGTCTACAGAGTGACGTCACGAGTCTAACTTTCGTTTTCAGCTCGGGCGCCGCAACATGCAGGCCGATGGCGTCTTCCTTGCATCTTGGCACACTCTTATAAGCACCTGTTTTGGTAAGTCACTTTCACATTTTTTGCTCTCACAGGGGTCTGAGGACGGGGGTTACTCCCCGAAAACGTTCACCTTTTTGAATTAAACAACACTTTTTAAAAAACGGTGAGTGCATCTTTTGTTGAATTTATCTATATATATATATATATATATATATATATATATATATATATATATATATATATATATATATATATATATATATATATATATATATATATATATATATTTATATATATTCACATACATATACAGGTGGAACTCGAAAAATTAGAATATTGTGCAAAAGTTTATTTATTTCGCTAATGCAACTTAAAAGGTGAAACTAATATATGAGATAGACTCATTACATGCAAAGCAAGATAGTTCAAGACGTGATTTGTCATAATTGTGATGATTATGGCTTACAGCTCATGAAAACCCCAAATCCACAATCTCAGAAAATTAGAATATTGTGAAAAGGTGCAATATTCTAGGCTCAAAGTGTCCCACTCTAATCAGCTAATTAAGCCATAACACCTGCAAAGGGTTCCTGAGCCTTTAAATGGTCTCTCAGTCTGGTTCAGTAGGAATCACATTCATGGGAAAGACTGCTGAACTGACAGTTGTGCAGAAAACCATCATTGACACCCTCCATAAGGAGGGAAAGCCTCAAAAGGTAATTGCAAAAGAAGTTGTATGTTCCCAAAGTGCTGTATCAAAGCACATTAATGGAAAGTTATGTAGAAGGGAAAAGTGTGGAAGAAAAAGGTGCACAAGCAGCAGGGATGACCGCAGCCTGGAGAGTATTGTCAGGAAAAGGCCATTCAAAAGTGTTGGGGACTTTCACAAGGAGTGGACTGAGGCTGGAGTCAGTGCATCAAGAAGCACCACACACAGACGGATCCTGGACATGGGCTTCAAATGTCGTATTCCTCTTGTCAAGCTACTCCTGAACAACAAACAACGTCACAAGCGTCTTACCTGGGCTAAAGAAAAACAGACCTGATCTGTTGCTCAGTGGTCCAAAGTCCTCTTTCTGATGAGAGCAAATTTTGCATCTCATTTGGGAAACAAGGACCCAGAGTATGGAGAAAGAATGGAGAGGCATACACTGCAAGGTGCTTGAAGTCCAGTGTGAAGTTTCCACAGTCTGTGTTAATTTGGGTAGCCATGTCATCTGCTGGTGTTGGTCCACTGTGCTTCATTAAAGGACCAGTTAACACAGTAGATTTGCATAATCAACAAATGCAAGATAACAAGACAATGCAATAGCACTTAGTCTGAACTTCAAATGAGTAGTAGATTTTTTTTCTGACAATTTTAAAAGGTATGTCTTTTTCCACTCCCTCTGTACCATGTGACAGCCATCAGCCAATCACAAGTGCATACACGTACCATGTGACAGCCATCAGCCATTCACAAATGCATACACACTGATTCTTGCACATGCTCAGTAGGAACTGGTGACTCAAAAAGTTAAAATATAAAAAGACTGTGCACATTTAGTTAATGGAAGTAAATTTGAAAGTTGTTTAAAATAGCATGCTCTATCTGAATAATGAAAGTTTAATTTTGATTGAGTGTCCCTTTAAGTCCAGGGTCAATGCAGTCGTCTATCAGGAGATTTTGGAGTACTTCATGCTTCCTTCCGCAGACAAGCTCTATGGGGATGCTGACTTCATTTTCCAGCAGGACTTGGCACCTGCCCACACTGCCAAAAGCACCAAAACCTGGTTCAATGACCGTGGGATTATTGTGCTTGATTGGCCAGCAAACTCGCCTGACCTGAACCCCATAGAGAGTCTATGGGGCATTGCCAAGAGAAAGATGAGAGACATGAGACCAAACAATGCAGAAGAGCTGAAGGCCGCTATTGAAGCATCCTGGTCTTCCATAACACCTCAGCAGTGCCACAGGCTGATAGTTCCCATGCCACGCCCCATTGAGGCAGTAATTGCTGCAAAAGGGGCCCAAACCAAGTACATACAGTATTCATGCTTATACTTTTCAGAGGTCCAATATTGTTCTACGTAAATCCTTGTTTTATTAATTGCATGTAATATTCTAATTTTCTGAGATTGTGGATTTGGGGTTTTCATGAGCTGTAAGCCATAATCATCACAATTATGACAAATCACGGCTTGAACTATCTTGCTTTGCATGTAATGAGTCTATCTCATATATTAGTTTCACCTTTTAAGTTGCATTAGCGAAATAAATTAACTTTTGCACGATATTCTAATTTTTAGAGTTTCACCTGTACATGAATCATTTCTTAGTCCTGTTAGCTTTAGTGCACATGAGTTATATCTATTGAGGCACATTCAGCTAAAGCTAACAGGAGTTATATTAATATGTTTTATGCATTTATTTGGTTTAAAAAAGTTTTTTTGTAGAGTGGCATTTTTTTATTTTTTAGGGTAATTTAATTTTAGGATAGGACATTTTTTATTTTTGTGTAATTTCTTTTTACTCATAGTGTTTTCTTATTTGTTTTAGTAATTTTTTTTACTGCAGCTTAGGGGGTCTTAGTTTAGGGGTTAATACAGTAAAGGGTTTATTGTGTTGGGTTGCAGCAGTTTAAGGGTTAAATAGAGTAGGGAGTTTATTGCAATTGGGGTTCTGGTAGTTTAGGGGTTAAGTAGTGTATGCAGGGCCGGTGCTAGACTATTTTGCGCCCTAGGCAAAATCAGCTACTTGCCCCCCCCCCCCCCACCAAAAAAAACCTCCCCTGCATATGAAAAAACCCAATATACAAACAGAAGTGAAGCAGTCTAAAGTCTGTATACATCAGTATACATCTAAAACTTTGGGGCTTGGTTAGGAGCCTGAAAATTAGGACACTGTTATTTAAAAATAAGCAAAACTATAAATTTTTACAAAAAAATACCAAGATGGGCAATATAAATGGATCATCTACAAAACATTTATGCAAAGAAAAATCTAGTGTATAATGTCCTTATATATAAGCCACCATTGCCTGCCTAATTACACAATTTCATACAGTTACCCTAATTACACATTGTCAAACAGAGGGGGGAGAGAGAGAGACAGATGGGGAGAGAGAGACAGAGGGGGGGGGGAGACAGAGAGGAGAGAGAGAGAGACAGAGATGGGAGAGAGAGAGACAGAGATGGGAGAGAGAGAGACAGAGATGGGAGAGAGAGACAGAGAGGAGAGAGACAGAGAGGAGAGACAGAGATGGGAGAGAGAGAGAGAGAGAGAGAGAAGAGGCACAGAGAGAGAGAGAAAAGGCAAAGAGACACAGAGACAGAGAGGGGGAAGAGAGAGAGACAGAGAGGGCAGGGGGGAAGAGAGAGAGAGACAGAGAGGGGAAGAGAGAGAGACAGAGAGGGGGAAAGAGAGAGAGACAGAGAGGGGGAAAGAGAGAGACAGAGAGGGGGAAAAGAGAGAGACAGAGAGGGGGGAGAGAGAGAGACAGAGAGGGGGAAGAGAGGCAGAGATAGGGGGAAGAGAGAGAGAGACAGAGAGACAGAGAAGACAGAGGGGGAGAGTCAGAGAGTAGGGGGGAGAGAGACAGACAGTGGGGGGGGAGAGAGACAGACTGAGGTGGGAAAGAGACAGACAGAGGTGGGAGAGAGAGAGGGGGGGAGAGAGAAAGACAGAGGTTAGGTGCTGCATCATCTTGATGCAGCTGTGACACACATGGCTGATCATGATGGCTGCTGCATACATCCCTCCCAAAAAAAAACGTTAAGAGTGACTGAGTACAATAAGCCTCGCTGCTTATTACCTCAGCTGAGCTCGCTGCTTCCTTCTAAGATCCCTCTCACTCTTCCTGCACGCGCAGCTGCTGCTGGGAATCTGGGTGGGAGGAAGCAAGCGACGAATGTCAGAAAGTGCAGAGCGGGAGATTGCAGCGTCATCATCTGAGGCCCACCCCAGCCCTGTTAAGTATTCATCCCACCCCCTGACCCCGGCCAGATCAATCACTCACCAGTCATTAGCAGCAGCCAGCCAGCACCTGTCAGTCTCTACAACATACATACAATGACCGTAAGACTTAAGTTGATGCTCAGTCTCACAGTCGCTGTATGCAAGACAGCACTATTGACTGTCCCTGCCTGCTGCCTGCTCAGTCACTCACGGGCGCACTGTCCTAATAGGTGGTGTGGCGGCCCATTTTACACTAAAGCAGAGAGGCCCAGGGGGCTAGGTGTCCCTCAGAGATGCAGCAGCAAAATTAAGCTTTTTTGGGGAACTGGGTCGTGGCCAGCTGCGCCCTAGGCGACAGTGTGCCCTAGGCGGCTGCCTTGTTTGCCTAGTGGGATCGCCGGCCCTGAGTGTATGGGTTATATAGTGTAGGTCATTTTTCAGAGTAATACTTTAATTTGATGTATTTCTGTTGTATTTATTTTGTATTTCTGTTGCATTTTGTGCAACGTTTTCTTTAGCCCAAACCTTTATGCAAGCTTTTAAGTCACGCAAAAGGTTTGAGGGTAAAATTTGTTTGCATTTGTGCAATCGTGTTTATTTTAAACTTGTAATATGAGCACAAGTTAATGCGATTGTGATATTGTAATATTGCGCTTGCGTTAACTTTACCTCACCCCTTGTTATCTAGCCCATAGTCTTTACCACACATGAAGAGTTATTTTACTCCTTTTATTGCTTTAGTGCACCTGAATTATTTATATTGAGGAACATAAGTTCAGCATGTGCGCTAAAACTGAAAGGAGTTTTATTAAGGTGTGATATGTATTAATTTAATATAAAATAATAATAATAATAATTATTAAACATATTAAAACATTTTATTAATTATTATCATATGGCTAGATTACGAGTTTTGCGGTATGAGTGAAAAAGCAGCGTTAAGGCTCTTTTTCACTACCGCTGGTATTACGAGTTTTGCAGGTTTAGCTGCACCGCACACTTTTTTGGCCGTAACGCAACGTAACTACCGCAGCTTTCAAAAAGTAATTTTTCAATTGGACTTCCTTTGCGCCGGTATTAAGAGTCTGCCTGGGAGGCAAAAAAGTGAGCGATACAGCCAATACCGTCAAGATCCATACCGTAAACTGAAAGTCAGTAGTTATGGGTTTTATGTTAGAACGCTGCAACATAAAACTCATAACTAAAGTGCTAAAAAGTACACTGACACCCATAAATTACCTATTAACCCCTAAACCGAGGCCCTCCCGCATCATAAACACTAAAATAAAATGAATAACCCCTAATCTGCTGCTCCGGACATCGCCGCCACTATAATAAACATATTAACCCCTAAACCGCCGTACTCCTGCATCGCAAACACTAGTTAAATATTATTAACCCTTAATCTGCTGTCCCTAACATCGCCGCAACCTACATTACAGTTATTAACCCCTAATCTGCTGCCGCCAACATCGCCTCCACCTACCTACACTTCTTAACCCCTAATCTGCCGCCCCCAACATCGCCGCCACTAAACTAAAGGTATTAACGCCTAAACCTAACCCTAGGGGTTATTATTAACTAGCTACCTAGTTAAAATAAATACAAATTTACCTGTAAAATAAAACCTTACACTACAATTAGCTAAATTACAAAAAAAAAAAACACTAAATTACACAAAATAAAAAAGAAATTATCCAATATTTAAACTAATTACACCTAATCTAATAGCCCTATAAATATAAAAAGCCCCCCCCCCCTCCAAAATAAAAAAAAATTTTTGCAGGTGTTAGGCTTTTTTTCAGCCGGCTCTCCCCATTGATGTCTATGGAGAAATCGTGCAGGAGTGTGTAAAACCAGCTCACCGCAGCTCACCGCAGTGCTGGTATTGGAGTGCGGTATGGAGCTCAATTTTGCTTTACGCTGCTAACGCCGGGTTTTTGTAAACCTGTAATAGTAGCGCTGTAGGGAGGTGAGCGGTGACAATAACTTGCAAGCTAGCACCGAGCAGCTCTTACCGCAAAACTCGTAATCTAGCCGATAGTTTATTATAATTTATAAGAACCTCTAAAGTATTATTTTTTGTTAATATTTTTTCAGTATTTTAAATTAAATACTCAACATACCCTAATAGAATGGCTATTGGCTTTAGCGCACATTAAAAATTATTTTACACCTGTCGGATTTATTAGCTCACCCTAGTTATTTCTATTGAGGCGCTTAAAGGGACACTGAACCTAATTTTTTTCTTTCATGATTCAGATAGAGCATGACATTTTAATCAACTTTCTAATGTACTCCTATTATCAAATTTTCTTCATTCTCTTGCTATATTTATTTTAAAAGCAGGAATGTAAATCTTAGCAGCAAGCCCATTTTAGGTTCAGGACCACGAATAGCACTTGCTTATTGGAGGCTTACATTTACCCACCAATAAGCAAGCATAACCCAGGTTCTCAACCAAAAATGTGCTGGCTCCTATGCATCACATTCCTGCTTTTTAAATAAAGATAGCAAGAGATTGAAGAAAAATTGATAATAGGAGTAAATTAGAAAGTTGCTTAAAATTGCATGCTCTATCTGTATCATGAAAGAAAAAAATTTTGTTTAGTGTCCCTTTAAGTTCAGCATGTGTACCAAAGCTGAAAGGAGTTATATTAGGGTGTGTTATGTATTTTTCCCCCCATTTTATTTACATATTTTACACATACATTTTACAATAATAATAGTCCTAACACTTTTCCTCCTTTGATAAAAGGCCTTCTTTCTTTAAAAAATGTTTCAGACATGTGGTTGTGATTGCCTGGTAAGTAATGAGTTAAAAATGCCTTGCATACAAGTAATGATACTTATTTGCTCTTAAATGTATTTAAAAAAAAAAGTTTTCTCACATATATTGGTTGTAGGGAAAGGTTGCAAGTATAATTGTATCATTTCATCTTAATAATTGTTTAATAACATATGTATTACCATATATGGTGTTACAATAATTGAATCATTAACTCTTAATGATTGTTTAATACTATATACAGTTACATGTGGGGCTGCCATCAGGGGGTGACAGGGGTGACTACAGTCAGGGGCCCAGCCGGGATGAGGGGCCCTGAGCCCACTGCTGACATAGAAAGTTATTTAAATTTTATTTTTTAAAAAGCCAGGCCCGGTAGTGCAATGACATCACTCGCACAAGCCCGCCCACCCAGGGCCCGAGACTCTGACTGACAGCCTGACAGTGTCAGTCCCGCATTGTTGCGCACAGCCCATTTTTTTTAAGGAGTATTTTTTTAATGGCTGGTATTTCAGGACTGTAGGAGCAGGAGGTGGAGTAAAGAGCTAAACAAATTTTGCCCGTGCCCTACAAGGACTTCACTCCAGACTGACAGAGCTACAGCTACTTAGAACAGTGGCAGGCAGGACTATCAGCCAGTGCAGGGACAAAAGATGACTGCTTCACAGTTTTTAAGGTATTGTGCACAGAGCGGTGGGAGCTGTGTTACATATTAGCTGACTGACTGACTCCTATTCCTTGTTGCATTGACTAGCTAGAATCGTCACTGCTGGGAGGGGCGGGGATGTGGGCGTATTAGGTGCGGGGGCGCACACAATTCAAAAGTTTTTTCCTTTCATTAGTATTTACAGTTTCACTGACTTTTTCTTGTAAATTCTATTATGGTCAGGTGCAAAATAACACATATGAAGGTTTGATAATTGAGCAAAAGCTATGTCTGCGTGTGCTTCTTTTTTATCAATGTCTAGAAGATTTTGCCTTGTAGTGAATAGGGCTAGTTGTGGAAGATTGTATGATTATGCTAAAAAAGCCTTCACCCACACCAAAGAGTACATAATGCTAACCCTGCAGTTGCACATGGTGGTAAGAACATTATAGCTAGGTTATAAAAAGGAGGCTTACAATATAAAGATTAGTCTTAGACTAGGATATATTAACAATTTCTGCTAGGGTGATATATATGTTTTTTGTATGTGGCTACTATAAACTTATCAATATAATGGATTAGTACAGTGAAAACTTTCAACTGCAGATATTTTTGTTTATAGAGGCTTTAGACCATATCCACTGTATTTTTCCATCTGTAGATATGAAATGAAAACAGCAGCACTTGCTGGAATTCTAAAAATTAGTTTAACTAGTAACCCTATCCAATAGCATTCAGATATTAAAAAGTAGCAGCAGCTTTATACAGAACCACAAATCAATAATATGAGTAAGGTTAGTATGTTTTGTATTACAGCGTAAATTAGTTGCATCAGAACAATGGCCTCTAGTTATGAAAGTCTGGCGGACCTGATCCGACAGTGCGGATCAGGTACGCTCGCCGTATTCATCATTGCACTAGCAGCTCACAAGTGTTGCTGGTGCAATGCCGCCCCCTGCAGACTCGCGGCCAATAGGCCGCCAGCAGGGTGGTTTCAATCAACCCGATCGTACTTGATCAGGTTGTATTGTGGCGATGTCTATCCGCCTGCTCAGAGCAGGCGGACAGGTTATGGAGCAGCGGTCTTTGTGACCGCTGCTTCATAACTGCTGTTTCTGGCGAGTCTGATGACTCGCCAGAAACACGGGGCATCAAGCTCCATTCGGAGCTTGATACATATGCCCCAATGTGTGCAACCAAGTATCTGTGGTTCAGTGGTTTGTGGTCAGTAGTCATTAATTGTTATTCAGTATATGTACAGCAAATATTCTTCTAGCAAAATACGCCCCTACTGTACAACTATGCAGCCAGTACAATTTAAAGCAACTGGATGATCTACTCTGTGTGCACAGCCTACCACACCATGTAATTTCGCATTCCAAATTCATTTGTTCTGTCGGGCTAGCTGGTTTGTCCTGTGGGGCTAGTAGAGTACTGGGCACTTAGAGGCTGGCAAAGCCAGACAGAAGAAACTGTAGCAGGGAGCAAAGGGAGAGATGCAGGGCACTGGAGGTCTTTACCGTGGGGCTTGCTGGGGTGGCTGACAGGTGCCAGGGCACTGCAGGAGGAGGGTTATCTTGTTTTCCTTATTTCAAAAATGGGGTTACAACTGTACAAACGGTGGCAGTCAAAATGTAATGTAAAATACTATACTTGTATGCTTTTAGTGTATTATATATACATACAGTATATGATCCTAGTACCCTTTCCCAAATATTTTCTGTAGATATATGTGTATGTATGTGTATGTATGTGTGTGTGTGTGTATGTATATGATGTGTGTGTAAAAATGTGTGTGAATATGTGTGTATGTGAGTATCTGTTTATCAGTGTGTGAGTAAAATTGTTTATGTGTGTTTATGTATGTGTGTGTAAATGTGTGTATGTGAGTGCGTGTGTGTGTAAATATGTATATATGTGTGTGTAAATATGTGTATATGAGTGTGTATATTTGTGTATAAATATGTGTATATAAGTGTGTGTGTGTGTGTGTAAATATGTGTATATGAGTGTGTATATTTGTGTATAAATATGTGTATATGAGTGTGTGTGTGTGTAAATATGTATATATATATATATATATGTGTGTGTAAATATGTATATATCTGTGTGTAAATATGTGTATATGAGTGTGTATATTTGTGTATACATATGTGTATATAAGTGTGTGTGTGTAAATATGTGTATATGAGTGTGTATATTTGTGTATAAATATGTGTATATAAGTGTGTGTGTGTGTGTGTAAATATGTGTATATGAGTGTGTATATTTGTGTATAAATATGTGTATATGAGTGTGTGTGTGTAAATATGTATATATGTGTGTGTAAATATGTATATATATGTGTGTGTAAATATGTATATATGTGTGTGTAAATATGTGTATATGAGTGTGTATATTTGTGTATAAATATGTGTATATGAGTGTGTGTGTGTAAATATGTGTATATGAGTGTGTATATTTGTGTATAAATATGTGTATATGAGTATGTGTGTGTGTGTGTAAATATGTGTATATGAGTGTGTATATTTGTGTATAAATATGTGTATATGAGTGTGTGTATGTGTGTGTAAGTATGTGTATATGAGTGTGTATATTTGTGTATAAATATGTGTATATGAGTGTGTGTATGTGTGTGTGTAAATATGTGTATATGAGTGTGTGTATGTGTAAATATGTGTATATGAGTGTGTGTAAATATGTGTATATGAGTGTGTGAATGTGTGTGTAAATATGTGTATATGAGTGTGTGTATGTAAATATGTGTATATGAGTGTGTGTATATGAGTGTGTGTAAATATGTGTATATGAGTGTGTGTATGTGTGTGTAAATATGTGTATATGAGTGTGTGTATGTGTGTGTATAAATATGTATATTTGTGTATGGTATGTATGTATGTATGAGTGTTTTTTTGGTTGGTTGGTTCTATTGGCATTCTTTGTTGAAGAGAATACTTAGGTGGGCTCAGGAGCAGTAATGCACTACAGTAAGTACTGGGAGCGAGCTGTTAATTGGAGGCTGTTATGTTTCTTGTTACAGTCTTACCTGATGTGTTAAAGGGACATGAAACCCTAAATTTTTCTTTCATGATTCAGGAAGAGCATGCAATTTTAAACAACTTTCCAATGTACTTCTATTATTTAATTTGCGTCCTTCTCATGTTATGCCTTGTTGAAAGGTTTATCTAGCTAAGCTCAGGAGCAGCAAATAACCTAGGTTCTAGCTGCTGATTGGTGGCTGCATATATATACATATTGTTATTAGCTCACCCATGTGTTCAGTTAGAAACCAGTAGTGCATTGCTGCTCTTTTAACAAATGATTCCAAGAGAATTAAGCAAATTTGATAAAAGCAGTAAATTGGAAAGTTGTTTAAAATTTTATATTCTACCTTTATCATGAAAGAAAATGTTTGGGTTTCATGTCCCTTTAAGCTAGCTCCCAATTGTGCATTGCTGCTACTTCAACAAAGGATACCAAGAGAATGAAGCACACTTGATAACAGAAGTAATTTGAAAGTTGTTTTTGGGGTTCTATGTCCCTTTAATTGATTTTGTGTTTTGTTTTCCCATTTATATGTTACCAATGACTATGCATGCTGCAGAGTAGGGCATGTATTTGATATTGCTCCTTTCAGTAAAAGGAGGGCGGGCAGAGGGAGGGGGGCTGAAACTGGCTGAGTCAGGAGCCCCAAAATTTCTAGTGGCAACCCTGGTTACATGTACATGTTCACAATGAACAGTTGTTAAGATGTAAGGATTCAGTCATTGAATTCACCATTGTTTAGCACCATATATGGTTTTAAAACTATTCCTTGAAAACAATGTGTAATTGAACACAATATACAAAAGAACACATAGAAAGTCTGGCATTCTTTTGCAAGTTAAACAGCTTGATTAAAAGCAAAATGGAAGGGTTAGTTAAAGCATTTGGCCAGATTCACTACATACAAATCGCTGAAATGGAAACCGGATTGGGTACACATCCTGTGTCCCTGCAAAAATTACAGCCCTGGGTGCTCACCAGCACTAACAGAGAGCTGCACAGCTTTTAAGGACTCAGACAGTAGCTCGGTAGTTGCAAAGTCTTTCAGAAACACTTCATTATATCATGTAGTATGTGCAAGGAAACAATAGACAAAACTGTAAGCACTCACAGACTCGACCACAGAGAGGGAGGCCTGTAGGAAGGAAAGGAAGTTGGTCGCCCTCACTTTAGATCCGTCTGAGTCTTCTGAACCGGTAGGTTTAGCGCTCCGGGCGTCCTTGTTTCAAACTTCCTAATGCCCAGATACATCAGTGACGTGGATAATACCGCTCCGCCAATCCTGAAACCCCTTTAGCACCATCTGATCTAGGAATCCATTCATACACGTTCCAAAGAGGAAGCAAAAACCCTGACTGAGGGGAAAAGATGCAAAATCTTGGTAGAGAAAAAATGAGCCGGCTCAGCTTCATAAAAGTCCAACTTTTTTTTTTTAAAATAATTTTTATTGAGAAAGTTCAAAAAATAACAAGGATGCGCAACAAATCTGTGTACAAACTAAAACACTTATAAATGAGAGACATCATTAAACGAGTTACAGCAGTGAGCTATTCAAGTCAGTTAGAAGTGGAGTTGCCCAATAAAACTTTTTTTTTTTTTTTTTTTAACAAAAGCCAAACAAAGACTTTCCACTACCTGACATGTGAAAGGTGGGATAGAGTAAATAGACAGTAATCTCAGATATCTCAATATTAACTTCACAGAAATGTCACTTTTCTAACTTAACCTTTCTCAATTTCTGTTTAACATCTTGACATATAGAGGGGTAGTTATCAACGTGTCTACCTCAAATACGCTGGAATTCCGCAGCGTATTTGAGGCGAGGTTGATTCGTCTTAGTTATCAAGCCCTAGATACTGGCAAAAGTAGAATTTTGTGACGTAAGCTTCGATCCGCCGGACTCAGTCCGACACAGATCGATTCTTACGTCACTCCAGATGTTCCGCACACAAGTAGGCACAATCTGACTACTTTTGCTAGTTATCAAAAAACTAGCAGGTACGCTCGGCACTTTTCCGGCCCAGTGTACCTGGTTTTCAAACCGCCGCCCTGGAGGCGGCGGATCCCATAGGAATCAATGGGAGTCTGACCATAGCAAAAGTTCATGTTCGCTGCTGCCAGACATCCCATTGATTCCTATGGGAAACGTCTGCACCTAACACCCTAACATGTACCCCGAGTCTAAACACCCCTAATCTGCCCCCCCTACACCGCTGCAACTAAATAAACTTTTTACCCCCTAAACCGCCGCTCCCGGAGCCCACCGCAACTATAATATATGTATTAACCCCTAAACCGCCGCTCCCGGTGCCCACCGCAACTATAATATATGTATTAACCCCTAAACCTACATTATACCTATTAACCCCTATCCTGCCCCCCCTACACCGCCGCCACCTATAATAAAGTTATTAACCCCTATCCTGTGGATCCCGGACCTCGCCGCAACTAAATAAATAGTTTAACCCCTAAACCGCCGCTCCCGGACCCTGCCGCAACCTATATTAAACGTATTAACCCCTAATCTGCCCCCCCACACCGTCGCCACCTATAATAAATGTATTAACCCCTATCCTGCCCCCCTACACCGCCGCCACTGTAATAAAATTATTAACCCCTAAACCTAAGTCTAACACTAACCCTAACACCCCCTAACTTAAATATTAATTAAATAAATCTAAATAATATTTCTCTTATTAACTAAATTATTCCTATTTAAAACTAAATACTTACCTTTAAAATAAACCCTAATATAGCTACAATATAAATAATAATTATATTGTAGCTATCTTAGGATTTATTTTTATTTTACAGGTAACTTTGTATTTATTTTAGCTAGTTAGAATAGTTATTAAATAGTTATTAACTATTTAATAATTACCTAGCTAAAAGAAATACAAAATTACCTGTAAAATAAATCCTAACCTAAGTTACAATTAAACGTAACACTACACTATCATTAAATTAATTAAATAAATTACCTACAAATAACTACAATTAAATACAATTACATAAACTAACTAAAGTACAAAAAATAAAAAAAGCTGTTAAAAAAAATAAAAAAACTAAGTTACAAACATTTCAAAAATATTACAAGAATTTTAAGCTACTTACACCTAATCTAAGCCCCCTGATAAAATAACAAAGCCCCCCAAAATAAAAAAATGCCCTACCCTATTCTAAATTAAAAAGTTACCAGCTCTTTTTCCTTACCAGCCCTTAAAAGGGCCTTTTGTGGGGCATGCCCCAAAGAATTCTGCTCTTTTACCTGTAAAAGAAAAATACAACCCCCCCCAACATTAAAACCCACCACCCACATACCCCTAATCTAACCCAAACCCCCCTTAAATAAACCTAACACTACCCCCCTGAAGATCATCCTACCTTGAGTCGTCTTCAGCCAACCGACCACCGATGGAACCGAAGAGGAGATCCGGAGCGGCAGAAGTCATCATCCAAGGGGTGCTGAAGAAATCTTCCATCCGATGAAGTCATCATCCAGGCGGCGCTGAAGAAGTCTTCCATCCGGGCAATGTCATCTTCCAAGCGGCGTCTTCAATCTTCTTTCTTCCGGATCCATCTTCATCCCTCCGACGCGGAACATCCTTCTTCCCCGACGACCGACGACTGAATGAAGGTTCCTTTAAGGGACGTCATCCAAGATGGCGTCCCTTCAATTCCGATTGGCTGATAGGATTCTATCAGCCAATCGGAATTAAGGTAGGAAAAATCTGATTGGCTGATTGAATCAGCCAATCAGATTGAAGTTCAATCCGATCAGAACAGCCAATAGAATGCAAGCTCAATCTGATTGGCTGATTGGATCAGCCGATCGGATTGAACTTCAATCTGATTGGCTGATTCAATCAGCCAATCAGATTTTTCCTACCTTAATTCCGATTGGCTGATAGAATCCTATCAGCCAATCGGAATTGAAGGGATGCCATCTTGGATGACGTCCCTTAAAGGAACCTTCATTCAGTCATCGGTCGTCGGGGAAGAAGGATGTTCCGCGTCGGCGGGATGAAGATGGATCCGGAAGAAAGAAGATTGAAGACGCCGCTTGGAAGATGGCATCGCCCGGATGGAAGACTTCTTCAGCGCCGCCTGGATGATGACTTCATCGGAAAGAAGATTTCTTCAGCGCCCCTTGGATGATGACTTCTGCCGCTCCAGATCTCCTCTTCGGTTCCATCGGTGGTCGGTTGGCTGAAGACAACTCAAGGTAAGATGATCTTCAGGGGGGTAGTGTTAGGTTTATTTAAGGGGGGGTTGGGTTAGATTAGGGGTATGTGGGTGGTGGGTTTTAATGTTGGGGGATTGTATTTTTCTTTTACAGGCAAAAGAGCAGAATTCTTTGGGGCATGCCCCGCAAAAGGCCCTTTTAAGGGCTGGTAAGGTAAAAGAGCTGGTAACTTTTTAATTTAGAATAGGGTAGGGCATTTTTTTATTTTGGGGGGCTTTGATATTTTATTAGGGGGCTTAGATTAGGTGTAAGTAGCTTAAAATTGTTGTAATATTTTTGAAATGTTTGTAACTTATTTTTTTTATTTTTTGTAACTTAGCTTTTTTTATTTTTTGTACTTTAGTTAGTTTATTTAATTGTATTTAGTTGTAGTTATTTGTAGGTAATTTATTTAATTAATTTATTGATAGTGTAGTGTTAGGTTTAATTGTAACTTAGGTTAGGATTTATTTTACAGGTAATTTTGTATTTCTTTTAGCTAGGTAGTTATTAAATAGTTAATAACTATTTAATAACTATTCTAACTAGCTAAAATAAATACAAAGTTACCTGTAAAATAAATATAAATCCTAAAATAGCTACAATGTAATTATTAATTATATTCTAGCTATCTTAGGGTTTATTTTACAGGTAAGTATTTAGTTTTAAATAGGAATAATTTATTAAAGTATAGTGTAGTGTTAGGTGCAATTGTAACTTAGGTTAGTTTTTATTTTACAGGTAAATTGCTCTTTATTTTAGCTAGGTAGCTATTAATTAGTTAATAACTATTTAATAGCTATTGTAGCTAGTTAAAATAAATTGAAAGATAACTGTAAAATAAAAATAATTCCTAAGATAGCTACAATATAATTATTATTTATATTGTAGCTATATTAGGGTTTATTTTAAAGGTAAGTATTTAGTTTTAAGTAGGATTCATTTAGTTAATAAGATAAATATTATTTAGATTTATTTAATTAATATTTAAGTTAGGGGGTGTTAGGGTTAGTGTTAGACTTAGGTTTAGGGGTTAATAATTTTATTACAGTGGCGGCGGTGTAGGGGGGGCAGGATAGGGGTTAATACATTTATTATAGGTGGCAACGGTGTAGGGGGGGGCAGATTAGGGGTTAATAAGTTTAATATAGGTTGTGGCGGGGTCCAGGAGCGGCGGTTTAGGGGTTAAACTATTCATTTAGTTGCGGCGAGGTCAAGGATCCGCAGGATAGGGGTTAATAACTTTATTATAGGTGACGGCGGTGTAGGGGGGGCAGGATAGGGGTTAATAGGTATAATGTAGGTGGCGGCGGGGTCCGGGAGCGGAGGTTTAGGGGTTAATATATATATTATACTTGCGGCGGGCAACGGGAGCGGCGGTTTAGGGGTTAACATATTTAGTATAGCTTGCGGTGGGCTCCGGGAGCGGCGATTTAGGGGTTAATACATTTATATTATTTGCGGCAGGCTCCGGGTGCGGCGGTTTAGGGGTTAATACATTTATAATAGTTGCGGCGGGGTCTAGGAGCGGCGGTTTAGGGGTTAGTAACTTTATTTAGTTGCGGGGGGCTCCGGGGGTGCCGGTATAGGGTGTAGAACAGTGTAGTTAGTGTGGGTGCTTAGTGACAGCTTGTCAATAAAGCTGTCAAAAAGCCGAAGAGCAGCGAGATTGGATGTGTGATAACTATCACAGTCCGCTGCTCATCGCCCAGTACTTGGTGCGTGGCTTTTTGACAGCTTTTTTGATAACTTAGGCGAACGTATTCAGGTCCGCGGCGGCGATGGTAGGCTAGCTTAGGCGGGCGTATTGGACTGGCAAAGGCAGGTAAAGTAGACGCGTTGATAACTACCCCTCATAATATCTTAACATATAATGATAATAATAATAACTCTCAAAGTTTATTAGAACAGAAGGAGGGTGCAAGGTGGGAAAACCAGAAAAAAGAGGTAGGAAAGAGGGGGAAGGCAGTGGCTTGTGGGGGGGGATATACAAGTGTAAATCTACCAAATTCAGGAGTACGTAGATGGCCAGGGATTTTTGTGCGGGAGATAGAGTCGGAAAGTCTAGATGAAGAAGGCAAGTTTGTGGACCCAGGGTGGGGGTGATACCTAAAGAGTGCAAGATGTCAAAAAGTCCAACTTTTAATCGGTCAGTTTAAAAAATTCTAGACGCTTGCTACTGATGTTGCTGTGGAATTTTGTGACTGACTGATTAAAAGTTGGACTTTTATGAATCTGAGCTGGCTCATTTTTTTCTCTACCAAGATTTTATATATATCATTATCCTCAGGCATGGTACCCCATGACTGGCGTAAAGCTGATGTGGTGCCACTCTTCAAAAAGGGAAGCAGGAATGATCCAGGAAGCTATAGACCAGTTAGTCTGACATCAATAGTGGGGAAGATATTTAAAGGGATTATAAAGGATTATATTGATGAGCATATTCATGTAAACAAGATTATGAATTCTAATCAGCATGGTTTTATGAGAACTAGATCATGCCAAACTAATCTAATTAGATTCTATGAGGAAGAAACTAAAAATATAGATAAAGGGGAATCAGTTTATGTGATATACTTAGATTTTGCAAAGGCAATTAATACAGTGTCACATGAGAGATTAATGCACAAAATTAAGGGACTGAAAATAGCTGAAAATGTTAGCTCATGGATAAATAACTGGATAAAAGATAGGGAGCAACGAGTAGTAGTAAATGGATCATACTCAGATTGGACAAAGGTAATCAGTGGAGTCCCCTAGAAATCAGTACTGGGCCCTGTTCTTTTTAATATTTTTATAAATGACTTGGAGCAAGGATTAAATAGCTACATCTTTATTTTTGCAGATGATACTAAATTAAGTAAGGTCATTAGGTCAGTGCAGGATGAACTTTTGTTACAAATTAGAAGTATGGGCAGGTAAATGGAAAATTAGATTTAATACGGGAAAATGCAAGGTTCTACATTTTGGAAGTAGAAATAAGCAGGCAACATATTATTTAAATGGGACAAGACTTAGCAAAACAGAGGAGGAAAGGGATTTGGGAGTAGTAATAGATAACAAGCTAAAGATGGGTGCACAATGCAGGGCAGCGGCTTCAAAGGCTAATAAGATAGAATATAGAATAAGACAACGGCAGTTGAAGGCATGTATTTAAAGAGGCATTGATTCAAGGGAGGAAAGCATACTTCTGTCACTATATAAAGCCCTGGTAAGACCTTACCTTGAGTATGGAGTGCAGCTCTTGGGACCGACTGCAAAAAAAGATATTGCAGAACTATAAAAAGTTCAGAGAAGGGCCACAAAGCTAATAAGGGGATTGTAGAATTTAAGCTATGAGGAGAGGCTAGCCAAACTGGGTCTGTTTTCTTTAGAAAAAAGGCACTTGAGAGGTGACGTAATTACTTTATATAAATATATTCAAGGCCCATATACAGAGATGGCAGAAGCTCTGTTTATTCCAAGAAATTTTTTTTTTACAAAAGGTCACAATTTTTATTGTATAGGAAATAAGCAAATCTAATATCTAATGCTAAATTTTTATACAATAATTCTATGACCTCTATTTAACAAAGTCTGGCGGACCTGATCCGACAGTGTGGATCAGGTCCGCCAGACCTCTCGGAATACGAAGAGCAATATGCTCTCCGTATTCAGCATTGCACCAGCAGCTCACAAGAGCAGGCGGACAGGGTTATGGAGCAGCGGTCTTTGTGAAGCTCACTACGGAGCTTGTTAAATGGGCGCCAAAGTCTCTTACGTTTATGAAATGGAGAATTTTAATCTTATGCTTTTATCTCCACCATAACTCAAATGATTATTGTTTTATGTGTGTGTTCGTATTCATTAGTATATTTACATTTTTTAAGGGGTAAATGCTTACCATAATGTGCTCTCCATGCTCTCCAAAGTGAACTTTTAAATTAGTTTTAACGAAAACTAATGAAAATGTTTAATGAATAAAATGCAGCCACCGACAATTCGGTGAAATTAATTTACCTGAATATGCGGAATGAAAATTTCATCTGAAACAACATTTTCTTGGCTGCACATCTCATATATATATATATATATATATATATATATATATATATATATATATGTATATATATATATATATATATATATATATATATATATATATATATATATATGTATATATATATATATATATATATATATATATATAATTATTACAAATAACATTTTCTTGTAAGTGAAGAACAAATGTATTTTAAGTATTTCTAGCAAACGTTCGGGTTATCACTCGAAAGCCTTAAGAGACCTTTTTTTAGTGCACCCCATATAAGTCTATGGGGAAATGGATTTAGTGGAGGAGTGCTATCCAGCCACCAGATATTAGTATTCCTGATCCTTTCGCTTGCATGCTAACTTTTTACTTTTGACTAATACCAGTGCAAACATACAAGCGTTTTTTACCTTGAGCGCAGTTAGTGCTCATCAGTGCTAAAATGTTATCACTCAACTTGTAATCCTGGCCTTAAATGGACATGAAACCCAACGTTTTTCTTTCATGATTCAGATAGAGAATATAATTTTAAAAAAGTTTACAATTTACTTCTATTATCAAATGTGCATCGTTCTCATGTTAATCTTTGTTTAAGAGATATTTATCTAAATATCTCTTAAACAAAGAATAGCAAGATAATGATGCACATTTGATAATAGAAATAAATTGGAATCTTTTTTCATGACAGCTCTACATGACAGGAGATAGTGCTGTTACCATATAGTACTGCAGACTGTTACCATATAGTACTGCAGACTGTTACCATATAGTACTGCAGACTGTTACCATATAGTACTGCAGACTGTTACCATATAGTACTGCAGACTGTTACCATATAGTACTTCAGACACGTGCACAATCCTTAACCTCCTGCTTTGCAACAAAGGATAACAAGAAAATGAAGAAAATTTGATAATAGAAGGAATTGGAAAGTTGTTTACAATTGCCATGCTCTATTTGAATCATAAAAGAACACTTTTGGGGTTTTATTTCCCTTTAATGTGGTATCCATTTTAGTGACTATGCTAAATCACAATTTTTTCACTTACCACATCAAACTGTAACACTGTATCGTGTACAGGATCTTAAATGCACTAATTATATTAAATAGTGATATCTATCTATATTGTATAGATTTACCTAACATTCACCAAGATTACAAGTTTTGCGTTACGGTGCAGTACGGCTGTACCGCTGAAAAATTGGCCATTGCGCATGGAATGGCAGGTCTCCCGTATTACAAGTCGCTGCGGTATAGCTATAACGCAAGCTTTTCAGCCTGTAACCCAACGATCCATTCCGCACTGAAAAAATGACTTTTGAGTGCAGGATTTTCATACCGCTGTATTACAGGTTGTGTGGTCCGGCTAAAATGCTTGCGTTATAGCCTATACCTCCCTGATCCATTCTGCGATCTGAGACCAGTAGTTATGGATTTTGCGAAAAAAAATGTTGCACAAAACTCATAACTAAAATGTTATAAAGTACATTAACACCCGTAAACTACCTATTAACCCCTAAACCGCCACCCTCCCACATCGCAAATACTATATTACACCTATTAACTGCTAATTTGCCACCCACCCACACCACCAACACTATGTAAAGCTGTTAACCCCTAAACCGAAGGCCCCCTACATTGCTACTACTATAATAAACCTATTAACCCCTAAAAGACCGGCCCCCCACATTTTTTATTTTTTAAGGTCTATTGGTAGTTTATTGCTAGTTTAAGGGGGGTTTATTTTTTGGGGGGCTTTTTTGTTTTTATAGGGCTATTAGATTAGGTGTAATTTTTATTATTTTGGATAATTTCGTTTATTATTTTTTGTAATCTTAGTATTTTTAAATTTTTCGTAATTTCAGTGTTTGTTTTTGGTAGTTATATTTTTTTCTTAGTGTTAGGCTATTTTAATCTTGTAATTTTTTTTATTTGTATTTTTTTTTTATTAAAACAGTTATGTTAGGTTTATTTATAGTTTAATCTTAGTTTTTTTTATTTCACAGGTAAGTTTTTATTTATTTTAAGATAGATATATTGCAAATTTAATTTAAAGTGTGTGGGGGGTTAGGTTTAGGGGTTAATAGTTTAATTTAGTGATTTGCAATGTGGATGGCCGGCAGTTTAGGGGCTAATAGGTTTGGTTTAGTATTAGTGATGTGGGGGGCCAGCGGTTTAGGGGTTAATAGCGGCTAGATTTGGAGTTTGGCGGTAGATGGTGTGCTAACGCTACGCGTGGTTTATGTCTAACGCACGGCATTGTTTGACTCCGGTATTTAGAGTTCAAACAAAACCTTCTAACGATACTCCTAAAGGGTGTATTTCACACGCGGAATCCTGCCCACATTTGACAGGGTCCCATAGAGATCAATGGAAAAGCAAACAAACACGCTTTTTTCACCTAACACTCGATCTCGCGAGAAACACGCACAGCTCGCTCATATGACGCATACCACATCATGCAGCAACAATAACACGCCGCAAATGTCACAACAACAATCACTAATCAAAGCACATAAGCATTACACATTCACAAGCGGGGGGAATTTTTATTAAATAAAATACAGGGAATACGCATATACTTTAAGATGCGGAAATACGCAAAATAACAACAAGGAAAAAAAAAATACATTCACTAGCAAAATAATCGCATTCAATATCACTATATATTAGGACAAACATACATATACAACACTTCACTAATACCACACCATCGCAAATTCACATTTAAACATAATACTATTGGTCAATGTTATAGAAAACGAGCACTATGACATCATCGCATTCTACACATTCCACAAATACTAACTCAAAATGAGCATGCGCAAATTCACACACCTAATACACCTTGTACAAATAATAATTACTAATAAAGCACACCTGAACACAATTTACAACGCAAATCGGTACATCATTAAACATTTACACAGGGTATATAAGCACCACACAAGCATGGCGTCTTTGACTGTGTTGCTGGTGGGTCTTTGGAGATTGGAGGTTTAAGATTAGAGAGTTTGAGCATTATTGTGAGTGAGTTAGTGTTAGTGTGAGAGAGTCAGTTGTTAGTGTTATCGTGAGTGAGTTAGTGGGAGTGGGAGTTAGTGGGAGTGGGAGAGAGTCAGTTAGTGGGAATAATTACTAATAAAGCACACCTGAACACAATTTACAACGCAAATCGGTACATCATTAAACATTTACACAGGGTATATAAGCACCACACAAGCATGGCGTCTTTGACTGTGTTGCTGGTGGGTCTTTGGAGATTGGAGGTTTAAGATTAGAGAGTTTGAGCATTATTGTTAGTGAGTTGTTGTTAGTGTTATCGTGAGTGAGTTAGTGGGAGTGGGAGTTAGTGGGAGTGGGAGAGAGTCAGTTAGTGGGAGCGTGAGTGAGTTAGTGGTAGTGGGAGTTAGTGAGAGTTAGTGGTAGTGTGATAGAGTCAGTTAGTGGGAGCGTGAGTTAGCGATAGTGGGAGTTAGTGAGAGTTAGTGGTAGTGGGAGTTAGTGAGAGTTAGTGGTAGTAAGAGTTAGTGAGAGTTAGTGGTAGTGTGAGTTAGTGAGAATTAGTAGTAGTGTGAGTTAGTGAGAATTAGTAGTAGTGTGAGTTAGCGAGCGAGTGCTTTTTCTGTACACTTAGCACATTTACACGCAAACACATTCAATACATACATACACTTATCAATAATATTACATACACTCCATACCCCATACCCTCTCATATTACACTCCATACCCCATTCCCTGTAGTCCCATTCCCTTTCATCCAATTTACTCTTATCCCATACCCCATCCCATACCCATCCCGTAGTTACATTTAGTTTACATATCCTCCTTTTAGTCTTCTTCTTCATTTTGTTCATTTAAATACTCCTTACCCTCTTTTATTTATATCCCTTTCACACTTTCATCACTTTTTTGGTCTTTTTAGTTCTTTATTTTGACCCCCTTTCATTTGATCACACTCACTTTTTGTTTGCTTAGTTGGGGTTTAGTTTAGGGAACAGATGGAGGGCAGCCAGGGGAGAGGTAGAGGGGGGAGGAGAGGGAGGGGGAAAGGAACAGGGCAGGAAGGGGGGCAGGAAGCGGGGGTGGAAGCGGTGGGTGGACCCAGCCACTTGGTTCAAGATGAACAAGTGGCTGGGCCCAGTGGCGGACAGAGTAGGGCTTCACAGTCTGGGAAACAGAGGGCATCGTCACAGGGGAAGGCCAAGGTGACTAGGGAGGCGAGGTTTTCGATGGAGGAGAAGGAGGCCCTCGTAGAAGCCTATATGGCCAGGTATAGGAGGCTGCAGCATCAGAAGACCACCCCGACTGAGAAGAGGAAGCTCTGGCATGAGATAAGGAATGCAGTCAATGCAGTGGGTGGACGGAATAGAGATATGGACTCTATAAAACATCGATACCGGGACTGCAAGATGGATCTTAAGAAAAAGTTAAGCCTGGAGGCCCGACATGCCGCAGGAACCGGTGGCGGCCCTGCACTGGAAATCGATTACTGCCGATGGGAGGAAATGTTGCGTCCCAGCATCTCCGAGGTGGATGTAGTCGGTATCGGAGGAATTGATACCGGGAACCTGCCATTCTCATCTGACGGTAAGCTCATTTAAGAATAAATTCACATACGAATGTATTTCAAGGGACACTATACGCAAACCTTTACTTTCATGATTGAGGTAGAGAATACAATTTGACAAAACATTCACATTTACTTATATTACCTAATTTGATTCATTCTTTAGCTATACTTTAATGAAGAAATAGCCATGCACACGGTGAACCAATCACAGGAGGCAGCTATATTCAGCTACCAATCAGCATCTTCTAAGCATATTTAGATATGCTTTTCAGCAAAGAATATCCAGAGAATGAAGCTAATTAGATAAGAAAAGTACATTAGAAAGTTGATTATAATTGTATGCTTCTAAATCATGAAAGATAAAACATTGGGTTTCATGTCCCTTTAAGGCTCAGATTAATGCTATAATGTTGTTTACACGCATTCACAATTACTTTGCGGTTACATCAGTATCTAGGCTATAGGTTAGGTGTGCATTTAAACAGACTGAAAACAAACTCTAAAACATTCAGATTGAACAGAGATATCACAAACACGGTTTAGAAAATGCGGAAATAGTATTGATTGTTAGATTTCAAAGTGGATTAATGAGGCTGCATTTGTAATTGTATCATAAGCTAAGTCATTTAAAGCTTTATTTGGAAATATGCTAATATATACATTTCTTTCTTTTTCAAATATACAGAGTCTGGGGAGGAGGCAGCACAGCAAATACAGGCTCCTCCTTTTCCCCGGGATGAGAGTGGTGGGGATGAATTTCCACCTCGGAGGGAAGAGGCCCCCCGTGACGAAGAGGCCACGGAAGCAGAGGAAGAGGCCCCGGAACCAGAGGAAGAGGCCGCAGAACCAGAGGCCCCTCAAGGACCCGCACCCCGCCGTGCACGGGCACCCCGCCGTGCACGGGCACCCCGCCAAGCACAACAAGAGGAAATAGCGGAGGTGCGGGTTCTACTAGACTACATTGACCAGATGGGTAACTCCCGGATACAAAATATAGAAGGCTGAACTAGAATTATTGAAGGACAAAACAAAATCATTGAAGGCCAAAACCAAATAATAAAAATCCTTACTCGAATAGAAGAAGGCCAAAACAGAACCTTTAATCTCCACCAAGAGATTTTAATTTCTTCCGGGAGGCGCATGCTGGTCTGCCTCCTGGTCCGCCTCCTGCTGCTGGGCCTCCTGCTGCTGGGCCATCTTCTCCTGCCGGGCCATCTTCTCCTGCCGGGCCATCTTCTCCTGCCGGGCCATCTCCTCCTGCCGGGCCATCTCCTCCTCCTCACCTTGGTCGTCCCAGTACTCTTCCTTCCACTCTTCCCACAACATATCCAATGAGAACTCGTCGGAGTCGGCAGTTGACCCTCCCAGAGCCTCAGCCCCGTGGGAAGAGGGGAAGGAAGAGGAAGTAAGTATTTGTTTTCATGTTTAATGTTATTTTTATTTAATGTGTAATGGATAGGTATGTAATGATGTGGTTTTCATACACTTGTGGACCACACTCTGTATATAATCTACTTCTATGGGACCGGGTCCATGGAGGCAGATTGTTTGCAGAGTGTGGGTTATAAGTGTGTGAAAACCACATCACATACCTATCCTTGTTCATGATATTGATTGGTTTCTGTGATGTGATGTCGAAACTGTTTCCCAAATCGCAAACAAAATTACCATTACAATTATCCATGATGGCATATTACTGTTTGAATGCCAATAACACAGCTTAAAGGGACAGTCAGAAAATTATTGATTACAAAGAAAACACTGTATCACGCATTATCAAGTTGGAAACAACAAAACATGGAGAAATATGTGTGACTTATGTGCTTACCCTTGTATCTATGCCTATGAAAAATGACCACTTATTTGTTGTTCTGACATAACAACATTTTAGACATCAATGATCAATACATGGTAAATATGCTGTATGAGCACAAGGTTTTAGATATACAAATGCTATCCAAATGCCCTCTAGTGGTCAAATTGCATAATGATTACATGCACTCTTCAAGCTCTAAGAAATGAGCACACGAACCTCATAGGTTTAGCTAGCAAATTAAAATAAACACAGACAAATGATTAATTGGTGAGAAACCTTTGATATCATTGATATTACAAAATTGAATTTTATAATAATGCAAAACATGATTTGTTTTCTAAACTGTCCCTTTAACAAAATTACATATGCTAACATATAATATTTTCAGATTGTTGGTATATCTACATGTACTTGTTCAAACAATAAATATTGAAAACAGATTTATATTGACGTGTTAAATAAAGTCTATTTTCTTAAAGAGACATTATTGTGTTAATTTATTTTTATAAAGACATTTGTTTTAACAATGAATATGGTTTAAAGTCCTTTTAGGAGTGGGGGGTGAAAATATGCTAACAATAATATATTTGGAGATTAACCAATGTGGAACTCATACATGATACAAAAATAAACATTTGCGGGGGGGCGGAGCCAACGCCTGAGCAGAGGAGACGTGTTTCTGAGAGCTTGTTTCTGAGAGCTCCTGATGAAGCTTTTATAAAACGATGGCAATTTGCAGCTTTTTTAATATAATTTGCCCCAATTACTTACTTCTGACCAAGCAGGACTATAGCTACACTACTTGAAAGTTACCTTGCTGAACTTATGCATCAGTCTTTTGTCGCACTAGACTTCTGTATCTGGATCACGCGCAGGGCTATGAGGCCTATTAAAGTCACGGAGGTCATAGTTCTGCCAACGGATGCTTGTTCTAAATATGTTTGATACCTCCACTATCCTATTACAGACATCTAGCTCTTCCCTAACATCCCACAAGTTACAAAAATCTACTCTAATGCTTTGGGAATCTAAAGCCTAGCACGCGCGGTTTGCTGAGGCCATGCTGTGAGAAACGCCATTTTGCAAGAGTTACCTCCTGACTACATGCTTGTTTCACCAGCAATACACCGCCATCTATAACACCTCACCATGGAGGATATTTATATTGAAATGAGAATTATGCTGCAAAGCTTGGATCTCCAGATGACATCGCAGTTCCACAGCCTAAGGTCAGTGATCAGGAGCGTTCGGGGAAGCAGGGAGATGCCCGCTGCTGAGCTGGCAGCAATAGGGGATGCCACACGAGTACTCCCAAGCTCAAGTGCCGCGCAACATAAGGAGGTGATAGCGCCGATAATCCAAGCGCTCATACCCGCCTATTCCTCAACCTCCCTTGCCTCAAAAGAGTCTGCCTCCCTGCAGGAAAGTGAATTGAGCGATAAAGGTATTGATGCTCAGATGCTAATAGAGGCAGATGAGGATGGTTGTCCTACACCGCAAGAGGATCCGCATGGGGACTTAGTGTCAATTAGATCCCCTCTAGCACAGCATATATTGAGTCCAGTGTGCACAGCGGTGACTCAATATTCAGAAGCATGCCCGCTCCTAATAGGTAAGCATTGGAATCGCTGCAGCGTGAGAAGCAGCACACTTACCTTTTCAGTCTCTTTGCTACACGGCAATGTTGGCAGACAGCTAACATCAGCACAGGTCATGCCCTGTTCCCGGGTGATTCCAGTTCTAAGCCGATCATCGCACTTGCTACATTTCTTAAAGCTCCTACTTGCCGTAGCTCTCCCTGCAAACCACATCAGACAGGGAATTGGCTGAAGGCGCAACTACGGTCTGGAGACGGAGAAGTGGGTAATATACTCCATGTACTGACATTTGAAATTACCTTCATCGTGCCCCTATCTAGAAAACTTGCTACTATGTTGTCCCATCTAAGAATAGGAATAGGCTAATTACTCCCAAGTACTAGCCTGCATTAAGTGTGACTCTGGCAATAACTTTTGTAAGGCAATCCTTCATGATGGCGACAGTTGTGTATTTATATACAGGTCAACCCAGCGCTTGGACTCTATCACAGAAGTCTGGACTTACTTTACAAGATATTAAACTTGGGTCACCTTTATAAGTATCCCCCACATTAATATACATAGGTCTTCTTAATAATTAGCAGGATACTTTTTATAGGCTGAATGGATGCTTGGGATCACTTTATATATATCCTCTATATGCTTCATTTATTTATCCTTACTAGATACCCATTTAACTTGGTTCTATATGTTAAATTCATCTGGACAGGTCAATCGCAGTCCCCTTCAGAGGGATGCCAACTCCACATTTTATCCCATATATAACCATGAGTTTGCAGCTGTATATTGATTCCGCACAACAAGCTAAGATACCTCCACAATATGATTCCTATTCATGTAATGCGTACCCATATTTTTTAGTATTTGCTAATGTGATGTCATATAGCTCTTACTGTACTCCCCAATCATAGGATATACCCTCTGGTTCTTGTAGATTAGGCACAGATATATTACACACAATGTAAGTCTCAGAAAAATGCATATTCTACGCCCTGAGAATACCATAACCACGAGATTACTACAATTGTTTATCTGCTAGGCTGCATCTGCTCTTATGCCTAGTTTTTTCGCTTTGTAGTATATTTTGCTTTATTTTGATATTCAAGATTTATATTTATCTAACTTTGTAATTTACACGGAGAGGGAACATATGTGTCTTTAATGGTCAGGGTATTTTCTGTAACCCTATTGCATATTAGAAATTTGTCCTGGATGCTTTCCCTATGCTTACGCAAAGCTCTAGTATTTACCTTTATTGATGTTTATTGCAGAACAATTACACTAATATTCTATTTTTCTATGTAGCAGGCCGGAAACAGGACACAGAATAGTTACTCTATGCATTGCAGTTATATGTTTAGTACTGTTGGTCTGCCACGCAATGGGGTATCTTTGTTTAGTCTTTAAATAACATCTAAATTGGTTACGCAGTTTCTATAGATATGTCAGGGTGAAACTTCTTGCAATCTACCTTAATGTTAGATGTGTATATTATGCTAAAGTCATAGCCATCTGGAAAATCACACGTGTATGATACCTAATATTCTTTTTTAGCTCCTCCTTCTCTGCACATATGGAGAAACCCTCCCATAGTGCTATTGTGCAAAATGTATTGTATAATGTTACTATGTTTCAAATCGTACTATTATATACTACTGTTATAGGTATTTCACAGGCTACTATATTTCCTTACAGACTATGACATGGGACACAGATATAATATGTTTTCATGTGACCAAACTTACCCTCTCAACATTACATGTATAATATCTAATATTCTATATAACTACTCCTTCTCTGCACATATAGAGAATCTCCCCTATAGTACGGTTATGGTACATTTTTCTATATGTTATATGTTATATGTTTTTTTTTTCTTTTTCTAAGTTCTTTTACCATCATTTGCATAAGCAATAGTATATGTTTAGATACCGGGTAATCCCAGAGTATGTCCTAATAAGGGTTAATTATATATTATCTGTTTTGGTTTATGTTATGCAATCTTTATTCACTCTGTATATAGGGGTCTTTTAGATATACTAGAATACCATATCTTACAATCTGCTAGACATGTACTTATATAGTTTAAGCTCAGATTTCTACTTTTTATATTACTTTGTTTTTGGATGCTATCTTCCCTTTTAATAGGATTTTAAGAATGGCCTTATGCCTGAACACCATATTGAGTTCTCCATAACATAGTCGACCCTTAATAATATTTTTCGATCAACAGTCTACTCATAGCGAATAGAAAGGTTGTCTGACTATACCTACTAATGTTAATTTTTCCTTGAAATACGGAGGATGTACTACTTAGTTAAATATTATTATAAATGTGGAGTATTATATAGTGTAGGATCAAAATGACCAAGCTTCTGATACATATGTCTTAAGTACTCATATCATCTCTAGTAGAGAACTATACATTAAAATTATCCCCTCCTACTTATATAAGAACAGCTATTAGACAGCTCTTAGCGATATGTCTTAAATGACCCAGTATTAATTATAATTAAGGTACTTGATGTTCCCTGCTCCCATGGCGAGTTTTGGGGTCATGTTTAGCCTCTGAGAATTGTATAATTATTTTTTGGATGAGGGTTTACTGGCGGTATCAATGTTTATTAAGTAGTATTTAAATGGTAGTTAACTAGAGGGTAGAGGCGTATAGTCTTATTTAAAAAATTCTTCACTGTTAGCATTAAGTTTGGATATAGGTACTGTTATCAAAAACTGATTGGCCGAGAACCAGGGTAATCTACTTTATTAAGAGCTTTATCTATAGCTAGAGATACTAATTAATTATTATCTATCTGTATATAAGCTGTAAAGCCAAATATATATTGCTTAGTCTTGGTCAGTCCTAACTAAGATGTTAACAATACTGATATTAACCCTGGACCTCTCCTCTCATGTTAGCATATAACCCCCTTAAGAAGCATTGACTTACTTACCTAGCCTAAATCCCCCCATGGAACACTATCTCTTAAGTATCTATAACTCTTAATCATTCCAATGTCACTTGGCACAGACTGATATTTTGTCCCATAACTGCTCCTTTGATAATAAGATTTGATGTTCTACTATTGTTCATGAGAAGCTCCTTATATGGCTCCGTCCCCCCCACTTTTCCCCCCATTCAACAAGCGGCGCTTGCCCGCTGAACTTCCACCCCCCCATAATATTTTTACCATATGCTATCCTTAGGCCCAAAAGAGGCCGCAGATCTGACTATCATCTGCTATCTTATTCTAACATAGCTAATGGGCCCACACGTGGCCCTCTAACTAGTCAGCCAGTTTCGCTGTTATATCTATAAAATTAGAGGTTTGAGAAGCTTAATCGCTGTCAGGTATTGCCGTATATTTTTTGTTGTTTTTGTCTACTATTGCCTTTTTATATGCAACAATGTTTATTGACAAATGATTTACATGTATTTACTGTTGCAAACTTACCATTGTATGTTGTTTATCCTAACGAATAACCTCAATAAAAAAAATATTTTAAGAAATAAATAAATAAATAAACATTTGCATTAAAGGGACAGTATACTATATTTTTAACAGAACTGTATGTAATAGACACTACTAGAAACAACAAGATTAACATATACTGATATCAATATTACAAAGCTTTAAACACTTTCAAAGAAAATCGGGTTAGCTCTATTGAAAATATAGATGAACCCCCATTACAAACGTAAAACAAGACAATACCCCATCATTAACATATGAAAAGACCCTTTACACAAACAGGAGAAAGCTGGAGATGGTACTCACATGAAACTTAGAGGCTTGGCGAGGAGTCTGAAAATTACTTACATTTTATTTGAACAGAAGCAAAATGAGACGTGTATTTGTTAAACAATGGACTATCTAACTAGAGACAAAATAAAATATTTTGATTTATAATGTGATTGTCTAATGAACCTTTAATAAAATATACGATGAAATTACATTTAGAAGAAGTCGGCATCATATATTTAGCATATGATAAAGATAAATGCATATTGATTACTTTATTCTAACACAATAGCGCATATTTATGAATTAGATATCTTTAACATTAAACACAACAGTCATTTTTCATAAAAAGGAACATATTGTTGACAAACATATTAAACAACATGGACTATAGAGATTTGCACTTGCCTCAAAATATCATATGCATGAAAACATTTTGCTTTCGTTCGTTTATTCAACCAGACATCCAGCAAAAGAGAATGTGGTGGTCTTTATCAGCTATGGGTCAACAATGTAACATGATGCAAACAATCCATATTCGCCATGTTTTTAAACTTGGCTTCATTCACAAACGTGTTTAACGTGCACAAACAAATATTGCGGGACTACGTAATACAATCAGACGTTTTTTTACCTTTGCATGTGACGTCTTAATTAACATGGCGCTTCCTTGATCACGTAAGAACGTGATCCAATAAAAGGCACATTCTTGATCACGTAAGAACGCAATCCAATAAAAGGCACATTCTTGATCACGTAAGAACGCAAACAAAAAAAAGGCGCATCCTTGATCGCGTAAAAATGCCATCCAATAAAAGGTGCATCCTTGATCGCGTAAAAACGTCAGTCAATACAAGGAATCATTGGACAGCCTGGCAGGTGACGTCTTAAGCAACATGGCGCATCCGAGATCGCTGAAAAAATGCAGCCAATACAAGGACTCAGTTGACAGCTTGGCATATCAATAAGAAACGTATTTATATTTTTGTAACTAGTATGTGTCTAGATTGCTATCTAGGAATGTCACGAAATCATGAATCATCTTTTCGAACTTGACTGTCCCTTTAACTATAGCTATGGTGTATATCTTTAACATTTAAAATATACACATGAGAAATACATATGCCATTGATGTTTTAAGATATGTTTAGATTGTTTTGGAATAACAATAATGACACATGTATTAATCAAACGTGTCATTTATTCAAGTTGAAATATGGTCAGACTACCTATAGCCATATATGGGAGGAGAAGTATTTTTTAACAATATTTTGAAAAACATATTCCTCATCTAAAATATGCGCATTACACACAGAGATTGATTTGGTTACACTTTTACAATAAGATAGAATTGAAAATGAAACATATGTGCTGTCAACATTACAATAAGATTGTTTATTAATAAGATTATATGTCCTTGTTCATGTAAAAAGGACAAAAACGCTTTAGAAATGGAAATGCATTCATTAACAATTGTGCTCACCATCACTTAAAGGGACATGATTTTTATTTTTAAAAAGAGGATACACAGAGACAATACTATTTCAATAAAATGAACGCTTTACAGGGATTATATCATTGGATCAATCCTCAGATCATTTGTTAAAGGTGCATCAATTCATGCAGAGTTTATAAATACACACATGGATGTGAAATTTGAAATATACATATATAAAAATCTATATATACATATATAAAATAATTACTATGCTAATCATAACCATGCAATGATAAAGCTTTTAGAAAAATATATAAAGACAAAAATAAAAATTACATTGGAGATGTTAATCTTAAAGTCATTTACAATTGCATTACATATATGATTCAGGAAACACCATTATTTTTGGTAGGTCCCTTTAAGGATCAACAAGATAAACTAGAGATTTCAATCAATGACATGAATAAGGAGGACAAAGAATCGTGCAATGGCATGTCTTTTATTAGTATGTCAGAAAACATCAACAACGTTTATAAATAATCTGGTAAAGATCAGGGAAATTGGAGCCATATGACAAGGTAACAGAGTGCATCACAGTCCATGAAGAGACTTGCCAAGGGCCAGCATAGCCCCATTGGAGCCATATGACAAGGTAACAGAGTGCATCACAGTCCATGAAGAGAGTTGCCAAGGGCCAGCATAGCCCCATTGGAGCCATATGACAAGGTAACAGAGTGCATCACAGTCCATGAAGAGACTTGCCAAGGGCCAGCATAGCCCCATTGGAGCCATATGACAAGGTAACAGAGTGCATCACAGTCCATGAAGAGAGTTGCCAAGGGCCAGCATAGCCCCATTGGAGACATATGACAAGGTAACAGAGTGCATCACAGTCCATGAAGAGAGTTGCCAAGGGCCAGCATAGCCCCATTGGAGACATATGACAAGGTAACAGAGTGCATCACAGTCCATGAAGAGACTTGCCAAGGGCCAGCATAGCCCCATTGGAGCCATATGACAAGGTAACAGAGTGCATCACAGTCCATGAAGAGAGTTGCCAAGGGCCAGCATAGCCCCATTGGAGACATATGACAAGGTAACAGAGTGCATCACAGTCCATAAAGAGAGTTGCCAAGGGCCAGCATAGCCCCATTGGAGCCATATGACAAGGTAACAGAGTGCATCACAGTCCATGAAGAGAGTTGCCAAGGGCCAGCATAGCCCCATTGGAGCCATATGACAAGGTAACAGAGTGCATCACAGTCCATGAAGAGAGTTGCCAAGGGCCAGCATAGCCCCATTGGAGCCATATGACAAGGTAACAGAGTGCATCACAGTCCTTGAAGAGAGTTGCCAAGGGCCAGCATAGCCCCATTGGAGACATATGACAAGGTAACAGAGTGCATCACAGTCCATGAAGAGAGTTGCCAAGGGCCAGCATAGCCCCATTGGAGACATATGACAAGGTAAAAGAGTGCAACAGGCACAACAATAAACAGAAAAAAAGGCCAAATGGCAACCATAAAAACAAACATCAACATGTGGATGGAGGATTCTTATCAGCGCCCTTGGAGCATCTCCAGATCCTCCACTTACTGGTCATCCCCTTCATCGTCCTGTGCCTGTCCAGCTACAGATTCAAGCATTGAGTTCCACCACCTCATCTGACGTAGAGTCATATGCTGAACCTGTAGCTGGGCCTGCATGGTGTCGGCCATCCCTCTCAGGACAGCTGCGTTCCTCAACACGGCCTGCTCTACACATGCTCTACCTTCTAGCATGAGCCATGTTGAGTCACAGCCTAAAATAAAAAAAAAAACAAATATTAATGATAATTAAACAACAGACAAAATAAAAAGCAAAGATACATTGTCATCATAAAGACAAATCATTCTTTAAATTAATTTGTTGACATTGATTATTTACACATGAAATATGTTCTTCAGACAGACCTAAACCATTAAATGGACATTTTAATCCAACATGTTGTCCCCTTTAATTGGTTTTTGATGATCCACTTTTACAGCTTGAGTGTCTAAAATCTTGTTAAAGGATTTACATTGTACTTACATTAGCAATTTAAAGATTTTTGTTATACTGTGGTAGGCACACCTATCCTTAAACATTTTGGCGTTGAGGACAAGCTGTGTAAACATAGCAACCAGAAGAAATTACATTTCCACTGGGTTATACAAGAGATAATGTATGCACATTTGTACATACATTGTTGGATCCAAATAGTGGTGATTGGTATATGTAGTGATATCAAATTAAAGGGACAGTAAACCTAAATATTTTAATTACTGATTCAGATACAGCATGACATTAAAAGAAATTATTAATTTACTCGTATTCTTTAAATGTTAGAATTCTCTAGCTATATTTTAAATGCAAGAATGTAAGTTTATAGGGCAGGCCATTTTGGTTATCAACTTTGGTTGTCCCTGCTGATTAATGGATACATTCATCCAACAATAAAGAAAGATGTCCATATTTTATTTGAATAAAAAAAAATATAGGCATTTCTTTGTTTCAATAAAGATAGCAAGAGAATGAAGAATAATTGATAAGAGTAGTAAATTATAAATTTGATTAACATTGCATGCTCTATTTGAATCACAATTGAAATTTTTTCATTCAGTGTACCTTTAAGTATCTTATAATGTTGATTTTGAATGATACTTACAGCTGTGCCTGGGAAGGACAATCCAACACCCAGGACAATGAAGGTTGAGACAGGGGGGAGGGATGTCATTGGGTTGTGGAGGGATGGGATTGGGTTGTGGAGGGATGGGATTGGGTTGGGATGGGATGGGATTGGGTTGGGGAGGGATGGGCTGGTGCTCTGGGGTAGCCCGTACAGCTGGGGAGTGGTGAGTTGGGGGCTGGGCAGCTGGGCTAGCTGTACGGGCCAAAAGACGGGGAGGGCGGCGAAGGGGGACGAAGGGGCGTTTTTTGGGAGGTATAGAACAGGACAAATGGGAAGGGCCGGGCTGGGCAGGGGGCTGGGCAGGGGACTGGGCAGGGGGCTGGGCAGGGGGCTGGCCAGGGGACTGGGCAGGGGAGGAACAATGATGACCAGAAGCGGAGGATCCATCTGAAATAAATATAATAAATATATTAACATCTCATACATAATGAAATCAACGCATTTCAACTTGATTATGTTTGCAATATACTTAGAAGTGTGCTTGAATTTCTAAACAATGATGACATGAGGATATGGTATGCATATATGGTATGCATATAGGCACTCAGATGAATAGCAATGACTGTCTGTACAATTAATAAATTATTATTGTGGTTTGGCCTAGAATATGCATGTGACATCATGATGGCATGAATTTCAATTCCAAATATTTAAACAAATCCAAGCATATCTTCATGATGCCTGATATATAAAGGGGGCAGTAGTGTATTTGAACAGACAAATAATATTCCTTTTTAAAGTGCAAAAGCTGTAGACTTTGAATGTCTTCAATAAAATGATTTAGAATAAAGCAACATGTTTAAAACATGTTGATATATTTCACATACCATCAGACTTCAAGGGAGTCTCTTCCTCCTCCGTCCCACATGTTAAATCAATCTCTGTAAAACATAACATGTTGTGTACACGTTAAGATCAGATATTATAACATATGTTACTGTTGCTCAAAGACACACATAAATGTTGCACTAAAGATATACACACCCAAAGTTATGATTTACATCATTTTGATGGAGCATACAAATGACATTAGATTTGTTATTCTCAATGATTCAGATTTTCAATTTATTGTTTGTATTAATTTTTAAATCATAAAAGCATAGTACATTGAACATTTAAGATTTCTCATGTGTGTATCACTTGATGATTGTTGTCAAAAATGAACATGGAAACAAACATATGCTATACATCTTCTGAATAACAAAGGTGTAGACTAAGAAAGTTTTAATTATTAATCTTTCAATATTCAAATAAAATGAATATATAATCAGAGGAGTAAATTATATGTTTGTTTAAAATATTATGCTTCATCAGAATCATGTTCATAATATTGATTAACAATACACCTTCAATGACATATAAATGAGTCAATGGACTTACCAGAAGACCGCAAGGGCATCTCTGCGTTGGTGCTGGATTCCTCTGGGCTCCCCACATCAACTCTCTCTATGAATGATATAGATATATATTAGTGAACACATTTGGGATATCACTAAATCACATCTGTATCGATTTATAAGAATAATCAACTTGAAAATGTGAAGAATAGAGCAGTCATTCTAAAAAAAAATGCTTGATTGAATCAAGGGGATTCTGTAAAAAAAAGATGTATTGAACATATGTTTAATTTCTGACTATATTAGACATCAAACTCATCTCATACGATGCTATTGTATATCTAAATATACCCATTGATCAATGTTCTTAAAAGAATACACACAAACCACATTTTGAATAACAGCTGTTGACAAATATAAACAAAGACATGTGGCACATCGAGCCATTTGTGCAATGTACAGTAATCTTGTTTAGGACACAACACATATTGATCACAATACCAAACCAAATTGATTAGTACAAATATGTAATCATGGTGCTGTTAGAGTATGCTTATATCTATAAAGTAACTCCAACAGTGAATATGTGAATTAGATATCAATATTGTCTAATCCAAAGAATGTAAGGATTAATTAATCTATTGTTTATTAAAGGGACACTGACATGATTTATTTCAATCATTGATTTCACTGTTCAAAGTGTTCCAAATGATTTAACATTGACTCCTATTATAATTTTAATGTTGCTACATTTTAATCTTAAAGGCAGATAAGCAATATTGGATTCAATAAATATTGTTTGTTGTTTGTTTGAACCAAAATTGAGCTGCAGATAAACGTACATTCTTGATTTTAAAATACATTTAGCAATAGAATATTTCACATATGATTATAGTATTATATTTAAATGTTGCTTAATATTGCATGCTCTATCTGAATGACAACATTAATAATTTTAGATCAGTGTCACTTTAATATAAAAATATATTGATTTGACAATGTTGGTGTTAATGAATTCTCTACTCCATATGTAGATGTAATGAATGGGATTGAGCATGCAATTCCAATCTATTATGTTATTTAAGGATATCCTAGGAATTATTTAATTTTCATCTATTAAAGGGACATGAAGCTCTAAAAGTGTAATTGTATACTTTTTGAAACTATGTACTACTGTTATCTGAACACATGATTTTAACTTTTGACCCAATGCCAATTTATGCATAAAAAAAAAAAGCAGGATAATACCAGTAATGCATTGTTTAACCTAAACCAAAATCAATATGTTTTTAGAAGAACTAAAACAATAGACTGAACCAATGTAGCTCATAAAATGTTTAAACAAAACAATAAAATCACGTTTAAAAATCATTCAATGTAAAATTTAGTTGGCATGTCCCTTAAATGATGTGATCAATTTCAATAATGGAATCTATATTTTTACTATCAAATCATATGCAAAAGTGTGTGAATTTTTTCAAAATGTATACAAATAAGATTAAGCAATACACAAGGGAAGAATATAAATTGGACATTCAAAGAATCTTACATTAAAATTAAGATATCCAGAATAGATGGGATATCTTAAATTCGATAAAAAAATCAGAGTAGTCTTACAATGTAATCCTATGTTTTTTTTTTTGTTTATTCTTATTTGTAAAGATTTTAATAATCAATTTTGCAGATACATATAAATATTGAACAATGTGGATTTAGTATGTAATGTTCTGTCCATGTTTCTAAGACAAATGTCAATTAAAATAAGACATACCATACTGTGACAAGCCCTGGCTTCAGAGCTGGATCCAGCACCAACATCCAGATCTGTAATATATTAAATGAGGATTGGATATCATTAATACAAATCATGCCATGTTTAAAATCTTTACATTATTAGCAAATCAATTTTAAACTATTAATCTTTTGGTAGTCCCATGAGTTAATTGTTTCCTCAATTAAATTCATGATAAATATATCCTGTTATTTTCAATCATTTGTGTTGTTTACTGTAGCTTTAATTATTTTTTAGTGTTATTTCATTCTCATCAATTGATGGGCATATGTTATTATTTTTTTGTATTCTGCTATTTTGTTTTTATTATGTATAATATTGAAAATAAGAATACTGTATTCTTCACTGTATTCTTCACATATATAATAATTCATATATAATAATTTCATTTTGACCAAATGTATAAAGCAATGCCACTTACAGCAAACCCATGTTAACGTGTATGCTCAATTCCATTTTCGCGATCATTGCGCAATGATTCCAAGCGGAATTACGCATCCGTCATTTGACCAACATGTATAAAGCAATGCCACTTACAGCAAACCCATGTTAACGTGTATGTGCAATTCCATTTTCGCGATCATTGCGCAATGATTCCAAGCGGAATTACGCATCCGTCATTTGACCAACATGTATAAAGCAATGCCACTTACAGCAAACCCATGTTAACGTGTATGCGCAATTCCATTTTCGCGATCATTGCGCAATGATTCCAAGCGGAATTACGCATCCGTCATTTGACCAACATGTATAAAGCAATGCCACTTACAGCAAACCCATGTTAACGTGTATGCGCTATTCCATTTTCGCTCTGTGACGCATATTCTGTAGAGCGCAAGAAACATCATTCCTATTTCATGTGTCACTAATCTAAAATCATATATCTAAACATCATATGTAGTGTATGTTGTGAGATCTGTATAGGTTTAGTATCTGACTATATACACATTTTCTAAAATTCTAATCAAATATTAAGATATTATATGAAGTTGGATAGTTACCTGGTTCAGATTCTCTTTCATCTCCTCCCAGGCCACCGGATGGAGAAGCAGCTGCCCTGGCCCCCGCGTCAGGACTTTCAGATCCCGCAGCTGGGAGGGAAGAAGAGGAGGCCGAGGATGGCGAGGATCTAAATCTTTTGGGGACCCGGAGAGTGAGGAGCTCGCATAAAGTCACCTCATAAGGGAGTAGGTATAGTTTCTGCGGGGCCTTTCTTTGGCCCCCTCTTTTACGGGCTTGTACCCAGTCCCTTATGAGGTTGACTTTTTTTGACAAGCGCAACCTCATATCTCCGAATCTCCTCATGATTTGATCCTGGCTCCTCTTGACGCCACACACCAATTTAACCACATTGGTGATAGACTCCCAGAGGGCCTTCTTAACAGGCACATCTGTCAACCTCCTCTTGTTCCCAAACAGCTGGGGATAAAAGTCCTTGACGGCGTGGACCAGTGCAGCGCTCTCCTGCTTGGTGAACCTGGGAGAGGACATGCCTGCTGGGTTGTAGAATATATGTAGGGATATAATATATACTGCCTGCAGGCATTAGAGAACTGACAAAGATGGCAACGTGTAATGGACTTTTATATGGTGAAGTAAACATGAGATGCACCATGGGACAAGTTATCTGTACATCTGATTGGAAGTTTGAAATATTGTTAGAATGTCTGTGAGACCATCCTGACTCAAGTTGTGTTTGTGTGATGAACTCTGATTGGCCGTTCCTTAATGTTTCATATCTTAGCAACGTCCATACACATACCTCCTGGTGGTGCTGATACTTCATTTTTCATGTAGACTTATTTGTAACTCATGGGCCTGTCATGCGGATATGTGTGACGCAGATTTAATATCCGTGATCCATTAAATCTTACTGTTTAAATTAACTTTAAAATCTAATACTGTCACATTATTAAATGTTGTATACATTTTTCGGTTGAATAACGGTCTGTTTCTTTAATACAAATACACATTTAATATTGTATGTCTTTATTGTTCATAAAATCAATTTTTTGACTTATTGTGAAGTATTGACATTGCTCGATTAAATGTATTTATAATGCACATTGATTGTGTGCTATTGCGTGACATTAGACTCTAATGTTTAAAGATGCAAATCTGGTGTTTCAAGATCTGTTTCCCACGCAACATTTCTGAATGTTCAAATTCAGGTTATAATGTCAATAACTTTGATAATCTGTTTATAGATGTTAAACTGTTTTTTTTTTTTTGTTATTAGTAAATAAACCTCAAGCTTGTATTTGTCTGAACTGCTCATATATGTTATTGTGCAATGGCGTCTTTATTTTTAAATAGACATTACAAACAAACAATTGTATCATATGATCTGTAGAGATAGAAAATTGTTTAGACTTTAAAATGTAACTCAATTTATCTTTGTATTTAGATATCCTCAACAGAAGAAATTTAAATGCACATGGTTGAGCCAATCACATAAGGCATCTCTGTGCATCCACCAATCTTCATCTACTGAGCATATCTCGATATGCTTTTCAAGCAAAGTATGTCAAGATAAGAAGAGAAGTAAATACACTCTTTAAATCTCTTAAAGGGACACTGTCCAAACAAATTTAGCGTTCGTGATTCAGATTGAGCATGAAATGTTAAGCAACTTTATAATTTAATCTGATTCTCAAATGTTAAGAATTATCTTGTTATCTTTCTTAGCAAATCAATAATGATATTTTAGATTACGGACAATTTTTGAGAAAAACCTGGGTTGTCCTTGATGATTGTTTGAGAAATGAATCCAACCCAAAAGAAAAGGTTCTGTCCAGAGTACTGAAGCAAATAAATAATCAATTTAATGCCTTATTTTTAAAGTAATGATAGCAACATCACGAGGAACATTGATAATATGAGACAATTTATAAAGTTGCTTAAATTAGAATACTCATTCTGAATGTATAAATCATTACTTTTTTAACTGTCTCCCTTTAAGTATATTTTGAGTTCATGTCCCTTTAAAGAGACATTTCACAATAATGCTTGAAAAATCAGAAAGCTAGGCACCTTCCTTTTGCTAAATTAGTATAACATATGAGTAAAGCATATTTAGATTAACTTCTGGATTGTTTTACACACTGACTGAAATATATATTGTAATGGATGTATTTCGCAGTCTTCAGCTTAGAGGGACATTAAGCTATATGTTATTTATGCATTTTGGATAAGATTATAATATTTGAACAACTTAATATGTTTGGGTATTCAATCATTCAATTGTAATTATATATATTCTTGGATTAAATACATATCTACATAGGCTAGTTTGATGCTGATTGTTGGTTGCACATAGATGCCTTATGTAATTGAATAAGATATGTGCATTGATGTATATTTTTCAAAGTATATTTAAAGACTGAATGTAATTCTATAGTACTTTCTAAATATGTTTAAATTCTTTTATGATTTTTTAAAAATCAATACACAATATATTTTGTGAATGTCCCTTTAAGGACCAAAACATTTGGAATGTTGATTTAACATTGTTGAAAGAAACTAAAGGGGAATGAAAATTATATATAGATATGTGATGTCTAACCCAAGAGGTAAGATTTTAAAAACTACATCATATTAATAACTATAGTTAAATGTCCCTTTAAATGACTCCACTAGAAAATAAAATATATTAACATGGCATCCAATAACTAGCTTGTGCTAAATATGAAGTTAAATTACCTACCATTTATAAATTTAACAATTTATAAATTTTATAAAATAATGTTTTGAGATACAAGATCTTATAAAATTAATTTTACATTCAACAACACTGTCACTTTAATGTAAGTGAACCACTTCCCCTTCTAAAAAAGTGAAAAAAATAAATATAGGTCAAATTCTGACTACATATCCGACATTATTTTAACATCTAAGATTTTCACAAGAAAAGCATTGATGGATCTCACTCCCCAATTAATTTAAAAAAGATAGTTTAATTTAATATTCTCTGAATCAGTGGATTTTCAAAAATTAATGCATAATTTGATCTTATGCATGTGCTTGTCAAATAGACAACTACCAGTCATGGGAGTCAAATTGTTTTTTATTGACAGATTATATGGATATTTATTATAATCTGTTCAAAAGAGGGTATTTAATAATAAAATGTTGATTATTACCATTTAAAAATAAAATGTTTTTTAAACAAAACCAACAAAATATTCCTGGAAGTCATCAGATGACAATCTGAAATTAAAAAACAAAATTTGACAAAGTTAATACACACGTTGTAAAATATTCATAAAATACATTTACAATTATCTTGTGTCTATGCTCTAACTTTGTGCATAATTTTATCAAGATATTTCTGATTTAAAATTTAAAATTTATAAAACAAACATACACCATTATATTGTGTAATAATAAAAAAATTAAAATATCAGAATTTCTAATTATACATAATAATGTATATCACATTTCAATAATATATACAGGGAGTGCAGAATTATTAGGCAAGTTGTATTTTTGAGGATTAATTTTAATATTGAACAACAACCATGTTCTCAATGAACCCAAAAAACTCATTAATATCAAAGCTGAATAGTTTTGGAAGTAGTTTTTAGTTTGTTTTTAGTTATAGCTATTTTAGGGGGATATCTGTGTGTGCAGGTGACTATTACTGTGCATAATTATTAGGCAGCTTAACAAAAAACAAATATATACCCATTTCAATTATTTATTTTTACCAGTGAAACCAGTATAACATCTCAACATTCACAAATATACATTTCTGACATTCAAAAACAAAACAAAAACAAATCAGTGACCAATATAGCCACCTTTCTTTGCAAGGACACTCAAAAGCCTGCCATCCATGGATTCTGTCAGTGTTTTGATCTGTTCACCATCAACATTGCGTGCAGCAGCAACCACAGCCTCCCAGACACTGTTCAGAGAGGTGTACTGTTTTCCCTCCTTGTAAATCTCACATTTGATGATGGACCACAGGTTCTCAATGGGGTTCAGATCAGGTGAACAAGGAGGCCATGTCATTAGATTTTCTTCTTTTATACCCTTTCTTGCCAGCCACGCTGTGGACTACTTGGACGCGTGTGATGGAGCATTGTCCTGCATGAAAATCATGTTTTTCTTGAAGGATGCAGACTTCTTCCTGTAGCACTGCTTGAAGAAGGTGTCTTCCAGAAACTGGCAGTAGGACTGGGAGTTGAGCTTGACTCCATCCTCAACCCGAAAAGGCCCCACAAGCTCATCTTTGATGATATCAGCCCAAACCAGTACTCCACCTCCACCTTGCTGGCGTCTGAGTCGGACTGGAGCTCTCTGCCCTTTACCAATCCAGCCACGGGCCCATCCATCTGGCCCATCAAGACTCACTCATTTCATCAGTCCATAAAACCTTAGAAAAATCAGTCTTGAGATATTTCTTGGCCCAGTCTTGAAGTTTCAGCTTGTGTGTCTTGTTCAGTGGTGGTCGTCTTTCAGCCTTTCTTACCTTGGCCATGTCTCTGAGTATTGCACACCTTGTGCTTTTGGGCACTCCAGTGATGTTGCAGCTCTGAAATATGGCCAAACTGGTGGCAAGTGGCATCTTGGCAGCTGCACGCTTGACTTTTCTCAGTTCATGGGCAGTTATTTTGCGCCTTGGTTTTTCCACACGCTTCTTGCGACCCTGTTGACTATTTTGAATGAAATGCTTGATTGTTCGATGATCAGGCTTCAGAAGCTTTGCAATTTTAAGAGTGCTGCATCCCTCTGCAAGATATCTCACTATTTTTGACTTTTCTGAGCCTGTCAAGTCCTTCTTTTGACCCATTTTGCCAAAGGAAAGGAAGTTGCCTAATAATTATGCACACCTGATATAGGGTGTTGATGTCATTAGACCACACCCCTTCTCATTACAGAGATGCACATCACCTAATATGCTTAATTGGTAGTAGGCTTTCGAGCCTATACAGCTTGGAGTAAGACAACATGCATAAAGAGGATGATGTGGTCAAAATACTCATTTGCCTAATAATTCTGCACTCCCTGTATATATGTATGCTGAACATAAATGTAATATTTCATGTCCATTCAAATACCTCTATATCAACTGTAATATGTATTCCTTTTTAAGATTGTGATACCTAAATATCTAATTATGAACTAAGTATGACTTATTATACTAATATTCTACATTCTTCCTGTGATTCTTAACTAGCATGCATTGGTAAACCAACCTGGATAATGCATGGTCTTTGAAAGTCAATTCAGGGGTCAATTCAGGGGTCAATTCAGGGGTCAACAGTTGATCTTCAATAGGTGTCTTATTCATCATTTCATAAATAGAGGACTGAAATACCAATCTAGAAATTAGAAAATCATCTAAGTGTCTGATTGTGATACCTAAATATCTAATTATGAACTAAGTATGACTAATGTATGTAAGCTACTAATATTCTACATTCTTCCTGTGATTCTTAACTAGCATGCATTGGTAAACCAACCTGGATAATGCATGGATAATGCATGGTCTTTGAAAGTCAATTCAGGGGTCAACAGTTGATCTTCAATAGGTGTCTTATTCATCATTTCATAAATAGAGGACTGAAATACCAATCTAGAAATTAGAAAATCATCTAAGTGTCTGATTGTGATACCTAAATATCTAATTATGAACTAAGTATGACTAATGTATGTAAGCTACTAATATTCTACATTCTTCCTGTGATTCTTAACTAGCATGCATTGGTAAACCAACCTGGATAATGCATGGTCTTTGAAAGTCAATTCAGGGGTCAACAGTTGATCTTCAATAGGTGTCTTATTCATCATTTCATAAATAGAGGACTGATATACAATCTAGAAATTAGAAAATCACCTAAGTGTCTCCAATAGGATGCCTCCACAGCCTTATTCTATCAAATAGTTGGCACTTACCATGTGAACATGTATTTGTATGGTTTTCAAGGTCAGCAGATTTGAAAGATAATGCCAGACATGATCCCATTGGTATTCTTCAATTTCAATCTTGTCTTTTTCCACTGTCAGTCTGGGAATTCTTCACTGTCATTCTTCAAATTCTTCCCCTTTCAGTCTTTACATGAAGTCATCTCCCTAATGGCATAATTCTTTTTGATTAAAATTACTACTACAAGTGTGTGAATCAGTTCTGTACCCCTCTCCCACCCCCCATTTCTGAATCAATTTCTGTCACTAGCTTACTAAGCGTGTGTAGCATCTTGTGTTATGTTCTATGAAGTGTGAAGATGAGTCATATTGAGCATAACTAACCTCTAATGTGTGACATTGAACCATAGTCATGCTAGAGGATAGTTATGCTAGAGGATCCCTTGCTGAGTATTTACATTTTAAGTAATGTGTAAACTAAATACTATTTTCGAAAATGTATGCCATATGATGTATTTGTGTACAATTCATGCCAGCAACAGTCCATACATCTATGCTTACCAGCTGATGTCCTCTTTAAAAACCAGGTGGCAAAGACTCACTACAGGACCCAATGACCAGAGCATCACCTATATTAATAAATGAAACACATTTTTAGCATTTGATGAACAATCCTAACATGTTTGCACAATTCTCTACTTGTCATTTCCCTAGAGTTCACATCTATTGACAATACTCCAGTCTAACTTCTATTATTTACCGTCTAAAGTGGCGGTTGATGATGTCTGCTCTGACATTGAGCCCCTCGTCCCGGAATGGCCCCTCTAGAACAGGATCATTCTCCTCATCTCTGAGGAGGTTTCGGTGCACCTGGACGCCCTGCAGCATCCCAGCCCGCTGTGCAATATTATGCAGGACACTACAGGCTATAACGATCTTAGCCACCTTCTTTAAGTTGTACTGGAGGGCTCCTCCCGACCTGTCCAGGCACCTGAACCTCATCTTCAGGAGCCCGAACATTCGCTCAACCACTGCCCTGGTTCTCTTAAGAGCCCTATTGACACATCAGTCGGGCTACGCAAGGGGGTAATAAGCCAAGGCCGGCTCATGTACCCAGAATCACCTATAAATGATGAACATAACATAATTCAAAATGAATCCTCAAAATAGTATTTTGAATCCAAAAAAAGTTTGTGTACACGATAATCCACTAACAAATGTTTTATTTTTACAAGAATAATCTAGTTCAATATTATTATCTATCTTCCCATTTCAGCCAAGACATGATACATATGCGTATTTCTTCTAAACCAAACCTTGTGTAAAATGGCAAATAAATGGTTACATTGCATTCTCTGAGCATTTAAGGTAAGACATGCTACATATCTGCATTGAACTAAAACTAGACATTAGCGGAAAGAGACAATGACATGGTTAAATTGCATTAGCTAATATCTTCCCATTTCAGCTAAGACATGCTACATATGCGTATTTCTCCTAAACCAAACCTTGTGTAAAATAAAAACTAAATGGTTACATTGCATTCTTTATCTGAGCATTTAAGGTAAGACATGCTACATATCTGCATTGAACTAAAACTAGACATTAGCGGAAAGAGACAATGACATGGTTAAATTGCATTAGCTAATATCTTCCCATTTCAGCTAAGACATGCTACATATGCGCATTTCTCCTAAACCAAACCTTGTGTAAAATAAAAACTAAATGGTTACATTGCATTCTCTATCTGAGCATTTAAGGTAAGACATGCTACATATCTGCATTGAACTAAAACTAGACATTAGCGGAAAGAGACAATGACATGGTTAAATTGCATTAGCTAATATCTTCCCATTTCAGCTAAGACATGCTACATATGCGTATTTCTCCTAAACCAAACCTTGTGTAAAATAAAAACTAAATGGTTACATTGCATTCTCTATCTGAGCATTTAAGGTAAGACATGCTACATATCTGCATTGAACTAAAACTAGACATTAGCGGTAAGAGACAATGACATGGTTAAATTGCATTAGCTAATATCTTCCCATTTCAGCTAAGACATGCTACATATGCGTATTTCTCCTAAACCAAACCTTGTGTGAAATAAAAACTAAATGATTACATTGCATTCTCTATCTGAGCATTTAAGGTAAGACATGCTACATATCTGCATTGAACTAAAACTAGACATTTGCGGAAATAAAAATAAATTGTTAAATTGCATCCTATAGCTGAACATGACGCTAACATTTTAAAACTACAGTGGAAATTGTCAAACTAATTAACCATGTTGTGCACAAATACTCACCAACGAGATAACCAGGGGGCATTTGTCTTTCCTCAAACGGTCTCCACAGGGACGACTGAGCGAGGATGCGGGCATCATGACAAGATCCTCCAAAATTCACACACATGCATAATCCTCATCTGTACGTCACAAACATACTGCACGTTGAGGCTATGAAAATGTTTGCGATTTCTGAAGGGCAAGTCATCAATTGGAGCAAGCAGCGCAATGTGGGTACAATCTATGGCTCCCAAGATATTGGGCAATTGAGCAATATCAAAGAATTCCCGCTTCAGGCGCCTCCAATCACCATCATTCTGTGGGAATCCTATGTATTGCTTACTGATAAGTACCATGGCGTCCAGAAAGTTATCAAATACCACAGAGAATGTACCTTGAGCCAGGCCATGCATGTACATTTCTCCGGATTGAAAACTCCCAGAGGCCAGGACGTATAGACAACTTAGCATCTTACTCATGGCGGGAACAGCAGTCCTTATTCTTATACGTGGCTCCAAATAAGGTTTAAGAAGATCGTAAAGGCCAATGAGCTGTTCGTGATTGAGCCGATACTTATCATAAACCTCAAAGTCGCTCATGTTTTCCAAGGTGGGTCTCACCCTGTAGACACGAGGACCTCAAACCAGACGACCCCTTCGTCTCAGTCTGAGCCGCCGAGGCTGCCTGATTCGACCAACAGCTAGTTCGCCAATAGCACCACCAGCAGCGTCTACCATGTCATCGTCATCCATCTTTCAAAACAGCGTAACAAGGTATGCACTTGATCTGATGTGAATCACAAGTGATGCATTGGCCATGTTGTTTGGGGGATTTATAGTACAATTAGTCCAATGGTATTGAGTTTGTAATGATTGTATTCACTTGTTTGTATGTGAGCGGTGCAAATGCTTTCACAGTGGGCGTTTTTTTGTTGTTTGCTGAAATGTTGTTTTCCCACAATGAATCTCAATGTGAAAGTGTACAATATCACACATACAGTGCATGTTTGTAATGTTTGATCATATGCGTAATCAATATTTCTTAAACGCGATCTTACAGTAACAAGCACACGTCCAGGCTAACATGAATGAAAGTGCATAGTTGTGTATAATGTGCATCGAAGTATTGTATATATATAAGTGATTGCCGAGCTGTCAATATTGTATGCGTCCCATTCAAATCTCAATAATACTGAATAACTTCCGGCTGTCATCAGTAGTATTGTATATATAAGTGATTGCCGAGCTGTCAATATTGTATGCGTCCCTTTAAAATCGCAATAATAATTCCGAACTTCCCGTCTGCCATCTGTAGTATTGTATATATAAGTGATTGCCAAGCTGTCAATATTGTATGCGTCCCTTTAAAATCGCAATAATAATTCCGAACTTCCCGTCTGCCATCTGTAGTATTGTATATATAAGTGATTGCCGAGCTGTCAATATTGTATGCATCCCATTCAAATGGCACTAATACTGAATAACTTCCGGCTGTCATCTGTAGTATTGTATATATAAGTGATTGCCGAGCTGTCAATATTGTATGCGTCCCTTTAAAATCACAATAATAATTCCTAACTTCCCGTCTGCCGTATGGTTGAATCTTCGAATGACGTCATGATATTATTAACCTGCCTATGTAGTTCGGAAATCCTCATTGTGTTGTTGTATTTGACTACATTGTTATTGTGTGCTGAATAAAATCTAAATGTGTGCTTTGTGGTTGCGTGATGGGTGATGCGTGTTATGTACATGTACGTATATATTGTGATTGTGTCCCACATATGCTGACTTCTATATAGCGGTCTGGCATTGTTGTTCCTTCCCATAAAGTGACATCTGTAATCTGGTGTAATGATGTTCTTCTTGTACGTAATTCCTAATGGTTTCTTGTGATGGAATCATGATGTTAAAAGTACAGTAAAATCCATATGTTCTGTTTTGTGATTCCTAGAGAGAATGTAATGTGTTTTTCCCCCATCATTTGAATGCACATGTATGAGTGAATGTTAAAAGTAATGTATGTGCATCCATGACTGATCATGTGTTAAGCCTATGTAGATATGCAGTTGCTGCAAGCATATGAGTTGAATAAATGAAATGCAATAATAAAGGTAAACGAGAGGTGTTTCCCATTGTGTACTGTTTGTGAATCCTGAAATTTTTGAATTATCTTTGGGTCCGTTTAAATGTGATTTATTTTTTTAAAATGTTTGTTACTAGTGATGTTGATTTGTAGTTGATGTAATATAAAAGTATGAAACAATTTAATGCTGTTGTGAATATTCAATAAGTACAATCCATAAGTCCACCATAGGGAAATAGTCATTTCTTGATCTATTTATCATAGCTGGGTCTAACGCAGAAAAGCATGTATTTTTTTCCTATTTCTAGCGCTGGTATTTGGAGTTTTTAGGTCTACGCTATTTGCGTGCGTTAGGGAAATCTGTGTTTCGCGTGCACGAGCACGTCTTCCCCATAGAAGTCAATGGAGGCTCTAAATTTTGGTAATTTTTTTTTCAAAGACGTCATGAGCTTGTGTGAAAAATTAACTAAATCGTGTTCATTTTGTAATAAATAACTTTTTTGTGTATGTCATGTGGTGTATATTGTTTGTATGCATCGATGAGTGTATGTTAGTGATAATCTTATTAGTTAGATGTAGCTATATGAGGGTCTTTTCCCGTGTGTCAATGTAAGTCAATGGCAAAATGGATTTGTGTTGTTTTTTTTCTAACACCCGAGATCTCGCAACTTTGATCCTTTGTATTTTGATGAAAAATTATTAAATATTAAAAATAAAGATAGTGTAGTGTTTGTATGAGTGTAAGTGTACTTTGTGTAATATTTGTTTTGTGATTCGTGGATGTTTATTTTGTCGGTAGATGTTAACTACTGGGTCTGAGCTGTCGGTAGAGATTTGTGCGTTGGGAGATTTTTGAGTGTCGGTAGCTAAACTCTAAATACCGGAGTCCGTAAAAAACAAGCGTTAGGAGCCTCTAACGCTGCTTTTGACGGCTAACGCCAAACTCTAAATCTAGGCCTTTGTTTATTATAGGAGTAGCGATGTGGGGGCCGTCAGTTTAGGGGTTAATTGCTTTATATAGTGTTAGAGATGCCACTGTACAGCAAATTAGGGGTTAATACATTTATTTAGTGTCGGCAATGTTGGGGGGCGTCGGATTAGGAGTATTTAGACTAGGGGTTTATGTTATGGTGTTAGGTTTTTAACATAACTTTCTTTTCCAAATAGAGATCAATGAGGATTGCGTTATAGCGATCGCCATTCCGTGATCGCAGGTGTTAATTTTTTTCTAACACTTTCTCCCCATTGATGTCTATGGGGGAAAGAAGTCAGGCCTTGGGATTTGTGCGGTATTGTCAGATTCAGCTGTCTCAATACCTCCATTCCTAGCCACACCTATTAATTACTGATTGGTTGCCCCTTCCTTAAATAAGCTGTTCACCTTTCATTCCCTGCTCAGTATTGAAGTTTTCTGCCACAGTGAAGATTTCTTGCCTAAATCTCTCCTAATTCTCCTTGAAGAAAAGATTCTCTGAGCCTCCGGTTCTAATACAGAATTACACTGGATTCCTTACTCAGGACACTCTCTCACATTCATGGGGTAAAGTACTTTGTCTAACTTTGCATAATTCTCCTCCTTGCCTGTTACCGCAGCTGCAACCTCCTCTGTTACGCTTGTGCCTGTCAACAAGATTCTACGCTGCTCCCAAAGCCACCGGACGTCACTTCCGGTTTCTCCGGTCTCAAACTTACTTTACTCAGACGCCAACGAAAGGTTTGCTGCTAGCTCTCCACATTTTACTTTGTTTCAAGGTACTTTTTACTTCTTTATGCAAATACCATATCAACATCAGGCACTTCACTGCTACATGTTTGCTAAGCACATACCGTAACCTTTGTTCAGGCTCTTTCCTGCTACCTGCATATTTTCTCTGTGAATCTGCCTGTTTATGAAATCTCAATCTGTCTCCGCATATGCTGTTTTTATCTGAGTGTGATAGTAACAGTTGTAGTCCACAATATCCAGTACCATTCTGTATGAACTTACCATACTTGATATAGTATATCAATCACTACACTGAAGGAAGCCTTTCCAGCAATAAGGGTTTTCAGACAGTATCGTGATACATACATACATTTATTTAGTATTCTGCAGTTGTGTTCCAGTACTACTTATATTGACTGAGTGTGATTTATATTGATTCTAACATAATACTGAGCCTAAAAATATGGAACCAGCAGATTTACGTCAAATAGTATATAATCTTTCTCAAAAGGTTGAACAGCTTGCACAGGGCCTGCATGACTTACAAATTGAGAATGCTGCTCTAAAGAAAATAATTACTGAATCTATTGCCATAAAGGGTAACCAGTCTGAAAATGTAATTGAGCCTCAAGTGTCCCTGCCTGATCTTTTTTCTGGTAATAGAAAAGCATACAGGCAGTTTAAAAATGCCTGTCTGTTACTCTTCTCTTTGAAACCTAGGACTTACCCCACTGAGAGAGTGAAAGTCCTCACTACTATCTCCTTTCTCAGGGGGGATCCGAGGAACTGGGCTGATAAATTTATAGAGAATCAGGATCCCATTTTAACATCTCTTGTGGATTTCTTTACCAGTATGGATCAGATGTTTCAGGACACAGACCTTCAGCTTACTGCTGAGATGAGTCTAAGGAGTCTCAAGCAAGGAAAGAGACCTGTGGAAGACTATATCACAGACTTCAAACAGTTTTCCACAGATGCTCTCTGGACCCCGGTTGCCCTGCGTAACCAATTCCGGTTAGGGCTTTCAGAGTCATTAAAAGACGAATTCGCCAGAATTGAACTACCTACAACCCTTGAAGCTTTCATGAAGATGGCTATCCAGATAGACCGCCGACTACGTGAAAGAAAGGCTGAAAAATATGCCTCTGATATTAAACCTAAACCCATTTATTCTTCCACCGCCTCCGCCTCTGTTACTCCTACAAAACCCTGCGTAGAACCCATGGAAATTGGTTTCCTCAGAGGTCCCCTCTCCCAGGAAGAGAAGCAACGCAGACGCATAAAGAATTTATGCATGTATTGCGCTAGTTCAAATCACGGCGTTCAGGAATGTTCACTACTATTAAAGAATAAAAAATGTAAGTCCACTTATTTGTATACCTCAATACATTCACCTGAACAATCGCCTTACTGTACTATGTCTGTCTCTCTACAGCTGGAGCAAAGTCATCTGAGGATCAGTGACGCCATTATTGACTCTGGTGCTTCAGGGAACTATATTGACCATGATTTTTGTATCAAGAATAACATACCTCTTGTCAAGAAAACCACCCCCATACCTATCAGAGTTATAGATGGTTCCCTTATGTTCTCTGGTCCAGTAACTCATCAGACTACACCTATAATGCTCAATATAGCTGGACATTTTGAACTTCTTTCTTTTGATGTTCTTCCTTCTCCTCATTTTTGTTTAGTTTTGGGTTTGAAGTGGCTTCAACTTCATAATCCCACTATTGTTTGGCACCCTTTTCAAATAAAGTTTTGTTCCACTTATTGCAGAGAAACATGTTTCCCTAGTCCCATTTTGTTACACACTACCAATTACTCTGAAGGCTTACCCTCTCAGTATATCGAATTCAAGGATGTTTTCAGTAAAACGGAAGCAGAGAACCTGCCACCCCATAGGATATATGATTGTCCTATCGATCTCCAACCAGGTGCCCGTATACCTTTTGGACACCTTTACCCTTTAAGCACTCCTGAGTTAGAACAACTTAAAATTTATCTCGACGAAAATCTAAAGAAAGGCTTTATTAGGCCATCCACCTCACCAGCTGGCGCTGGGTTTTTCTTTGTTCGTAACAAAGATTCCAGCCTCAGACCTATCATTGATTATCGTGAACTCAACAAATGTACGGTTAAAAACCGCTATCCCTTGCCCCTGATCCCAGAGATGCTTGAGAGGCTTTCTGAAGCAACTGTGTTCACTAAACTTGATCTCAGAGGGGCATACAACCTCATTAGGATTAAAGAAGGTCACGAGTGGCTGACGGCATTCAGGACCAGATATGGTTTGTTCGAATATCTTGTAATGCCGTTTGGTCTTTGCAATGCCCCAGCCACCTTTCAATACTTCATTAATGATGTATTCCGAGATCTTCTAGACATATGTCTTGTCATCTATCTTGACGATATACTCATCTATTCCAGATCCTTGGAAGAACATGTCAGGCATGTTCGTCAGGTCCTTGCACGTCTCAGAGCGCATAAACTCTATGCTAAATTGGAGAAGTGCAATTTTCACACATCTGAAGTTTCCTTTCTCGGATATGATATTTCTCCATCTGGTATTCGAATGCAGAAAGAGAAAGTTGAAGCAGTTCTGGATTGGCCTGAACCAAAGAATAAAAAGGACTTGCAACGTTTCCTTGGTTTTTCAAACTACTACAGGAAATTTATTAAAGGGTTCTCTAAAATCGTAAAACCACTCACACTCTTAACAGGCTCAACAACACCCTTTACATGGGGAACTGATGCTGTACAAGCTTTTCATTATCTGAAATCCAGATTTACCTCTGCACCCATTCTCCAATTTCCTAATCCTTCCTACCAATACACCTTAGAAGTTGACTCTTCCGATTTCGCCATTGGTGCTGTACTCTCACAGCAAAAATCTCCTACTGATCCTCTCCATCCAATCTCTTACTTTTCCAAATTAATGACATCTGCTGAACAGAATTACGCCATAGGAGATAAGGAGTTACTGGCCATAAGACGCTCTCTTGAACATTGGAGACATCTCCTTGAAGGCACTTCTCAACCTATTAATATTTATACCGACCACAAGAATCTACAATATTTGCAATCTAACAAGACGTTATCTGCTAGACAGGTACGTTGGAGCCTGTACTTTGACCGCTTCAATTTTGTTATTATCTACAGACCAGTTAATAAAAACATCAAAGCTGATGCCTTATCCCGCATACCTGAAAGACCATCCCATAATCCTACCAGAAAGAACATTGTATCTCCACAATGTTTCATTGGACTGACCACCCCAATCTTAACCGACCTTCGCAATTATTGTAAGCAGCAGCCAATTCCTCCTGACCTAGTTTTGAGTAAAGTGAATGGTATCTATTTCCATGGTGACAAATTGTTTATACCTCCTTCCTTAAGGACACAAATTATACGGACCTGTCATGACGTTCCTTTAGCAGGTCACCCAGGTCTTCAACGTACTCAGGACCTCATCTCCCGAACATATTGGTGGCCACACATGAAATCTACCATTTCAGATCATATTGCCACTTGCGCTGTCTGTGTCACCTGCAAACCTGAAAGGAAACCACCATTTGGACTGCTTATGCCTCTACCAGTCCCCAAGAAGCCCTGGCAACATATTTCCATGGACTTCATTGTTGATTTACCTCCGTCCCAAAATCAAACCACTATCCTTGTGGTCATTGATTTATTTACCAAAATGGCCCATTTCATCCCTTACCATAAACTCCCCACATCCTCTGAAACAGCGACTCTCTTCTTAAACCACATCGTCAAGTTGCATGGGTTCCCCTCTATTTTGACAACGGATAGGGGCACACAATTCACCTCAAGATTCTGGAATAAGCTATGTCAACTGGTCAGTATGGAACATCGTTTTACCACAGCTTTTCATCCCCAAACTAATGGGCAATCGGAAAGGTTAAACCAATGGCTTGAACACTTTCTCAGATGTTATTGTTCCTATCAACAGAACGATTGGATGAAATTTCTCTCTATGGCAGAGTTTGCCTACAACAATTTAACCAATACCTCCACTAAATTATCACCATTTTTCGCAAACTACTCCTACCACCCCACTTTGGCCTTCTCTACACCTGCTTCGTCAGATTCACCCACGCTGGATGAACTCCACTCCTCTCTCCAGGAGAATTTCAATGTTATTCAGGAGAACATCCGGAATGCTCAGGAAACTCAGAAACATTACTACGACCTCAGGAGACGAAAACCTCCCGATTACATCGTTGGAGATTTAGTCTGGCTCTCCACCAGAAACTTAAAATTACAAGTTCCTTCAAAGAAACTGGCTAGTCTTTTCATTGGTCCCTTCGCTATCCAAAAGGTTATCAATGCCAACGCTGTCAGACTAAACCTTCCCAGTTCTCTTAAAATACATCCAACTTTTCACGTTTCCCTGTTGAAACCCTATGTTCCCACAAGGGATGGACAAGTTCTTCTACCTCCAACAACTTTTCCTTTAGCACCAGATGAATACGAAGTTGACTCCATATTGGATTCTAGGATCTCCAAGGGTGTTCTTCAGTACTTGGTCAGGTGGAAAAACTATTCAAGCGATGAGGATTCCTGGGAACCACTTTCCAATCTAAACTCACCTAGGCTTCTGTCCCTATACCACCGTCGACATCCTGACCGCCCACGTCCTGCCGCTGTGGAACAGCGTCCTTGAGGAGGGGGTTCTGTCAGATTCAGCTGTCTCAATACCTCCATTCCTAGCCACACCTATTAATTACTGATTGGTTGCCCCTTCCTTAAATAAGCTGTTCACCTTTCATTCCCTGCTCAGTATTGAAGTTTTCTGCCACAGTGAAGATTTCTTGCCTAAATCTCTCCTAATTCTCCTTGAAGAAAAGATTCTCTGAGCCTCCGGTTCTAATACAGAATTACACTGGATTCCTTACTCAGGACACTCTCTCACATTCATGGGGTAAAGTACTTTGTCTAACTTTGCATAATTCTCCTCCTTGCCTGTTACCGCAGCTGCAACCTCCTCTGTTACGCTTGTGCCTGTCAACAAGATTCTACGCTGCTCCCAAAGCCACCGGACGTCACTTCCGGTTTCTCCGGTCTCAAACTTACTTTACTCAGACGCCAACGAAAGGTTTGCTGCTAGCTCTCCACATTTTACTTTGTTTCAAGGTACTTTTTACTTCTTTATGCAAATACCATATCAACATCAGGCACTTCACTGCTACATGTTTGCTAAGCACATACCGTAACCTTTGTTCAGGCTCTTTCCTGCTACCTGCATATTTTCTCTGTGAATCTGCCTGTTTATGAAATCTCAATCTGTCTCCGCATATGCTGTTTTTATCTGAGTGTGATAGTAACAGTTGTAGTCCACAATATCCAGTACCATTCTGTATGAACTTACCATACTTGATATAGTATATCAATCACTACACTGAAGGAAGCCTTTCCAGCAATAAGGGTTTTCAGACAGTATCGTGATACATACATACATTTATTTAGTATTCTGCAGTTGTGTTCCAGTACTACTTATATTGACTGAGTGTGATTTATATTGATTCTAACAGGTATGGAGCTTAACGCACCATACCGCACAACAAAAGAAGGTTTTGGCTTAACTTGTAATGGCAGCGCTATGGAAAGTGTGATAATGCTCATTTTTATGCGTTATTTATGCACCCGGTATAGCGCAAAACTTGTAATCTTGGCCATTGGTTGAGAATGCAATATTTTTAAGTTTCTTGTGTGAAAATGTCAAACAACTCTTTTATATTTTGGCTTGTGTAAATGAAGACATTTCAATCCATTGAATATTCATCTGAATTAGATCTTTTTAATTATGTGTTTCATCCTGCTGCAACCACCTATGGAATATCTCCAAAATGCGTCCGTTTCTGAGCGCTGAAACTAATAAACAGCTAATCCACTCCCTGATAATTTCCTGACTTGGCTACCGTAATAACCTACTAACTGGCCTCCCTCTCCCCACCTCTCCCCCCTTCAATCCATCCTAAATGCGTCTGCCAGGCTGATCCACCTATCCTGACGCTCTGTTATTTTAATGTCTCACCGTTGTACTTTTATCTCCGTACTCATGGACAGTGCTGCGGAATCTATTGTGCTTTTTAACTAAAGAATAATAATTAAAAAATTGAAATCTAATGAGAAACAAAAGTTTCTACAAGGGTTTTGCAGACCAACTCACAAGCAAAATATAAGTAGCCATCATGCAAACATTGATGAATTATTAAAGGACCAGAAAATACAGGGGATCTGCATAATCAGCCAATGCATGATAAAAAGACAATGCAATAGCACATTGGAGCTGCTATATCATCTGTCTGACAGACATCAATGAATGCAGACAGCATACGCTGTCGGCATTTATCATTGCACAAGCAGTTCTGGTGAACTGCTGGTGCAATGCCGCCCCCTGTAGATTCACGGCCAATCGGCCACTAGTAGTGGGTGTCAATCGGCCTGATCGTATAGGATCGGGTGGATTGATGTCCGCAGCCTCAGAGCAGGCGGACCAGTTATGGATCAGCAGTCTTAAGACTGCTGCTTCATAACAGCTGTTTCCGGAGAGCCTGAAGTCTCGCCCCTTAGTCTGAACTTCAAATGAGTATTTTCTTTCTGATACATTTCGAAGTTATGTATATTTCCACTCCTGCTGTACCATGTGACAGCCATCAGCTAATCACAAATGCATATACATATATTCTGTGAATTCTTGCACATGCTCAGTAGGAGCTGGTGACTCAAAAAGTGTAAATATAAAAAGCCTGCACATTTTGTTAAATTTGGAAAGTTGTTTAAAATTGCATGCTCTATCTGAATCATGAAAAATGTATTTTTTACGTGAGTGTCCCTTTAATGTTGAGTGCCTTGCATTAAAAGAAACAGTCTACTTGTTTCGTTATTGTTTAAAAATATAGATAATGTCTTTTACACCCATTCTACAGCTTTGCATAACCAATATTGTTATATTAATATAGTTTATGACCTCTAAGTTTGCCTGTTTCTAAGCCCCAGCATGTTTATCTCAGTGCTTTTTAAGTTTTGCACAACAAGACAGTGCTAGTTCACGTGTGTCATATATATAACATTGTGCTTATTCCCGTGGAGAATGATAATGGTTATGCAAAAACAAGCACTGATTGACTAAAATGCAAGATTGTAAAAAACACTGAGATATGGTGCAGACTGCAGAGGCTTAGATACAGGTAATCAGAGGTAAAAAGTATAATAATTCAACAGTGTTGATTAGGCAAAACTGGAGAATTGGTAATAAAGAGATTATAGATCTTTTTAAAACTTAACAATTTTCAAGTAGACCGTCTCTTAGAATTGGTAGATTGATTTTGAGCAGATTCCATGTGTTCCCTATAAAAGCAGAGGGTAAAGTTAAATATTTTGAAATAGAATTTTTTAATCATTATATTTTTCATTAATTTACAAGTTACTTGTCCACTTTATGATCTGTGCAGCACCTCCCTATATTATTGTAAAGTATTTTCTTCCATTTAAAAGATGATCTTGCATTACAGTAAATCCCTATTTTAGGTGTGATTTTCATTTATAAAATGCATGCAGAAATATTAACTGTAATATTGAATATATATGAACTACAGATATATATATAAATATGTCAATATTTCGTTTTCCAGAATTAAAAAAATATTGTTTAGAATCAAAACATCACATTTGGTATATATACACTTATTTAAACCATTGTAAAATTAATTGTTTGAGGGTTAACATTCAATAGTGTAATTTAGTAAACACATAAGGCATAATTTACATTAAAAATTACTTAACATTGAGATAGTTTTGTAAATAAAGTCCCTTAAAAGTAATTTATGAAGCTAGAAGGGCTTTAAATTGTTGATGACATCATTGTATCAAAGGGCAGTGTACTTTAATAAGATTAAGAAACAGCTTAAATTACTGAACATATACACATGAATTTGTTGTGTTATGGCAATGAATTACTATATCATTGAATTGTCCAACATAAGTCACCTTCATAAACAAAAGCTTTGATACATTTTCATTCAGACTGCAGCCATACAGTGTAAAAAACAATATATAAAATAACTGAAGGTTATTCTCTTAAAAAATAATATTGCATGAATCAGGCTGAATGACTTCTCTGTACAATTTTGCCTTTACGTTCTTAAGATGGATTTGAAAATATCTGCATTTCCCTCTGGAGTGAGCCCATGTAACCTATTTTTTTTTTTATCAGAGATAATGAAATGTGCAGAAATTCTTAACCAAGGTAAGTAAAGATCTAGGCCCATCTTTTGGCCATCAAATGTATTCTAAAAGTGATCACATAAAAAAAAAAATCCTTACCTTTTTTACAAACAGTGAATTTCTCACTTTATTAAATTATTTAAAACCTGTGTAGTTTTAGAACAAATGGTCTTCTTTATGATGCATTCAGTAATACTATTCATGTATGAGTTTGTCATTGGTTATTGGTTATGGACTCATTGTTTAAATATGTAAGAACTGTGATGCAGGTTTGTAGTTATTAAAAGGCCTCTAACTACAAGCCTGCATCACAGTTCTTACGTATTTAAACAATGAGTCCATGACTCATTTAATATGGCTTAACTGACCACATTTTTATAATTGACCATCAGACCTATATATATATGTCCTAAATAGACAAACCAAGGTATTGACCTAGGCCATTTATTAGCATTCTGTGCCATAAAATGTATGCGACTGGTTGGACTAGACCTTTTTAAAATTAAAGATTGTTCGTCCTGTACCTCCTCCTGAGGTGGGTGTGTACTCCTAGCGTAGTTCACTTATATCACCCTTTCTGAAAATGTCCAGCTGATTTCGGGAGGAACAGAATGTAAACGATCTCTGGGGTAATAGCAATCCTTTAGATGATGGTAGATAGTAACTTCAAGGCACTCTTATTCTGTGGTGCTTAGTGCAGGTACTAGATCATCTGGCAGTATATTCAATTTGTAGACTGGTGCGCTCCCTCAGAGGGCTGTATTCAAATTCACAGGCCTTGGGGGTAGTGAGCCAGGCGTTGGTAGTTGTCCTGTGTGCTTTTTCAACACAATAGCGATCCTTTCAGCGGCTGTATCAAGTTCACAAGCCTTAAAGGAGTTCAGCTTAGCAGTAGTTCTTCTTGTAGGAAATGAGACACAGTCATCAAACGGTTTCTCCCCTCACTTGGGGCTTTTTCAAGATGTGTTCTCATTGCTGGCAGGTATTCCTTTATAGGGCTATCCTGCATCCTTATTGGTTAGTTCAAAGGGGTGTGTGATCCCAGTTAAGGTGGAATTTGAGTTATATCCCTTAAACTTTTAAGGAGGTATCTTATTGTCTCTTGTAGTTTTTTGGAAATGTCCCGTTGTTAATTTTAGTTTAACATCTAGTATACTAAAAGTACATATTGCTCCGGAAAGGAACAACCCTACGTGTAATATGGTCACATCCATGGTGTCAAGTGAAATCGACTTAAATTAGAGATCGTTTACATTCTGTTCCTCCCGAAATCAGCTGGACATTTTCAGAAAGGGTGATATAAGTGAACTACGCTAGGAGTACACACCCACCTCAGGAGGAGGTACAGGACGAACAATATTCAATCTGTGCTCCACAGATTAGCGCAAGGTACCTCACTCGCCCATTAGCTTGATCCAATGCTATTAGTATGATCATCTACAGGGAGTGCAGAATTATTAGGCAAATGAGTATTTTGACCACATCATCCTCTTTATGCATGTTGTCTTACTCCAAGCTGTATAGGCTCGAAAGCCTACTACCAATTAAGCATATTAGGTGATGTGCATCTCTGTAATGAGAAGGGGTGTGGTCTAATGACATCAACACCCTATATCAGGTGTGCATAATTATTAGGCAACTTCCTTTCCTTTGGCAAAATGGGTCAAAAGAAGGACTTGACAGGCTCAGAAAAGTCAAAAATAGTGATATATCTTGCAGAGGGATGCAGCACTCTTAAAATTGCAAAGCTTCTGAAGCGTGATCATCGAATAATCAAGCGTTTCATTCAAAATAGTCAACAGGGTCGCAAGAAGCGTGTGGAAAAACCAAGGCGCAAAATAACTGCCCATGAACTGAGAAAAGTCAAGCGTGCAGCTGCCAAGATGCCACTTGCCACCAGTTTGGCCATATTTCAGAGCTGCAACATCACTGGAGTGCCCAAAAGCACAAGGTGTGCAATACTCAGAGACATGGCCAAGGTAAGAAAGGCTGAAAGACGACCACCACTGAACAAGACACACAAGCTGAAACGTCAAGACTGGGCCAAGAAATATCTCAAGACTGATTTTTCTAAGGTTTTATGGACTGATGAAATGAGAGTGAGTCTTGATGGGCCAGATGGATGGGCCCGTGGCTGGATTGGTAAAGGGCAGAGAGCTCCAGTCCGACTCAGACGCCAGCAAGGTGGAGGTGGAGTACTGGTTTGGGCTGGTATCATCAAAGATGAGCTTGTGGGGCCTTTTCGGGTTGGGGATGGAGTCAAGCTCAACTCCCAGTCCTACTGCCAGTTTCTGGAAGACACCTTCTTCAAGCAGTGGTACAGGAAGAAGTCTGCATCCTTCAAGAAAAACATGATTTTCATGCAGGACAATGCTCCATAACACGCGTCCAAGTACTCCACAGCGTGGCTGGCAAGAAAGGGTATAAAAGAAGAAAATCTAATGACATGGCCTCCTTGTTCACCTGATCTGAACCCCATTGAGAACCTGTGGTCCATCATCAAATGTGAGATTTACAAGGAGGGAAAACAGTACACCTCTCTGAACAGTGTCTGGGAGGCTGTGGTTGCTGCTGCACGCAATGTTGATGGTGAACAGATCAAAACACTGACAGAATCCATGGATGGCAGGCTTTTGAGTGTCCTTGCAAAGAAAGGTGGCTATATTGGTCACTGATTTGTTTTTGTTTTGTTTTTGAATGTCAGAAATGTATATTTGTGAATGTTGAGATGTTATATTGATTTCACTGGTAAAAATAAATAATTGAAATGGGTATATATTTGTTTTTTGTTAAGTTGCCTAATAATTATGCACAGTAATAGTCACATGCACACACAGATATCCCCCTAAAATAGCTATAACTAAAAACAAACTAAAAACTACTTCCAAAACTATTCAGCTTTGATATTAATGAGTTTTTTGGGTTCATTGAGAACATGGTTGTTGTTCAATAATAAAATTAATCCTCAAAAATACAACTTGCCTAATAATTCTGCACTCCCTGTAGTCACGATTGTTTTTGTTCACTATAGTTCACTTTCAGGTTAATACTGTTTTAACCCCAGATTATTACTGTTTTAACCCCTGGTTTTTACGCTGGACGTCCAGTTATTAAGTCTGTTTGTATTGCTATTTGTTTTTATTTATACTGTTTGAATATCTCTGCCCTCTTTATACTTATATTTATTTGAGTATAGTTTTCTTCTATCCTCAATCATAGTATATATATATATATATATATAGATTTGTGGTTAATCTTTCCCCTTTCTGTATGTTTTTTCAAACTAATTTAAAGGGCCCCATTAATTACTTTTTAGTATATATGTACTGATTTTATTAACACTGATTTTATAATCTTGATTGTATTGTAATTTTACACTATTAAATATATTTTCTAAGATATATATTAGGCTATTACCATTTATTAACTTTTATAACGATTATATTTCTGCTAAGGTAGACCCTTTTAGGTTACCCGTATATTGTATTTGTGTACTACCCTGCTTTCAGCGCCAGTATTTCCGCTTACATTATTCTACTATCCTCCTCAGGGTTCTTAGAGAGAGACCCTTCTATACTTGGCATTAGGGTTGATATAAGCGCCAATTCTCACCTATCCTCCTTTTTAAAATTAACCCTACATAAATTTGGCTTTCCTGACAAATTTTTGCACAGGATATTCAATTCACAATCAGCTACTGTAAAGGTTAATAGAATTTTCTCTAACCCCTTTTCTATATTGAATGGCACCAGACAGGAGTTCCCTCTGTTGCTGCTGCTCTTTTCTCTCTCTATCGAGATCATGGCAATCTCTATTCGCTTCCAATCCTCTGTTGAGGGCATAACAATAGCTAAATTACAATATAAACTGGCGCTTTTTGCTGACTATCTGCTTTTAACCTTGACCTCCCCTAGGGCCTCACTCCCTGGAGTTCAGACCATCCTTTCAGATCAGAACTTCTTTTAGTATGCATACCTCAAGCTGAACTCTGTGAGATTTCTAAAACCTTGCCTTATACTATCAACCATTTCTCGCTAAAGTACTTAGGCATTCATTTTACAACAGAGTTGACTAAACTATTTGTGTTAAACTATAAACCCCTATTACAACACATTTCTGAATAAACTAAAGAATGGTCACCAAAAATATCTCCTGGCTAGGCAAGATGAATGCCTTTGAAATGATTCTTCTTCCCAAAATACTCTACACACTTCAAACCGTCCCAATACCTCTTCCACCGTCACACAGCCCTAAATTACAAGCAGTAGTTAAGGCATACATCTGGAGGAAAAGACCGCCTAGGTTAGCAAGCTCTACCCTGACAATCCCGAAACACATAGGCGGATTAAGTGTATCTAACCTATGTCTTTACCGTTCAGCTATATTTCTCTATAGAACATTGGAATGGTGCACTCTAGATGACACTTATTGTAAGCTATGGATTAAGTTAGAACATGATCTAGTCAACTGCCCACAACTGGGGAACAATTGCTGGCTAGCTCCATCCTCTAGACCATCACAACTCAAACATTACATGATTCTTCACGAAACCTTTGCAATTTGGTCAAATACCCCGCATTATCTTCTAATCCCTCACCCTTAACCCCAATTTTCAATAACCAAGACTTCCTACCATTACATATCCTAATAGATTCACATAACCTCTTACTTAGAGACTGACTAGGGAACATTGCAGGAGAATTATTTAAAAGTTGGCTCCGATATTCCCTACTACATCATTACCTAAATACACACCAAAAAAATACAACAATGATATTCAGCCAACCTTTTGAAAAGTGTATGCTACTCTGAAACAACGCAGAGACATGGGATTTCATTACTTTATATAATTTTAAGATCACTTAATAAATTAGAACTTCCTTCATACACCTCTTCCAGGCAAAAAAAAAACACCTTTCCAACTGTCAATTAAAGAATGGTACAACATATTTTCTAATGCTGCTAAAGCAGTCCACTCTCCATCCCTTATGGAAACTAACTATAAATTTCTAATGAGGTGGTATCTAATACCTCTGAAACTAAAAGATATATTTAAGGGAGCATCTGACCGTTGTTGGAGAAAAATTTAATAATCAAGGACCCCCTTTCCACATCTGGTGGGACTACCCTAGGCTAACCTCTTCTGGACCAATATTTGCTCATATATAAATAATATGCTTAACTCTAACCTACCTTTTGCAACACTACTACAAATGGCCCTAAACAGTGTCCATTAGTTAATCCCTTAATTGTGGAAAAAACACCACCCACATTAGATATGTGGATCTCCCAACTCCAGACTAACCTATAACTTAAACAATACTTCTACTTTATAACAGATAACATGGACTTTTATTATAACATGCTCAGAGACCAGAGGCAATAATATGTTAAATAGTCATTAATTAACCCTCTACCCCTCCCCTTCCATTTGTCCTTCTATATAATATTGTATGGATTTGGTAGATATGCTATCATAAAGTCATGTGTTTTCCTTGTTCAATAACAATATGAGATACCTTAAAACTTGATGGTCCATCTGTATAGTATTCCTGAGTAACTTTAACTTTTAATTTTTTTTTTCTTTTGATTATTTCTCTCTTTTTTTTTTTTTTTTGTAAATACCCAACGATATCTGCCTCTGGTTTAATCCAATTGCTTTCAATATCCTTGTTGTAAGTCTTATCCAAAAATTTAAAACACGTTTAAGACATTCTACCTACAACACTGAACTTTGGCCTCAGCAAGACTCTTAACCTTGCTACACTGAGACAGTAGATATATATGTAAACTGGCTGCATTGTACTTATTTGAATTGCATTTGTATTTCTTCGCATTATTAACCATGTATTACTCTGTTATGCTTTTCATTCTCTAAATAAAAGGTTCAAAATTAAGAAAAAAATGTATACTAAGTGTAATCACCTATAAAATATATATAAACCGTATTCCAATCTCAATCACATCATATATATATACACACACACACACACACACAATATTGCTTTATTAACCATAGCAACAGGAATGTGTAAAAGGATGAAATTGATGGATGCATGTTTTTTCACTCTATATTACTATATAACCATATAACTATGTTGAGAATGTCAGAGAAATAAACAACAACAAATACATTATCAGTCTCAAGCAAAGCTAATTCATTGAACATTGGATTAGTTAAGGAAAATTGAACATCCAGGTTCTTAACTGAATCAATACAAAGATTACTTACACAAGTAGTACACATGTTAATCACAGCTGGGTGGTATGTAAAACCTGTATTAAAGTCAGAATAAATGATTTCATCCTTAGGATTTTTAAAATATTGAGTAATTTTAAAGAAATACAAGATATCTTGGATAATCTAGATGTAAATTATCAACCTTAGGCAAAACACATGCACTAAATAAAACCTTTAAACATTTTACAACTACAACATATCTTATCATTCCTTGACTATTTCTCACAAGTCATGCTAAATCCACAGAGTATATCTAAAAGACAATTTTAATTGCATCACTCAGATTTACAAATTTCTCTTTAAAACTGAAATGCTAGAAAACAGTTTCCAGCTATTTTCTTGATCAGAGTAATATTATTATTACTTCTCTAGTGCTGAGTACTAAAATAGGCAAATACAAAGACAACAATTTGTGGTGAGATTAAATACATTACCGGCTAAACAAAACAGGAATAAGTGGAGGTTACAGTTGAGGGAGCAGATACATAAGGATTGGGTTAGCTTGTCTCATGGATTGTAGGTGCAGTAGTGAATCAAGGAAGGGAAAACAGTTAGAGGAGAGGTGGGTTTTGAAAGCAAGCCTGAAAATATACAAGACTGGAGACTGATGGAGTAGGATAGAGCTTCCCAGAGGACAGGCACAGAACATGAGAAGTCTTGGAGGCAAGAGAGGGAAGAAAAAATAAAAGGAGTAGAGACCTAGTTAAGAGGATTCTCTAAGAGTGTTTGGATATAAATGAGGAACGAAAATGAGTAGTGCTTTAAGGGTTAGGGTTAATATTTTGAATTGTCTTCTAACATGGAGCAAGTGCAAAGACTAGCAGAGCTGAGCAGCTGATGTAGATCAGCGACTTAGGTGGATTAGTCTAGATGAAGCATTCACAATAGATTGGTGGGGGGGAGAGACGGGCTTTGGGAAATCCATTTAAGAGTAGGTTGCAGTAGTCAATACATGACAAAATTAATTAGTATTTTTGTGGGTTTTTTTGGATAAGGAAAGAGTCAATTCTGGAAATATTGGATAGGTGTTTACAGCAGGATTTCATAAGTGCTTGTAAATATTGGATGAATTCAGAGTCGAATGTAACACAATGGCCTCTATTTATCAAAGTCTAGCGGACCTGATCCGACAGTGTGGATCAGGTCCGCCAGACCTCGCTGAATGCGGAGAGCAATACGCTCTCCGTATTCAGCATTGCACCAGCAGCTCACAAGAGCTGCTGGTGCAATGCCGCCCCCTGCAGACTCACGGCCAATCGGTCCTCCAGCAGGGGGGTGTCAATTAACCCGATCGTACTCAACCTGGTTGATTTCCGGGGATGTCTGTCCACCTGCTCAGAGCAGGTGGACAGATTATGGAGCAGCAGTCTTTGTGACCGCTGCTTCATAATTGCTATTTCTGGCAAGTCTTCAGACTCGCCAGAAACACGGGCCGTCAAGCTCCTTTCGGAGCTTGATAGATAGGCCCCCAAGACTAAGGACATATTATGAGATATTAAAGGGACACTGAACTAAAAAAAATTCTTTTGTGATTCAATTTTCTAATTGACTCCTATTATCAAATTGTCTTCATTCTCTTGGTATCTTTATTTGAAATGTAAAAGAATGTAAGTTTAGATGCCAGCCCATTTTTTGGTGAACAAACTACTCAGACATAACTGAAGGCCATCACCAGTTCCTCCAAACATTGGTGTCTTAATAAAGGGAAAAGAGAAGAGTGAAACTTTGTAAATCAAATGCTTAGAATGACTTAGGTACTGGTAAAGCAAGAGAAAATGATTCTAGTGAATACTGTCCAATATCTTTTGTAATGGTTTCTAGCCCCAGAACATTTTTGTAACCTAGAAATTTTTATAGCTACATATTGAATAATTTAGATAACAGCTATAGTTAAAAAAGACAAAGATATACAGTTTTACCAGTAAATGTAATGGCCATTAATCAACTTCTCTATTAAGACTTTAAAAATGCAGAATCTTAATAACATCCGATAGCATAACTTTTAATTTATCTCTATCTCTGGGCAGTTAAAGAGTTCTCCTATCTGGATTATCTGGTTATAGTTTCTGCATAATAATTGGACTGCATGCCTTCATATGTTATTCAATTATCATCAAAGAGCTTTATTAACTTGACATTGACCATCCATTAAGTCAATTCTTGTGATCAGCAAGCCTGACTGTAATTGAATTATTCACTTTAATCTACAATATGTATACATACCATGCTTATATATGCGAAAGTGAACTAGTTTCAATGATTACTATACAGCTACTTATTCCTCAATCAATATATAATGTTCTTACCAGAAATATAAAGTCAATTTTGTCCTAATAAGTAATGGGAAGCAAATTTCTTTTAAGGACATTTTTTTAAAGAACCGTATAACACGTTAATGAAAAAATGCAGGACAGGTAAATTGCCTTATCTTAGCTATTTGATTTAATAATAAAATTTAATACTTATCTAATTGACCATTTTTATGCCTAAACTATCGTATCTTATGTTCAGGCTACTGTAACATAATGAAATTAAAGCATTTTACAGCTACATAAAAAATATTGTATATAAAATTCTCTCCATAATTAGGAAGATGTGCATTTGTTTTGTTATGAATGCGCATTCGTTTACAAAACATGGATATTCGTCTCATTTTAAAGAGATAAATATCTGAATGAATGCAGCACAAAATTTAAAGAAAACAAAGGAATAATGCAATTATTCTGCATTATTCACTTGATTCCTTTAGCGCAAGTGAATAATGCAGCGCAGTGGAGAGCAGCGCTTACCTGCTCCTCTTCTTCACAGAGCCCCAGAAGCGCTAATAGGAGGCTTAGCACAGTGGGTTCCAAGGAATACACTAAAGAAGAAGGTCCTTTATTGCAGGCCCTGGGTGCTGCCGCATTAAGCCTCCTGTTAGCATGGTCGGGGCTCTTTAAAGAAGAGGGGCAGTTTAGTGCGTCTCTGCAGTGCGCTTAGGTAAGTATTTTAGTCACTGCAGTTACATTTTTTCACCTGTAGCAGTGGAACATTTACACTCTTTTAACGAAAATGAATGTAAATATTTCACAAATGGTCGGTATTCATTTTTTCTTTTAAACAAGATATATATCGAACAGCACAAGTGCTGAATATTTGAAATACAAAGTATTTTTTAATGAAATATTCGACCAAACCAAAAATTTGGCCCGTGCACATGTCTGTTAGGAACAATTATCTTGCCACTTTTAAAAGTAGTTGGTATTTTGCAGTACTAAACGTTTGAGGGACACACCGAGAAAATACCATATTTTAAATGTATGCAATTAATTAATAATTAAATGAAATTGAAATTATTCTTTGTAATGATAATGGAAATTATGAAAGGCGACATTAAAAAAATATGATGTAGCTAGAGTGGGACAAAATGGTGACTGGGGAAAACTATTTTGTACTCATATCTGCATTTATTATTAGGGATCTAGATCATGATTAGTTTAGCTTCTTAGTATGTCCTTGCTATATTATAAATTTTCCCTGTATTTTTATGGTCAGGTTTTAATAGTTGGATGTGATGATTGACAATAATTTCAACAAATGGGATTTGTATAGTTTGGAGAAAAGAAGCAAAGTGGATACATGATTGAAACCTTTATACATATTAAGAGATGAAATTAAATTCAGAAAAGCATTTTTTTTATTAAAAGAGAAATAAATGTCAAAAAACGGGTCATCTATTTATGTTGAGGGATATAAGGACAAGGACTATTTTGTGGACGATTTGTGGATGTATTAAAAAGACTTCCACAAGAGGAAGCAGGACAAATACACTAAGAGAAAAATAATAATTTTGATATGCTTAAGATTAGTAAGTGCTAATAAAGACTCACTTGGGTATGGGTAAACAGGATGTATGTTATAGTTCTATCTGATATATTCTATGATTGTTTGTATCTTACAAAAAACTCTTAACAAATAGGGGAAAATGAATAAAGCTGCGAGATGCAGCTTTATGCAGCTTCGGAGCAGGTTTGCATAAGTGAACTTGCAGCTGATAGTTAAGAAGCAGTGGTCAGTAGACCACTGCTTCTTAACCTATATGCCACCTTCTAGTTGGCAGTTTACAATCACCCCGGACAAGTCAGACAGGGGTGATTGACAGCCCCTGCTGGAGCATGAGTGGCTGCGTGCTAGCAAAAGGCGGTATTGTACAAGCAGCGAATGGTGCAATGATAAATGTTGGCAACATATTGCTGGCCGCATTATCAAGCAGACAAGTTTGCTGGAGCAAGCCTTGTCCACCCAGTGATTGTTAAATGTCAGCCATAGTTGTGTATGTAATGGTAACTCATTGTATTTCTCGATTAGAATTTTCTAAAATGGTTACCAAAAAACTAAAAATCCACCTTGCTGGTACTTATTTTAAGATAAGGGTTTAAAGCAGTTGTTAATGCTTTTATGATTGAATATATATCGTATATTGTATAGTACAATAATCTTATGATTACTAAACAGTTCAGCATTAAAAAAAATTATAGTAAAAAGCGAAAAAGTAACAGAGACAACACAATCTGATGAAGTTTCTGATGTCATGATTATTTACATTTTACAAAAATGTATACGCATTATCTTTAATACTTCTTGATATTATTATAATGTTTTATGGTTTTTCTATGCCAGTTATATTTATTACCATCATAATATAAGACTTTTACTGCTATTGGAAGAAAATGCATGTCTAGCTTAACTTCTTATTCTTATTAACTTGTATCTAGTATGACTCTTCTGCTTAACTGTATTTTATTTGTTTTACATAATCACTGCATGAATGTATTAATCTATTGGCTAAAAAGTTCATTTTTTAATTGTACACCTTATTGTTTGTGCATTGAAACATTGATCGTAATTCATGTAAATTAAATAGCACAAAATTAACATCAATGTTATTTATTTTCATTTTTATATTTTAACCCCTTAACGACCGAGGACGTGCAGGGTACGTCCTCAAAAAAAAGGCAGTTAATGCCTGAGAACGTACCCTGCACGTCCTCGGTTTAGAAAGCAGCTGGAAGCGATCCTGCTCGCTTCCAGCTGCTTTCCGGTTATTGCAGTGATGCCTCGATATGGAGGCATCCTGCAATAACTTTTTTAAGCCATCCGGTGCAGAGAGAGCCACTCTGTGGCCCTCTCTGCACCGGAGATCGGTGGCTCCCTGCGTTGGTGGGTGGGAGCCGGACTGGGAGGCGGGTGGCGGCCATCGATGGCCCTGGTTATCTGCAGGGGGGGCGGGATCGTGGGCGGGGATGAGCGGGGGCGCGCACGGACGCGCGCGCGTGCACGGGAGGGCGGGGGCGGGCGCGTGCACAGGGAGCGGGTGGGAACCGCTACACTACAGAAAATGTGTTAAAAATTTTTTGTAAATGCCTTAATATTTAAAAAAAAAAAAGATCAGCAAGGTGGTGGGGGTTTGTCTGTGTGTGGGGGGAAGCTACACTACAGAAAAAATCCAAATAAATATAAAAAAACCACTTTTTTTTTGCAAACTGGGTACTGGCAGACCCAAGATGGCCCCCAATGAGGCAGAGGGGATGGTCAGAGAGCGGTTTTGGGGGGGATCAGGGAGGTTGGGGGCTAAGGGGGGGATCCTACACCCTAGCATATGTAAATATGCTAAAAAAATTTTTTTTAAAAAAAACCTTTTATTTTAGTACTGGCAGACTTTCTGCCAGTACTTAAGATGGCGGGGACAATTGTGGGGTGGGGGAGGGAAGGGAGCTGTTTGGGAGGGATCAGGGGGTGGGATGTGTCAGGTGGGAGGCTGATCTCTACACTAAAGCTAAAATTAACCCTGCAAGCTCCCTACAAACTCCCTAATTAACCCCTTCACTGCTAGCCATAATACACGTGTGAGGCGCAGCAGGATTTAGCGGCCTTCTAATTACCAGAAAGCAACGCCAAAGTCATATATGTCTGCTATTTCTGAACAAAGGGGATCCCAGACAAGTATTTACAACCATTTGTGCCATAATTGCACAAGCTGTTTGTAAATTATTTCAGTGAGAAACCTAAAATTGTGAAAAATTTAACTTTTTTTTCATTTGATCGCATTTGGCGGTGAAATGGTGGCATGAAATATACCAAAATGTGCCTAGATCAATACTTGGGGTTGTCTACTATACTACACTAAAGCTAAAATTAACCCTACAAGCTCCCTAAAAGCTCCCTAATTAACCCCTTAACTGCTGGGCATAATACACTTGTGGTGCGCAGTGGCATTTAGCGGCCTTCTAATTACCAAAAAGCAACGCCAAAGCCATATATGTCTGCTATTTCTGAACAAAGGGGATCCCAGAGAAGAATTTACAACCATTTATGCCATAATTGCACAAGTTGTTTGTAAATAATTTCAGTGAGAAACCAAAAGTTTGTGAAAAAATTTGTGAAAAAGTGAACGATTTTTTGTATTTGATCGCATTTGGCGGTGAAATGGTGGTATGAAATATACCAAAATTGTCCTAGATCAATACTTTGGGATGTCTACTAAAAAAAAATATATACATGTCAAGGGATATTCAGGGATTCCTGAAAGATATTAGTGTTCTAATGTAACTAGCGCTAATTTTGGAAAAAAGTGGTTTGGAAATAGCAAAGTGCTACTTGTATTTATGGCCCTATAACTTGCAAAAAAAGCAAAGAACATGTAAACATTGGGTATTTCTAAACTCAGGACAAAATTTTGAAACTATTTAGCATGGGTGTTTTTTGGTGGTTGTAGATATGTAACAGATTTTGGGGGTCAAAGTTAGAAAAAGTGTGTTTTTTTCAATTTTTCCTCATATTTTATATTTTTTTTTATAGTAAATTATAAGATATGATGAAAATAATGGTATCTTTAGAAAGTCCATTTAGTGGCGAGAAAAACAGTATATAATATGTGTGGGTACAGTAAATGAGTAAGAAGAAAATTACAGCTAAACACAAACACCGCAAAAATGTAAAAATAGCCTTGGTCCCAAACGGACAGAAAATGGAAAAGTGCTGTGGTCATTAAGGGGTTAAGCAGCATTATAATTTTGCATATGCATAGTTTTCTTATTTAGATTCCAGTTAGAACTGCCATAAAAAATATTACCCAGATTACAAGTAAAGCGATAGTGATAGCTCAGGGTGCGCTATTAATATCGCAGGAATATGAACAATGCTCCATCTGGTATTACAAGTCTATGGTTAAAATAATTATCAGATAATGCTTAGTGTGGTCCACATCTATTTAGTGTGCCCTATACATTTATTGGATAACACGGCCACGCTACACATCATTCATATTACAAGCTATTTTCCATTACTCATAAAATAATTATGTTATAGTAGAAATCTAGTGATCTTGATCACGCACATCATAAAACCCTCTTCATAATTGCTTTCAGTCACCTGATCAACAGCGGTAGTCACGCAGTTGGGTTGTGCAACTACTGCTGATTGATCGGGTCTTCTTGGAACCGGGTAGTGCTCTACAGCTCCCAAGCATATTCTATGTGTTTAACATCTTAGATTAAAGATTAAAGCCTGTATCAGATGCCGCTCACAAAGACAGTGAGGATTTCTGTACTCACTGGTATCACAGGCAAGAGCAATCCGATTCAAGTGTAGGGTATTTGATATCAAGTAAGTGCTCAAATAAATGGCTACATACAAAATACATAAAACAGTTGTGCAATGTTTTAAAATCACTGAAGTCCTCAGGATGTAGCAGTACCTGGGTCCCTAGTCTCTCCCTCTTATTGATCAAGCTGCCAATTAGTGCAATAGAAAGGAGTGGTGGACCCACCCGGAAATGTTCCCTGCTTCAAAAGTCTTTGAGGAAGTGTGTCTATCTATACTCATTTTGTATGTATGGGAACAGACATACATTGTCATGAGTTTGTTACAGCTGTTGCCTCAATCAGTTGTTTAAATAGGCAAACCCATCCAATCCATGTGTTCTCTCCTTCAATCGATACGCTGTACATGCTTATCTAGGGTCGGAGAGTTTAATGACATGTGCTCATTGGGTTCTAACAAGTTAAACCATATTCCATACATAAAAACAATCCATACATAAAAAAGAAACATAAATGGGAATACACGTTATATTGCCACAACATCTACAGTGCTTGGCATTGTAGTATTGTTAATTGACAATATGTTACTACCATCTTAAATTTATAATTATCAAAAGACTAATACAAATGATATTATAGGATTGCATTTAAAAAAAGTGTTTTTAAAGTATACAGTTGTAACTCTAACTGAAAATGTAATGAATGCAAAGGTTAATATCTAACCCGTAAGTTGTACCCTAAATATAAGGCTCTTATGTGTAGCATGTTCCTTATCCTGGCCATCATATTGTTATTCAGGGATGAGTCTGTTAGCTTTATGGTTATAATGCCCCCTTATGTAATATCTATATGCAGAACATTTCTAAACCATCTGTGTACTTGGTTAAGTTACAGCACAATGAAGACCCTTATGTCCCACTATCATTCAAATATTCACTAATGTATCTTTCAATTATAAATATATACACTATAATTTATAAGTCCATATTACATAAAGACTTGTAGGTCTGAATCTATATTAAGCCCACTAGGATGCAAGCAACTGAGCTGATAAATCCAAAAGGATTAACATTGGTGTAAGTTAGTCTTTTAGTGTATTTGTGTGGAAGTATCCGGTCAATAATTATCACCTTTAACCCCTTGGGTCTGAATTGTGATGGATTCTAAAGTGTTCTGAAACACTTTTAGCTAGATCACGAGTTTTGTCGGTAAGGCTGTGGGGTGCTAACTTTCGGCTAGATCACGAGTTTTGTCGGTAAGGCTGTTGGGTCCTCCTTTAAGCCAACGCTGGTTTTACGAGTTTTCTGCAAGCCGCTGTTAGGCTCAGAAAAGTGAGCGTTGAGAAAAATTTAGCTCCACATCTCACCTCAATACCAGAGTTGCTTAAGTCAGCGGTAAGCTGGCTGAACGTGCTCGTGCACGATTTCCCCATAGAAAACCATGGGGCTGAGCTGGGTGAAAAAAAACCTAACACCTGCAAAAAAGCAGCGTTCAGCTCCTAACGCAGCCCCATTGTTTCATATGGGGAAATTAAGGGAGGTCTCCCAGCAATCTATCTCTCTGAATTCTTAAAATATATTGTAAAATATAAACATTGTTTACAGATATAAAATCACTTATGATCAATGTATCATTAAAAGTTATTCCACCTTTATACTATTAGCGTAGATTGATATTTAGTAGCTACTTTGTTTCTAAATGTTCATATTCAAATGTTCACAATATTGATATAATTACTCTCTTTTGTGTCTTTTGAGTTAACTCTTATCTGTTCTTAACATAGATTCAGATTCCTGTTTAGAAGTCAATCTGAAATACTGACCAATTGAGTCTGATAGAAAGTCTCGTATCTCTAATTGGGAAGAAGTTTTTTCGTACCTTTATATTCAGGTTCTTACGGATTGTAGCACAATTTTATTCCAATATTTTTCCGGTTTTTTATTTAGTTTGTTTGCTGTATGTAACAGCGCTGCTTTTACCTTAGATCTCACTTCTGATTTTCACCCGATCAGCTGTTTTGACGTGCGCTCCTGCGCGGTTTTTGGCGGGATCAAACAAACGGCCGTTATAAGCAGAATCTTATCACAGGAGTTCTGAGAGAACCTGAAGGAAACTTATCTCACCTTTTTGAAAACTGCACACTTGCAAAACATAAGGAGTACAAACGGCCGTTTGTTTGATCCCGCCCAAAACCGCGCAGGAGCGCACGTCAGCACAGCTGATCGGGTGAAAATCAGAAGTGAGATCTAAGGTAAAAGCAGTGCTGTTACATACAGCAAACAAACTAAATAAAAAAACGGTGAAATATTGGAATAAGTTTGTGCTACAATCCGTAAGAACCTGAATATAAAGGTACAAAAAACTTCTTCCCAATTAGAGATACGAGACTTTCTATCAGACTCAATTGGTCAGTATTTCAGATTGACTTCTAAACAGGAATCTGAATCTATGTTAAGAACAGATAAGAGTTAACTCAAAAGACACAAAAGAGAGTAATTATATCAATATTGGGAACATTTGAATATGAACATTTAGAAACAAAGTAGCTACTAAATATCAATCTACGCTAATAGTATTAAGGTGCAATAACTTTTAATGATACATTGATCATAAGTGATTTTATATCTGTAAACAATGTTTATATTTTACAATATATTTTAAGAATTCTGAGAGATAGATCGCTGGGAGACCTCCCTTATGGCTAGATTTAGAGTTTTGTCGGTAACGACCCGCGTAGCTAACGCTGGCTTTTTTCTGGCCGCACCTTTAAAATAACTCTGGTATTGAGAGTCCACAGAATGGCTGCGTTAGGCTCCAAAAAAGGAGCGTACAGCATATTTAACGCCACTGCAACTCTCGATACCAGAGTTGCTTACGGACGCGGCCAGCCTCAAAAACGTGCTCGCGCACGATTCCCCCATAGAAAACAATGGGGCTGTTTGAGCTGAAAAAAAACCTAACACCTGCAAAAAAGCCGCGTTCAGCTCCTAACGCAGCCCCATTGTTGTCTATGGGGAAACAATTCCTACGTCTGCACCTAACACTCTAACATGTACCCCGAGTCTAAACACCCCTAACCTTACACTTATTAACCCCTATTCTGCCGCCCCCGCTATCGCTGACCCCTGTATATTATTTTTAACCCCTAATCTGCCGCTCCGTAAACCGCCGCTACTTACATTATCCCTATGTACCCCTAATCTGCTGCCCCTAACACCGCCGACCCCTATATTATATTTATTAACCCCTAATCTGCCCCCCACAACGTCGCCTCCACCTGCCTACACTTATTAACCCCTAATCTGCCTAGCGGACCGCACCGCTATTATTATAAAGTTATTAACCCCTAATCCGCCTCACTAACCCTATAATAAATAGTATTAACCCCTAATCTGCCCTCCCTAACATCGCCGACACCTAACTTCAAACATTAACCCCTAATCTGCCGACTGGAGCTCACCGCTATTCTAATAAATGTATTAACCCCTAAAGCTAACCCTAACACTAACACCCCCTTAATTTAAATATAATTTAAATCTAAAGAAATTAATTAACTCTTATTAAATAAATTATTCCTATTTAAAGCTAAATACTTACCTGTAAAATAAATCCTAATATAGCTACAATATAAATTATAATTATATTATAGCTATTTTAGGATTAATATTTATTTTACAGGTAACTTTGTATTTATTTTAACCAGGTACAATAGCTATTAAATAGTTAAGAACTATTTAATAGCTAAAATAGTTAAAATAATTACAAAATTACCTGTAAAATAAATCCTAACCTAAGTTACAATTAAACCTAACACTACACTATCAATAAATTAATTAAATACAATACCTACAAATAACTACAATTAAATAAACTAACTAAAGTACAAAAAATAAAAAAGAACTAAGTTACAAAAAATAAAAAAATATTTACAAACATAAGAAAAATATTACAACAATTTTAAACTAATTACACCTACTCTAAGCCCCCTAATAAAATAACAAAGCCCCCCAAAATAAAAAATGCCCTACCCTATTCTAAATTACAAAAGTTCAAAGCTCTTTTACCTTACCAGCCCTGAACAGGGCCCTTTGCGGGGCATGCCCCAAGAAATTCAGCTCTTTTGCCTGTAAAAAAAAACATACAATACCCCCCCCAACATTACAACCCACCACCCACATACCCCTAATCTAACCCAAACCCCCCTTAAATAAACCTAACACTAAGCCCCTGAAGATCTTCCTACCTTGTCTTCACCATGCCGGTATGACCGTCCGTTCCAGGCTCCGATATCTTCATCTAAGCCCAAGCGGGGGCTAGACATCCATCATCCGATGGCTGAAGAAGTCCAGAAGAGGCTCCAAAGTCTTCATCCTATCCGGGAAGTAGAGTAGATCCGGACCGGCAACCATCTTCTTCCAAGCGGCATCTTCTATCTTCATCCGATGAGGACCGGCTCCATCTTGAAGACCTCCACCGCGGACCCATCTTCTTCCGACGACGACTTCCCGACGAATGACGGTTCCTTTAAGGGACGTCATCCAAGATGGCGTCCCTCGAATTCTGATTGGCTGATAGGATTCTATCAGCCAATCGGAATTAAGGTAGGAAAATTCTGATTGGCTGATGGAATCAGCCAATCAGAATCAAGTTCAATCCGATTGGCTGATTCAATCAGCCAATCAGATTGAGCTCGCATTCTATTGGCTGTTCCGATCAGCCAATAGAATGTGAGCTCAATCTGATTGGCTGATCGGATCAGCCAATCGGATTGAACTTGATTCTGATTGGCTGATTACATCAGCCAATCAGAATTTTCCTACCTTAATTCCGATTGGCTGATAGAATCCTATCAGCCAATCGGAATTCGAGGGACGCCATCTTGGATGACGTCCCTTAAAGGAACCGTCATTCGTCGGGAAGTCGTCGTCGGAAGAAGATGGGTCTGCGGTGGAGGTCTTCAAGATTGAGCCAGTCCTCATCGGATGAAGATAGAAGATGCCGCTTGGAAGACGATGGTTTCCGGTCCGGATCTACTCTTCTTCCCGGATAGGATGAAGACTTTGGACTCTCTTCTGGACTTCTTCAGCCGTCGGATGATGGATGTCTAGCCCCCGCTTGGGCTTAGATGAAGATATCGGAGCCTGGAACGGACGGTCATACCTGGCATGGTGAAGACAAGGTAGGAAGATCTTCAGGGGCTTAGTGTTAGGTTTATTTAAGGGGGGTTTGGGTTAGATTATGGGTATGTGGGTGGTGGGTTGTAATGTTGGGGGGGGGGGTATTGTATGGTTTTTTTTACAGGCAAAAGAGCTGAATTTCTTGGGGCATGCCCCGCAAAGGGCCCTGTTCAGGGCTGGAAAGGTAAAAGAGCTTTGAACTTTTGTAATTTAGAATAGGGTAGGACATTTTTTATTTTGGGGGGCTTTGTTATTTTATTAGGGGGCTTAGAGTAGGTGTAAATAGTTTAAAATTGTTGTAATATTTTTCTTATGTTTGTAAATATTTTTTTATTTTTTGTAGTTTAGTTAGTTTATTTAATTGTAGTTATTTGTAGGTATTGTATTTAATTAATTTATTGATAGTGTAGTGTTAGGTTTAATTGTAACTTAGGTTAGGATTTATTTTACAGGTAATTTTGTAATTATTTTAACTATTTTAGCTATTAAATAGTTCTTAACTATTTAATAGCTATTGTACCTGGTTAAAATAATTACAAAGTTACCTGTAAAATAAATATTAATCCTAAAATAGCTATAATGTAATTATAATTTATATTGTAGCTATATTAGGATTTATTTTACAGGTAAGTATTTAGCTTTAAATAGGAATAATTTATTTAATAAGAGTTAATTTATTTTGTTAGATTTAAATTATATTTAATTTAGGGGGGTGTTAGTGTTAGGGTTAGACTTAGCTTTAGGGGTTAATCCATTTATTAGAATAGCGGCGAGATTCGGTCGGCAGATTAGGGGTTAATAATTGAAGTTAGGTGTCGGCGATGTTAGGGAGGGCAGATTAGGGGTTAATACTATTTATTATAGGGTTATTGAGGCGGGAGTGAGGCGGATTAGGGGTTAATAACTTTATTATAGTAGCGGTGCGGTACGCTCGGCAGATTAGGGGTTAATAGGTGCAGGTAGCTGGCAGCGACGTTGAGGGGGGCAGGTTAGGGGTTAATAAATATAATATAGGGGTCGGCGATGTTAGGGCAGCAGATTAGGGGTACATAGCTATAATGTAGCTGGCGGCGACGTGCGGACGGCAGATTAGGGGTTAATAAGTGTAGGTAGCTGGTGGCGACATTGTGGGGGGCAGATTAGGGGTTAATAAATATAATATAGGAGTCGGCGGTGTTAGGGGCAGCAGATTAGGGGTACATAATAATAACGTAGGTGGCGGTCGGCAGATTAGGGGTTAAAAAAATGTAATTGAGTGTCGGCGATGTGGGGGGACCTCGGTTTAGGGGTACATAGGTAGTTTATGGGTGTTAGTGTACTTTAGGGCACAGTAGTTAAGAGCTTTATGAACCGGTGTTAGCCCAGAAAGCTCTTAACTACTGACTTTTTTCTGCGGCTGGAGTTTTGTCGTTAGAATTCTAACGCTCACTTCAGCCACGACTCTAAATACCGGAGTTAGAAAGATCCCATTGAAAAGATAGGATACGCAATTGACGTAAGGGGATCTGCGGTATGGAAAAGTCGCGGCTAAAAAGTGAGCGTTAGACCCTTTTTTGACTGACTCCAAATACCGGCGGTAGCCTAAAACCAGCGTTAGGAGCCTCTAACGCTGGTTTTCACGGCTACCTCCAAACTCCAAATCTAGGCCTTAATTTGCTATATTTTATATATATATATATATATATATATATATAATAGGTAATTAATTTTTATGTGTATGAATGTATGTAAATAAATATATATATATTTATAACAAAATAGTATCTTCCATAATCCTTGAGCTTTTTAGCGCTCCCTTACTAAATATATTTTTATATAGACTATTTATAATGTTTTTTCAATCTGAAGGGAAGATTGAATAGTAGGGGAGCAAAGGATACAAGTTGAGCGCCATACTTGAATCTTTAGCAACACATAAATCTAACATACCCAACAAATGTTCCTTTTGCCTTTAAGTTGAGGATCATTCTTACCTATGGAACATTACCAATTACCAATAAGCGACTGCATAGTTTTAAATATTTCAACCTAAAGCACCCTAACAACATCCCATATGTTTAGATGCTTTAGATAAGATTTTTGGATATTGTAAAAACATTTAATTTCTCATATGCAATAATGTCTTTATTTTTATTATTGATGGCAATCAATTTAAAATCACAGTGTGCATGGGTTCTATTGTCTATTGCTGTTTTGCTTTTATGATTAGTTTACATATATTGAGGCCCATTTATCAAGCTCTGTATGGAGCTTGTGGGCCCGTGTTTCTGGTGAGTCTTCAGACTCGCCAGACGCAGCAGTTATGAAGCAGCGGTCTAAAGACCGCTGCTCCATAACCCTGTCCGCCTGCTCTGAGCAGGACGGACAGGAATCGCCACAATTTAACCCGATGGAGTACGATCGGGTTGATTAACACCCCCTGCTGGCGGCCCATTAGCCGCGAGTCTGCAGGGGGCGGCGTTGCACCAGCAGCTCTTGTAAGCTGCTGGTGCAATGCTGAATATGGAGAGCGTATTGCTCTCCTCATTCAGCGAGGTCTTCTGGACCTGATCCGCACTGTAGGATCAGGTCCGCAAGACCTTTGAGACTTAGGCCTCATTGAGTCTTGCTTGGTACATTTTAGAAATAATTTTAGATAGTGAGATATGAATTTTCTTAAACACCTGGCCTTTAATTTACGTCACATGTATGTGGTATTCATAAAACAACAATTATTTGATTTCAGTTTACTCTGGGGATAAAGTGTTTTTAAAATTAATTTTACATTTAGGTCTGTGAGCTGATTTACTAAAGCATTGCTAGATACAGTTTGTTTGTTTTCATGTGTTGTTGTTTATTATCCAGTCGCCTAACAAACAATTCATGATTAACTTCAATTTTCAAACCCATACACTATCAGATCCTACACCCTGCAATTTATTATCTATATACTTATTTATCAAACTTCCTCAGGTATATGAAAAATGAAAACTTCCCAAGATACCCTATTTTTCATCAGCATGCAAATTACCAGCTATCATGGGGATATCATGCTGACCCCAAATTTACATACTAGAAGTTCAAAAAAAATTAAACAGTAAACAATCTTTGATCAAAAGTACAACTTCTGCCCAAAGCAGAAACTTCATAGGGTTTTTTTTTTTTTAACTGCATCAGGAGTTTCACAAGGAAGGTCTTTACTCAATGCTGAATTAGAAAGGGAATTTGCAAGGAGAAACAGGCAATTAAACAGGTTGATTAAACTTTTGGGAACTCAAAGCTCTTTAAACCTCAAATTGTTTTTGGGTCCCATGGCAAAAAGAAAAGACTTTGAAAGTCATAAAGCTTATAGTGTGTCTTAATACACAAATATATGGAAAGCCACATGGGTACAGTTTGCTACAACACTTTTGCTCCTTTGCTTGAGGGGAAATATACAATACTAATCCCCATTGTTACTCGTCTTTGATATCAGATGTGAAGCAGAAGAATTAAAATGTTGCCAGAAAGTATATTTGAAAACAACATAAAAGCAATATATTTGGCTGAAAGCTGTTTTTCCAAATTACAAATTACGTTGCTTAGAATAATATGTTAAAGTAATGGATTTACTGTCTACTGGCTGATTTTATGGATATGTCCTTTTTGATGGACTTGTAATGCATAACAACCACTCATTTTTGTTATTCTTTACAAATAATGAAGTTCAAAGATGACTTCTCTTTGGAGTAATCTATCAACTGAGCCTTTGGAAAAAAAATTACAAGCAAACCACAGCAAACAGTTGGCAGTTTGATACCACTGGCTAATTACAAATAAACCTTGTCATATAAACTTACTTGCTGATTGATGATCAAAATAAAATGCTTCCAGTGAAGACATGAAAAATCATCAACCAGTATCAAAAATATGCTAATGCAGTCAGTACCTTGAGGTCAATGTTATTTGCTTTCACCTTTGAGCATTATATCCTCAGGAATTTTCCCTTTTATAAACTGTAGGATACTTTGATAAATTTATATAAAAAGGAGTCTAAATAAATGTTATTGATTTTAGAGAACATTCCATTCAAAATGCAAAAGGCTTTAAAAAAAACACCCTCCTAGATTCACTAAAGCTCACCACGTTCTTCAAACTTGTCGCTCACATATCTCCCTGTTGTTGTTCTCAATAAATAAATTTGGAAAAGTGTCTGAAAGTCCCTGTATGATATAAGCTTCCAACTGTTAAAAATACAAAGCAGACTACTACAAACTTTGCTTTAAAAAATAAATTAATCTCTCTCTTTGAAATAATTACAAATGAATACAAATTAACATGTTTTTTGTGAACAGTAATTCGATTTTCCTCCAGCTACTGTTTACCTTAATTTCCTATCAATTTCACAGGTTTACCCTGTATTTCTTCAAGACCTAAAAAGATTTATTAGAACATAAAGAGGCGTAAAAAGATTAAGAGAACATAATGAGAGCAGAGATAAAACATTCTAAATACACCACTATTCTACGAATATAAACTACAGACACAAAAGTATTAAAAAAGGAACTCTGAGATATTAGATACATAAATTATAAGTCTAATGCAAATAGAACTCATCCTCATTCAAATGATACTAAGGGTCCGATGTTCAAAGAATCGTCAAGAGAAATGCTCATTTTATTCTTGCCTGTCTCGCTATTTGTCTGCCAGGTAAAATGCTATAAAAAAGTGGGCTGACCCTAGCTCTACAGATGAGAGGCAATATTCCTTTCATAGGATAGTATAGGGCTTGTTGCCTTTCCAGCAATCCAACCACATTGCCAGTGAATGTATATTGGCAGTGTGGAGGGTGCATGTGTTCAAAGCATGTGTACTCAACATATACCAGTAAATACAAAAAATGGTTGCTGTTTAGTAAGAGTTCAAAAAGTGATGAAAACTAAATTTCACTGTAACCGCAGTAGATTTCTTACAATTATTAATATAGCCACTGATAGGATGGTAAGACAAATATTTGCTATGTATGAAATCACCATTGTTAATAAAGAACAAAAAAAAACTTGGTTTATCAGCTTACCCAGTCCTGGTGTCAGGAACAGCCTAAAGATCCTTCAGATGTTACCATGAATGTCATGCTGTATATATCAGGCTATAACACACTGCTCATTGAAAATATAATTGTTTAATAAAAAAAACAGGTAAAAACAAGGCAGTGCGTTCATGGGAGCCTACAAATAGCTCAGATATTCATTATACCTTAACTAGAGCACAGGTGAAATAATTATCTGATGGGTGAGCTAATTATTTCAAATTGTGTTTTAGTTAAAATATAATGAATATCTGGCCTGTTAAAGGTTCCTGGGGATTGAGTTTGGGAAACACTGATGTAACCCTTTATTCACTCTGCAAGGAAATACTCATTTACATGTGTGACATTAACCTATTGTCATCAGAATCAATCCTCAAAGCTCATTAACCATATTATAGCCATTGGTATATTGGCATTGTATGCATACTTCTATAGTCAATTCAGGTGCCAACATCTAAAAACTGCATAGTTTTATTTCTCATTAATATTTGTTTATGTCACACTTGCACTGTTGTGATTATCAATAAACAGTATTGGCATTATCAAAATTGTGTTTTAAAAGGAGATCACTAAATCATGACTTTCACAAGAACTTTTTGCATTCTGTTTCTATCCGCACCACTGCTAAACCATTTAAATGCATATTTTATGTTGCCAGGGTGCACAGACTGCACGTCATTTTTCTATGGTGGCTTTTTCAACTTTCACAAGTATTGTTTGTTACAATATTTATTTCTATTGTTTGTTAAAAAAACATTTCCATTTTTGCATGAACTCAAAACAAAATGGTGGCTAGGAGTTTTTATGCAAATTACTTCTAATATCTTAATTTACTGAATGTTAGCAGTCTTTAAACTGTAAATTATGAACCTGCTACTTTGCTATATTGTATCTGGCTAGGATACCCTTAAACAAGATTGCACCTTTGTCCAAATTCTTTCACGAGAGTGTCTTTCAAAGTGCCTGTGCCTACTTGTTAACTGGAAGGAGCATTTGTGGATGTGAGTTAAGTGACATTACGGACTCTCAGCTCCCTTGGGCTCTCTAACATTGCCCTCACCTGGATCCACTCTTATCTCTCTAATAGGTCCTTTTCTGTCTCATTTGCTGGTGACTCATCCTCTCCACTGCCTCTTGTCTGTTGGAGTACCTCAAGGCTCTGTTCTAGGCCCTCTACTCTTCTCTATTTATACTTCCTCGCTGGGTCAACTTATTAGTAGCTATGGCTTCAACTATCACCTCTATGCTGATGATACTCAGATCTACCTATCCACCCCTGCACTCTCTCTCCGTCTGTCCTTTCCCACATCAGCAGCTGCTTATCTGGCATTTCTTCCTGGATGGACTCTCACCACCTAAAAATCAACATGTCCAAGACTGAGCTTCTTCTAATCCCCCCAACTAATTCTACTCCAGTTTCTAACTTTACTATCACTGTCGGTGACACCACTATCTCCCCATCACCCCAAGTCCGCTGCCTTGGAGTTACACTCGACTCCAATCTGTCCTTCATACCCCACATCCAATCGCTCTCTTCATCCTGTCGCAACCACCTACGTAATATCTCCAAAATTCGTCCTTTTCTGAGCGCTGAAACTACTAAACAGCTAATCCATTCCCTAGTAATTTCCCGGCTTGACTACTGTAACAACCTACTAACTGGCCTTCCTCTCTCCCGCCTCTCCCCCCTTCAATCCATCCTAAATGCCTCTGCTAGGCTAATCCACCTCTCCCGACGCTCTGTATCTGCCGCACCCCTCTGTGAGTCCCTTCACTGGCTACCCATTCACAGCAGAATTAAATTCAAAATTCTCACTTTGACCTACAAAGCCCTTACCAATGCAGCCCCCCCCCCATACCTGTCCTCACTCATCAACAAATATACTCCAGCCCGTCCCCTAAGATCCAACAACGATCTACTCCTTGCCTCTTTTACCATCACCTCCTCTCATGCTAGACTACAGGACTTCTCTTGTGCGGCACCAACCCTCTGGAACGCACTTCCTCGTGCTGTCAGACTTTCCCCCAACCTCTCCTCCTTTAAACACTCCCTAAAGACCTTCTTGTTCAGGGAAGCCTATAACCAAATCAGTAGCTAATGAATTCCACTTGCCTAATAGTTGCCCTCATCTAACTTCACACTAACATCATTCCCACCTTTGCAGTCCTCACCTCCTGTTTCTCACCCTCCTACCCATTTAGATTGTAAGTTCCCATGGGAACAAGGCTTCCAATTCCTCCTGTATTTGTTTGTTAAATTTTGTCTGGTGTCTCATATTGTACTGTCCTTTTATCTTTATTACCTATGAACAGCGCTGCGGAATCTGTTGGCGCTTTATAAATAAAGAATAATAATAATAAAAGTGATGCTAAGTCCAAACAGACTACAGTGTGTTTTACAGTGCTTGTGCACTTCTAGTATATAAGGTGAAATATGTCAGAAGTCAATTGAGTCTAACCTATATAGAGATTACCTGATTTACACTAAAGAAGCTGACAATTGAATTTATACTAAACAAATTAGAAAGCCTATCCATTTAACACAAGCAATTATATCTCTGAATTATTTTTATAGCCAGAAATGTATTTGACATTATTACATTTATCTAAGGGTATTGGCAGTTACTACCTTCTTAGGTAAGGTGTTCCACAGTTTGATTGTTCTTGCTGGGGAAAAACATTTACATTGCTTGGGATTAAATATCCTTTCCTCTAGCCTTAAATTGTGGCCTCTTGTCACAAACAACTGTCTTGGAATAAACAGCGATTCTGCCATCTCTGTATATGGGCTTGAATGTATTTATATAAAGCAATCATATCACCTTTCAAGCCCCTTTTGATAGAGCAATTAGACATAATATGGCTAACCTCTCTTCATAGTTTAAATCCTCCATTCACCTTATTAGTTTTGTGTACCTTCTCTGAACTTTTTCTAATTATACAATTTCCTTTGGTGCCCAGAACTGCACTAAGGTCTTACCAGGAATTTATATAAACACAATTATACTTTATTACCGTGTATCTATGCCCTTTTTAATAGAGGATAGATCATTTTACATGCGGGAGTGTATAAAATTGTTTTCAAGTAGTTCCTTTTACTTTATTTCAGTATTTGAAATAGCTGAGTTAGCATCTGGTTTCCCAACCTATACTGAAAGTTTATATACTGATGTATAGGCTATTGACAAGCCTATGTAAACACAGGCAGCAATTACAATCCCAGTAGGGTGTAGAAGAGTTTAGTAATATGATGTTTATTTTACATTGTTCTCTCTAAGTATTGAGCTTTGGTTCACAGACAGGTATAAGATTAGAAAGTTTGTGTGTGCACACAAGGTGATAACAAAAGGAGATCTGATATTACCTGCAAGCTCAACCCATTTTAATAGGTTGTGGTTTTAAAACACAAAATCAGCTTATTCATATACACAGATAAACCTGAAAATGTAATTTCTCATACATTTTATACTCTGCAGCTGGTATAACAAATCATTGGAAATGCATAAAGGGAAAAACTATTTTACAGCATACTGTCCCTTTAATAGTTGCTGCCTTGCATTGTTTAGCTTGTTATCTTTAAGTACGCATACATCATTTTCCACCTCTGTTTTTATTAGTCTAATTCGATTAAAATAATAGGTAACCTACATATTTTATGTTCAAAATGTAGAACCTTAAATTTACCAATATTAAATCTGATTTGCCATTTAGCAGCCCATTCCTCCATTTTTTGTAATTCCCCTTGTTAAGCAATTGCATTCTGTACTGACCTAATCGCCTTAAATGACTTGACATCAGCACAAAATTAGAAACTATTTAATCCTTCATCCAAGTCATTTATAAAAAATAACTGCCAATAACTGATCATTGGTAGACCCAACTAATTAATTGTGTCCAATCTGAATATGATCCATTTACTACAAAATGTTGCTCCCTGTCCTAACATTTTCAGCTATTCCCAGTCCTTCAATTTTGTACAATAATCTGTCATGAGGCACTGTTTAAAAAGCCTTTGCAAATTCCAAGTAAACCACATCAACTATCTATTATTACTCATAAAACCTAGCTAATTTGAACTCATAATCTTGTTTTCCTGAATACACTCTTGAATATAATCCATTTTAATCCCTTCCAGTATCTTCACCACTACTGATGTAAGTCTTAGAGGACTATAGCTTCCTGGATCAGGCTAGGACAGTGCTAAAGTCCCTTAAAACCCTTAATTGTATCCCATCTGTATCCGGAGCTTTATTTATCTTGATATTATCCCTTTAATTTTAGATATCATCTTGAGATAACCCAGGGCTGGTATGATCTAGTTTGTTTCAGTGCATACTGAAGAAAACATGATTATGCTTTCATGAACAGAAGTGTAATCATGTATGGGCAAGCACTGTATAATGCACTGTTGTCCCCTATAAAAACCCAGTAACCAATGCGCGTTATTGTTTGAACATCTTCTATGCAGATACCATGTTGCTAGGGAGCAGAATCACACCTTACAGTGTCAGTACTGTTAAAATCCAGTTTAAGAAGATATCAAAATCCTTCTAATAGAAAACCCATAGCCTTCATTTGTTTTTATCATGTCAAACTGGAAACTGTGCTTTTACAATCAATAATATATAAATATATATTTTTTTAAATTACTTGTAATAAATTAACAGTGACAATATAGCGATTGAGAAATTGTGTCCAGTATGCCCATCATCCCAATATAAAAATGGCATTCAGATGGTTTAGCAGTCATGAAGATGGAATTGGATTGCAAAAGGTTAAAGGGATACTGAACCCAAATTTTTCTTTCATGGAGCGTGCAACTTTAAGCAACTTTCTAATTTACTCCTATTATCAATTTTTCTTCGTTCTCTTGCTATCTTTATTTGAAAAAGAAGGCATCAAAGCGAAGAAGCCAGCCAATTGTTGGTTCAGAAACGCTGGACAGCACTTGTTTATTGGTGGGTGAATTTATCCACCAATTAGCAAGGACAACCCAGGCTGTGAACCAAAAGTGGGCCGGCTTCTAAACTTACATTCTTGCTTTTAAAATAATGATACCAAGAGAATGAAGAAAAATTGATAATAAGAGTAAATTAAAAAGTTGCTTAAAATCGCATGCTATGGGTTCAGTGTCCCTTTAATCACATACGTAAATGAGCATTTCCCTTCCACAATGAATAAAGGGTTAATTCAAATGCACTTTACTTTTAGCTTTAAGAGGTTTGAAAGAGCACAGAATATGAAAGTTTTGGGTGAGCTCCAAGTTTCTATATCAATAACATACTTAAAACACAAAAATACTTTTTTATGAACTTTGCTGTTGAAAAGGCGGTAATGGCTGGAGGCTATCCACGCATAGATCCATTTTGCATTGTGATGACTTTGAAAACATGCTGACCAATTTGGCTAGAGAGAAAAAAACCATTTTAAAGTAATTCACCTATAGATTGTGATCAGCCTTAATATGTCTGCAGGGTTTGCACAAGATATAACTTTGTTAAAAGTGCTCTTGCAAAACTGCCTACATATAGTGCTAAGGATACTAATAGAACAAAGTAGATTTGGTGTTATAGTAAAATGGAAAGTTTTATAAAATTTTACAATCTAATTAAATGAAAACATTTGATTTTTATGTCCCTTAAGGGGCATAACTGGCTCCTCAGAGGTAAAAACAAGCCACGCTCTCATACACTTGATTATGAAAAAACAGGGGGGAGGGGCTGCATCACATGTTGTTATTTGTCCAATGATAAGTGCAGGTGGCAGATGTTCCCTCACAAGCCACTAATTTGAGTAGATATGTTCTGGTCTGGAAACCTTGTCCACTCAACAATGAATACATGAGGAGAAAAATATAAAATTTGAAGTGTAAAGTGAAATACAGTACTTGATAATTTATAAATAAAATATAAATTATGAAATTAATATTGCACTGTTATAAACAAACTATATGTCAATAAATATGACAAACTACATAAATAAATATAAAGAAAATATCAAATATGAAATGAGATGTGAACGTAATGTTCATTTTATAGATAAAATAAATTAATACAATATAATCTCTGAAACTATTATTTATTATTTGCTCTTTTTCTCACCCAAAAGCTTTTGAGTTAACTTTAAATATTTAATGTCATAGTTATCTTTTTTTATTATAATTTTTTTTTATCAAGTAAGGAACAGTTCTGTTGCATTTCAGCCTACACCACCAGCACGCTTTAATGTACATAGGCAACTATCATAATCAACTGTAAAAACTGCTGTGCGTTATGTTATATATGAATAGATGAGTGTTCGTCCTAGAAATGTTAAATCTAAATGGTGGAAAACAAAAACAGGAGGAGAAAGGTTATTCATTTTTTAAGTATAAAACATTAACCTATATATTCAATGACAAACTTTGACATTAATATGTTATTCATTTTTAAGTTCTTACTCAAAAAAGAAAGAGAAAGGCTTAATTCAATACTTCTAAATAAACGTTTTGTCCAAGTTGCAGCATTAAAGCACAATAAGTAGACATGTGCGGTTCGATTCGTTCCGAATCGAAATTCGGACGAATTTGTTAAATTCGGAGATTCGGATCGATTTGAATTTCCGAATTACTGTAGTACCAAATCTACCGAATAAATCCAAATTAGTTCGGATTTATTCGTTACATTCGGATGGCCATGGATTACACTAGTATTGTACTGTATATTAGGTTATATCACTCTGCTATGGGTTACACCTAATATACAGTACATAATACTAGTCTAATACACAGCACATCCCACCTAACACATACTGAAATTCCGAATTTCCGAATCGAACCAAACCGAATCCAGACGAATTTATTCAAATCCAAATGAATCCGAAACAAATCCAAAACTAATTCATTCAAATTTTTCCGAATTCAAATCGATCCGAACTGAAATTCGAAAACATCCGAATCGATCCGAACCGAAACAAATTTTTCCGCCGTGCTCAAGTGTAAGAATAAAGAGCACAAAATAAGAGTGCAATTTAAATTGTAAATATCTTTTATGAAAGTATTCACACAAGGATTGTTTCTGCATTTTAATTTGTTGAGCCAGAACTTAATTGAAAGGTCCATCGCAGGGAGGGAATGACATGCTCTAATTTTTTAGGGCATGTCATTCAAACACTAGCAACCCACGCAGTGCTATACTTTAACCCTTTAACTGCTGAGTCATTTTTATCCCTGTGCAGTGCTTTTTTGAAGTTTTTAGATTCTGCTTACATTTAAGCCCTAATGTAAATCCTTTTCAGAGAGAAAACCAGATATATCATGTATTATTTTTCCCAGCAAACAACTGTGTCTATTCTAAACACTACAATTAGAACAAGTGGTTATCCTCATATAAGGGCCTTTGGGTATACTTATTGAACTTAAAGGTGCACATGGTAGAGGCCTCTATTCAAATAAATGCATATTTATTCATGCCAGGTGATTAATCCCAATTACCATGGTGATCACTTGGCTATTTAAAACTATATAGGAGCTTTATTTCAAAAAGGGTCTCTAGGCCTTTTGTGGTAGTCTACTATATACTGTATATACAGTGGGGCAAAAAAAGTATTTAGCCAGCCACCAATTGTGCAAGTTCTCCCACTTAAGAAGATGAGAGAGGCCTGTAATTTTCAGCATAGGTATACCTCAACTACGAGAGACAAAATGTGGAAACAAATCCAGACAATCATCCAGAAACACGGACTTTCAACTCCCTCCAAAGGTTTTCTATGAGGTTGAAATCTGGAGACTGGCTAGGCCACTCCAGGACCTTGAAATGCTTCTTACGAAGCCACTCCTTCGTTGCCCGGGCGGTGTGTTTGGGATCATTGTCATGCTGAAAGACCCAGCCATGTTTCATCTTCAATGCCCTTGCTGATGGAAGGAGGTTTGCACTCAAAATCTCACGATACATGGCCCCATTAATTCTTTCATGTACATGGATCAGTCGTCCTGTTCCCTTTGCAGAGAAACAGCCCCAAAGCATGATGTTGCCACCCCCATGCTTCACAGTAGGTATGGTGTTCTTTGGTTGCAACTCAGCATTCTCTCTCCTCCAAACATGACGAGTTGTGTTTCTACCAAATAGTTCTACTTTGGTTTCATCTGACCATATGACATTCTCCCAATCCACTTCTGGATCATCCAAATGCTCTCTAGCATACTTCAGATGGGCCCGGGCATGTACTGGCTTAAGCAGGGGGACACGTCTGGCACTGCAGGATCTGAGTCCCTGGCAGCGTAGTATGTTACTGATGGTAGCCTTTGTTACGTTGGTCCCAGCTCTCTGCAGGTCATTCACTAGGTCCCCCTGTGTGGTTCTGGGATGTTTGCTCACCATTTTTGTGACCATTTTGACTCCATGGGGTGAGATCTTGCGTGGAGCCCCAGATCGAGGGAGATTATCAGTGGTCTTGTATGTCTTCCATTTTCTAATTATTGCTCCCAAAGTTGATTTCTTTACACCAAGCTGCTTGCCTATTGCAGATTCACTCTTCCCAGCCTGGTGCAGGTCTACAATTTTGTTTCTGGTGTCCTTCGACAGCTCTTTTGGTCTTCACCATAGTGGAGTTTAGAGTGTGACTGTTTGAGGTTGTGGACAGGTGTCTTTTATACTGATAACAAGTTCAAACAGGTGCCATTAATACAGGTAATGAGTGGAGGACAGGGGAGCCTCTTAAAGAAGAAGATACAGGTCTGTGAGAGCCAGAAATTTTGCTTCCATAGGCTTTGCGTCCATAGGCTTCAATGGGAGCTTCACCCTGATGCTTATATGTTATTTTTCTAATATCCCCTCACTTTAAACCCTTATAACTGCTTTGTGCAGTTTAACCCCTTAATGACCAAGGAGGTACAGGGTACATCCTACAAAAACTGTCACTTAATGACCAAGGATGTACCCTGTACATCCCATGAGTTTCAAGCGGTAGAAGAGATCACGATTGCTTCCAGCCGCTTTCAAGGTATTGCAGTGATGCCTCGATATTGAGGCATCACTGCAATACCTTTTTTTACCCACCGATGCAGAGTGCCACTTTTTGGCCCTCAGTGCATTGGCCAGCGATGGTGCCGATCATAGGTGGTTGGGAGCCATAGCAGGGAGGTGGGCAGGAGGTCCATCGCTGGATCACTTCCTGATCTGGTGCGCGCAAGTGGTTGGGAGTGTGGGGGGGTGGGCGGGTTGCATGTGCGCTAGTACTAATACATTGAAGATGATGGGATGAAGGGAGAGGGAAACGGGGGGTAATTAAATATAAAGAAAGGGATCTGGGAGGGGGAGGGGTAGGCTACTGAGGGGGGGGTAGCTACACTACAGAAAATTGGCTTTTATGCCAAACAAAATTTTAAAAAAAAACCTTTTCTTTAGCAATCCAAGATGGCAGCAAATAGGTAGAGGGGGAGGGTTAGAGAGCTGTTTGGGGGATCAGGAAGGTTGGGGTTTAAGGGGGATCCAACACTGCAGAATAAATTTTAAAAAATTAAACAAATTATATATATATTAAAAAAAAGCCTTTTATGTTAGTACTGACAGACTTTCTGCCAGTACTTAAGATGGTGGTGACAATTGGGAGGTGGGGGAGGGAAGAGAGCTGTTTTAGGGGGGGTTGAGGAGGGATCAGGGGGTGGGATATGTCAGGTGGGAGGATGATCTCTACACTAAAGCTAAAATTAACCCTACAAGTTACCTTATTAACCCTTTAACTGCTGGGCATAATACAAGTGTGGTACGCAGCAGCATTTAGTGGCTTTCTAATTACCAAAAAGCAATGCCAAAGCCATATATGTCTGCTATTTCTGAACAAATGGAACCCTAGAGAAGCATTTACAACCATTTATGCTAAGAAAATTGAAAAGTGATGTGGTCACTAAGGGGTTAAAAAAATGCTACTATTTTACATTTTTAAAAATGAACTGCACACTTTATTAAGGGGGCGATTGGGGGACTTTTTTAAATTAACCAGAGGTCTGACTTCTGGTTAATTTTGCTTAGTGCACCACTTATGATAGCTGGTTATTTGTTATTTAACATGCAACTTTGCCCCTTTACGGGTGCACGTTAAATTAGCGATCCACTTGTAATCTAGCCATAAGTGTTTTATGCCCTTTTATAGCTATCAAGTAAACAGCATAGTGATCTTGATCACATGGCAGAAACTGCTAACCTCATTTTGTTTTGTTTTTCTCATGTTAGGACAAAGTGCCTTTACATTGCGGTTTATGGGGAACTGTGTGTTCCCTGTAAATATTTATGTATATACCTATATACATATAAATTTATGTACACATAAATATACATGTATAAACACATAAATATACATGTATAAACACATAAATATACATGTATAAACACATAAATATACATGTATATATCCATATACTTATATATTTGAGATCTGCTGCCCATCACTGCCCGACTTACTCCTTCGCTGTGCTAGGTTCTCATGCCATGTCTCACAGCATGAGAAGAAGGCTCCCATTGGAGCCTATAAAAAAGCGCTCTCTCTTGAGTGCAAAGCTTCCATGCAATGTGAACGCAAGGTTGCGTTCGCATTGTGGGCCGCTTCAAATACTACCGCACAACTGTGTGTGCTGGAATTACGAGTGGAGCGTAAATATCATACTCGAGAAAGTCCAATTTTGCGCTCCACTTGTAATATGGCCCTAAATTTGGAGTATAACTTGTATCTTTATTGTTGCTGCCAAAATCCACAACTTAGTACTGTGTCCCAGCTTCAGGACTTTCCAACAACTCTCTGCACTGGATCTTTAAGCCAGTGTTTAATCCAAATTTAAGCATTTTGCGCCAATCCCATCTCTTTTGATTTGTACAATAATCTTCTATGTGAAACTGTATCAATTGTATTAGGAAAGTATAAATAGATCATAGTTACTGCAACAGCCTGAGCTATTATTTTACTAATTCACAGAACGCTATTAGGTCAATTTTACGAAATGTGTCCTTGATAAAACCATATTGACTCAAATTAATGAAATTGTTGTTCAAAATGTATTCCTAATCCCTTAATGATTTTTCAGACAACTTCCCCATAATAGATGTTCAGATAACAGGTCTGTAATTGCCTGGCTGATTTTTTCAAATCTCTTTTCTAATATGGTCATTACATGAGCTTTCCTACACTCTTTAGGTACAACCTTAAAACCGAAAGAATCCTGCAAGGAAAAAAAAACATGGTTTGGCTTTCACAAAATTATGTTCCCTTAAAGGGACAGTCTAGTCAAGATTAAACTTTCATGAATTAGATAGGGCATGTAATTTGAAACAGCTTTCCAATTTACTTTTATCATCAAATTTGCTTTGCTCTCTTGGTATTCTTTGTAGAAAGCTAAAACTAGGTAGGCTCATATGCTAATTTCTAAGCCGTTGAGCTGCCTCGTATCTATGTGCATTTTGACAGTTTTTCAAAGTTAGACACTGTTAGTTCATGTGTGCCCTATAGATAACATTGTGTTCACGCCCGTGGAGTTACCTAGGAGTCAGCACTGATTGTCTAAAATGCATGTCTGTCAAAAGAACTTAGATAAAGGGGCAGCCTGTATAGGCTTAGATACAAGGTAATCACAGAGGTAAAAAGTGTATTAATATAACTATGTTGGTTATGCAAAACTGGGTAATGGGTAATAAAGGGATTATCTATCTTTTTAAACAATACAAATTCTGGTGTAGACTGTCCTGGTGCTTTATCTACCTTTATTAAATTGTTAGTACTTAGTTCTGTGTCAGCCAATTACATGTTGTCTGCAAGGCTGTTGTAACATTGATCTGCAAATACACTGTCATTGTTTTTTCCTTGAATATAGTGAAGAAAATAATATGAGTTAAAGATATCTGCATTCTCCTAATTCTCACAAACTAAACACACCATTTCATTCATAAATTCATGTTTCTCTGAAGTAAAAAAATAAATTAAAGAATCAAAACAAATGGGGGATCCGAGTGAGTATAAAACTAGATTATGTTTTGTGAAATTATATATCTGTGAATTTTAGTACAACTATGTTATTTTGGTGATATACATATACATACATACAGTATATGTATGTATATATATATATATATATATATATATATATATATATTTCCTGTACAAATGACAGCACTCTCAGGTCTTTTTTCAAAATGAGATCAACAAAATTCTCTTTTTTAATGGAACGTTTTCGAGGAGCTTGTCCCCATCATCAGCATAACATTCAAGTGTAACAAAACATATATTTATACAAACAAACCAATTAATCAAATCTTAACAACCTGTGTCTCCCTTGGTGTCCCAGAAAACCGCCAACCACTCGTGTTTGGAACGCACTATGCGTTCCAGTGCTTTGTAACCGGAAATACCTCATGTCATGTGACTTCCGGTTTCGTATATTCACAATATACCTTATCCGTGCAACATTTACATATTTCAAACTCATATTCTTAAATACTTTTGCTTACTATATGCCTATTGGACTCACATAGACATTATATTGCCTTATTTTACTTGTGATCTTGTGATACACTGGCTTCTCACCTCTGCAGCGTAGTCTAATCACTCTCACATTAGTGTGTTGATTTGTGCAAACTTTATATTTTTGCATTCCACTTTCTCTGTGTAGTCTATATGATGTGTCCGTGTTATTGTGTGGGTATTAACATTTATGTGTGTATTTGCAATAGCTTGTGTTGACTGTGCCCTTTGTGTTTGTCTCGGTTACCATGGTTACCCAGTAGTGCTGGCTATGCATTCTCTATGTGTCTTGCAATCTTTATATAGCCATATTCCCATTAGTTCCTTTATTGCACTTAGACTTAGAGGTCTATTGGTTGCCCCACTGCAATCTAATATGCATGTGTATTTGCTCTTCCCCTAGGTGAACGTATTGCGTTACTCAGCCCCTCTTTTCTTAGACCCTTGTGTCTAAGAAGGTGTCTGCTTAGAGGCTAGTGATCTAATTGTGCCTATAGGCACCTTACATTTTTTACACATACATTTCTGACATATAGTTTCCTTAATTTCTGTTCTGTTATCCTATTATTTTGTACATTTAGATGTAGCATGTCCTCTTATTTAATGCTTTTATTATTTTTTCTCTATGTTGTTTATTTTTCTAAGATTGTCTCTTTATATACAGGATTTTCAAGTGTCCCCACTGTGGTTCAACTGTCTCCTAGACTTCTATGCACTGGATCTGTATACATAGCCATTCCACTTCCAATTAGCAGTCTATTTCCGTCCTGCTATGTCTTTAGATGTTGTTCATCCTTTCCATGCTTATATTTTGTTGTAATAGGCTACTGTGTATCAAGGTTATGGGAGTTGTTGTTTTACTGGTAACCTGCCAATACTATGTCTTACTCCAGGAGTAGTGGGAGGCACTGTCATGTCTCCCCCTGCTCTGATCTTAGGTATATGACTAGGGCACTACCCCCCTTGGGGTCTGTGTCTCAGTCCTACCTTGATTCGGTGCACAGTATCTGGCCATCGTACCTTTGTGTGTGTCTCCTACCTACACCAGTGCCTTAAAATCTGGCGCTGAGTTGAGCCCCCCTGGGTGTATTGTGCCCAGTCTATACATCCATTCTGCTTCTCGTCTGAGAAGGGCTTTATTACGGTCGCCTCCTCTGTCAAGCTGGGGGATGTGATCAATTAAGATGTATCTGATGCTGGAGACTTGATGTTGTTTTTGAGTGCAATGTCTGGCTACAGGTTGGTCTGAATTGCCTGTATCTAGTGCTACCCTTATCGCCCGCCTGTGGTTAGCCATTCTTTCACGTAGTGTCCCACTGGTCTTACCAATATAGAATTTGGCACATGGGCAGTAGAGTAGGTAGATTACATGTGTTGTATTGCACGACAGAGAGTGTTTGATGTGATACACCTTGTTAGTATGCGGATGGTGGAAGGTCTTAGTGGCTATTAGGCCATTGCACGTTGTGCAGCCCAGGCACTTATATGAACCTTTGATGTTAACCTTTTCTTTCATTAGATAACATTTTTTGGGGTCTGTTTTGACCAGCAGGTCCCTTAGATTTGTACCCCGCCTGTATGCAATCATCGGTGTGAGATTATGAGCAAATCTTAGTTTTGGGTCCGATTGTATCACGGGCCAGTGTTTCCTTAGGATCTTGCCAGCATCACTGGTATTTGGTGAAAATGTAGTTGCCATTATGAGCCTGTTGGTTGTATCTTTGTTTTTTTCTTTGTTCATAAGAGTTGTTTGTGTATACGGTAGTAGTTCCTGTACAATTGTATCTACCATATTCTTTTTATACCCTTGCTGTATAAATTTGTCCCTCATATACTGAAGTTGGGAGACCCCTGTAGCTTTGTCTGTGTTGTTACGTATTACTCGCATCAGTTGTGATTTTATGATTCCTTTGAGTAACGCTGGTGGGTGACAGCTAGTGGCACATAATAAGGAGTTCCTATCGGTGGGCTTATAATACAGTGTAGTGCCTAATGTACCATTTTGTATGTATACATTAAGGTCCAGGAAATGTACTTCTGTTGCACTGTGTGTTATTTTAAATCTCACCGGTGTGTTCATGTTGTTAATGTATTGGAACCATTCAAATAGTGCGTCTTGTCCTCCCCTCCAGATTAAAAAGACATCATCTATATATCTTACATAGAAAATTATAGATGTTATATCTTTGTTCCACAGATATGTCTTTTCAAACTCAGACATGTATATGTTGGCATACGATGGGGCCATATTTGACCCCATCGCCGTGCCGGATGTCTGCAAGTAGTATTGAGTTTCAAATCGAAAATAATTGTGTGTGAGACAAAATTGCATAAGTGTCATGAAGTACTCAATTGGGGGTCCCTCATATTCTCTATCTTCAATGAGATGGTTCCTGACTGCTGTAAGCCCTTTGTCATGAGGGATGTTGGTGTAGAGACTGTTGACATCCAGGGTTACCAGGATGTCCCCAGTCTCCACAGCAACATCCCCCAGTTTACGTATGAGGTCATTTGTATCAGCGATATAGGACATTGTTTTCTTTACTGTGGGTTGCAGTAATATGTCGAGTAACTGTGCTACCGGTTGTGTCATGGATTGTACCGCCAACACAATCGGTCGCCCTGGTGGTCTGTCCATAGTTTTATGGATTTTGGGCGTAGTGTATAGAATTGGCACTTTTGGGTATTTTGTAGTGCAAAATTCATATAAGTTTTCATTGAGATATCCCTGCTGGACTCCAAGTGTTAAGACTTGGTCAAGTTCCTGCTTGAATTTGCCCGTAGGGTCTCTTGTTAGTGTGGTATATGTTTCGGCATCACTTAACTGTTGCAGGATGTCCTCTCTATAGTCTGAATAGTTCAAAAGGACAATGGCCCCGCCTTTGTCTGCGGGGCGAATGACCAATGAGTGATCACCCTGCAAAGTCTTGATGGCTTGCCTTTCTTCTTGTGTTAAGTTATGTGCCCATTTTTTGTTAACTCTTATTGTTTCAAAGTCCTGCGTGGTGAGTCTTATGTAGGTTTTAGTTGACGCGCTATTACTGTGCGGTTCAAATGTACTTGCCTTTTTGCATTTATCTAATAAAGACATTCCTGTGTCCTGTGTGGGGGTGTCTTGGAAGAATTCCTTAATTTTTAGCACTCTATTATGTTTGTACATATCTATTTTAAGTTCTAATTCTGGAGTGCTATGGCTTGGTATGAATGTTAGGCCTTTGTTGAGGACTTGTCTTTCTGCTATAGTTAGTGTGTGTTCACTAAGATTGACTACTATGTCCTCATTCTGTTGCGGCGTGCTGGCCTGTATCTTCCTCCCCGCCCTCCTGATGTGTGGCCTCTGTCTCCTCCTCCTCCCCGTGACCTGGTGGTTACCCCTAAAAAATGGCGTTCTGGGGTGGAGTGTCCCCTATGTATATATGTGTCACCTCGTGTTGTTTGTGGTGTATATGTACCTGGTGACATAGAGGTCGTATGTGAGGTGTTAGTGTCCGTTTCGGACGATTCAGCACCACTTGTATCTATTGTTGCAAATTGCACTCGTCTGGGTCTGTAGGTTCTTCTATTTCTACCTTGTGTAGAGTTAGTTAGCCATTTATATACCCTACCATGAGTGTAATCCGCATTAACAGAGTCAAGTTTTCTATTTTTGAAAACTGTTAAATCTGTTTTATATTTTTCTATCTGCTGGTTTAGTTTGAGTAGCCAATTTTCTTGTTGGTCCAATGTAAGTGTGGTGTTATGTGCTTCCTCAAATGTTGATATTTCTATCTTCACCCTTCCTAGTATATTTGTAACCTCTTCAATTACTAGGAGTACTAAATCTAGGGAGCACTTATTTAAGATGTGGCACCATTTCCTTCTGAACTCTGGGTTATCACGTCCTATTGTGGGGATGTTTTTAACCCTGAATCCCCTAGGTATGTGGCTAAGTCTGTAATATTCAGATAGATAGCTACCATGTAACATAAGGTCTATTTCACGTTTTTTGAGTTTTAATAAGTTGTGGTATAAATTTATAGGGGTCTCACCAGTACTTCTGTTGATTGGGGCGAATAGTATCCTCGCTGCATCATCCTGTGTGTAGGTCACCGTGCCTATTTGTGCCACCAGGGCATGTTCTCCTGGGGTTTCTTCCAGTTGCACTGCTGTATTTCCTGGTGGTGGTAGTGCTGTTATTTGGGAAAAGACAGGTTCCATTTTAGTTATATTGTTCATGCAATGTAAGTGATCTTCCTGGCTCAAATGGCTCTACAATTCACTTTTAATCGTGGTAAATGTCCAGTATACTAAGAGATGATGTTCAGTCAGTGGTAGCATACAAAATAATAATAATAATCAAGATGGTTTTTTTTTGGATTGTCACCAGTAGAGAGATGGGGGTATCACTGTGTATAGAAAATTATAATACCGTCCATACCACACAGGTTATACCCTCCAGAGGTCGTCTGCCTGGGTGCTATGATGCCTTAAATATTTCCTGTACAAATGACAGCACTCTCAGGTCTTTTTTCAAAATGAGATCAACAAAATTCTCTTTTTTAATGGAACGTTTTCGAGGAGCTTGTCCCCATCATCAGCATAACATTCAAGTGTAACAAAACATATATTTATACAAACAAACCAATTAATCAAATCTTAACAACCTGTGTCTCCCTTGGTGTCCCAGAAAACCGCCAACCACTCGTGTTTGGAACGCACTATGCGTTCCAGTGCTTTGTAACCGGAAATACCTCATGTCATGTGACTTCCGGTTTCGTATATTCACAATATACCTTATCCGTGCAACATTTACATATTTCAAACTCATATTCTTAAATACTTTTGCTTACTATATGCCTATTGGACTCACATAGACATTATATTGCCTTATTTTACTTGTGATCTTGTGATACACTGGCTTCTCACCTCTGCAGCGTAGTCTAATCACTCTCACATTAGTGTGTTGATTTGTGCAAACTTTATATTTTTGCATTCCACTTTCTCTGTGTAATCTATATGATGTGTCCGTGTTATTGTGTGGGTATTAACATTTATGTGTGTATTTGCAATAGCTTGTGTTGACTGTGCCCTTTGTGTTTGTCTCGGTTACCATGGTTACCCAGTAGTGCTGGCTATGCATTCTCTATGTGTCTTGCAATCTTTATATAGCCATATTCCCATTAGTTCCTTTATTGCACTTAGACTTAGAGGTCTATTGGTTGCCCCACTGTAATCTAATATGCATGTGTATTTGCTCTTCCCCTAGGTGAACGTATTGCGTTACTCAGCCCCTCTTTTCTTAGACCCTTGTGTCTAAGAAGGTGTCTGCTTAGAGGCTAGTGATCTAATTGTGCCTATAGGCACCTTACATTTTTTACACATACATTTCTGACATATAGTTTCCTTAATTTCTGTTCTGTTATCCTATTATTTTGTACATTTAGATGTAGCATGTCCTCTTATTTAATGCTTTTATTATTTTTTCTCTATGTTGTTTATTTTTCTAAGATTGTCTCTTTATATACAGGATTTTCAAGTGTCCCCACTGTGGTTCAACTGTCTCCTAGACTTCTATGCACTGGATCTGTATACATAGCCATTCCACTTCCAATTAGCAGTCTATTTCCGTCCTGCTATGTCTTTAGATGTTGTTCATCCTTTCCATGCTTATATTTTGTTGTAATAGGCTACTGTGTATCAAGGTTATGGGAGTTGTTGTTTTACTGGTAACCTGCCAATACTATGTCTTACTCCAGGAGTGCAGTGGGGCAACCAATAGACCTCTAAGTCTAAGTGCAATAAAGGAACTAATGGGAATATGGCTATATAAAGATTGCAAGACACATAGAGAATGCATAGCCAGCACTACTGGGTAACCATGGTAACCGAGACAAACACAAAGGGCACAGTCAACGCAAGCTATTGCAAATACACACATAAATGTTAATACCCACACAATAACACGGACACATCATATAGACTACACAGAGAAAGTGGAATGAAAAAATATAAAGTTTGCACAAATCAACACACTAATGTGAGAGTGATTAGACTACGCTGCAGAGGTGAGAAGCCAGTGTATCACAAGATCACAAGTAAAATAAGGCAATATAATGTCTATGTGAGTCCAATAGGCATATAGTAAGCAAAAGTATTTAAGAATATGAGTTTGAAATATGTAAATGTTGCACGGATAAGGTATATTGTGAATATACGAAACCGGAAGTCACATGACATGAGGTATTTCCGGTTACAAAGCACTGGAACGCATAGTGCGTTCCAAACACGAGTGGTTGGCGGTTTTCTGGGACACCAAGGGAGACACAGGTTGTTAAGATTTGATTAATTGGTTTGTTTGTATAAATATATGCTTTGTTACACTTGAATGTTATGCTGATGATGGGGACAAGCTCCTCGAAAACGTTCCATTAAAAAAGAGAATTTTGTTGATCTCATTTTGAAAAAAGACCTGAGAGTGCTGTCATTTGTACAGGAAATATTTAAGGCATCATAGCACCCAGGCAGACGACCTCTGGAGGGTATAACCTGTGTGGTATGGACGGTATTATATATATATATATATATATATATATATATAAATACACCAAACTACTGGGAACTAGCTGCTGATTGATGGCTGCAGGTATATGGTTCTTATTATTAGCATTGTTCCTCTTAACCTTACCTATGTATGCTTTTCAGTAAAGGATACCAATAGAATGAAACAAATTAGAATAAAGGAGTAAATTGGAAAGTTGGTAAAAAAGTGTATGCTCTATCTGAATCATGAGAGAAAATGATTGTGCTTAATGTCCTTTTAAGCCACCCCTCAAAACTGTGTCATTTTAAAATGTATCTAATATCTGTATGGTTAGATATTTTATACCTACTGATTCCCTGTATAAATTGTAAGATAATGCAAAGTGACAAAATAAAATACTAAACTGTGGTGTTTTGGAAGATGAACTGTTGCTTAATGTGTTTGAAATATTTAGGATGCATTATTTTTTAAAAATGTTTAATCTGCTGGAAAAAAGAGGGATAATTTGTGTTGGTACCTCACAGAAAAAAAAAATATATAGTACGCATGTGCATTTGTTTTGTAATACATGCACATTCGTTAACAAAACACAGATGTTCGTCTCGTTTTAGCAAGACAAATATCTAAAAAGAAGGCAGTATGAATTTTAAAGTTAAGTTAAGATATAATGCTGATTTTACTAGTATTTGTTTGTTTCCAAAATAGTTTAAAATACATTCCTAAGAGCAAAGGAGAGACTTGTTAACCAGCTTCTGTTCTTTACAGAGCTCTGGCCGCACTAACAGGACGCTTAGATCAGCAGTTCCCAGTGCCTGCACTATAAAGAAGGTCCTTTAGTGCAAGGTCTGGATGCCACCATGCTAATCCTCTTGTTAGCCAGCCAGGGCTCTGTGAAGAGGAGGAGCTGGTTAGCACAGCTCTCCAGCACACTTACTGCTAGATTACGAGTTTTGCGTTATGAGCGGCTTGCTGCTAACTTGCTAGTTATTTCAACCGCTCACCTCCCTATAGCGCTGCTATTATAGGTTTGCAAAAATCCGGCGTTAGCAGGCAATATTGCAGCGTTGAGCTCCATTGAGCTCCTTACCACACTCAAATACCACTGCTGCTTTGAGCTGGTTTTACGTGCTCATGCACGATTTCCCCATAGACATCAATGGGGAGAGCCGGCTAAAAAAAAGTCTAACACCTGCAATAAAGGAGCGTAAAGCTCCGTAACGCTCCGTAACGCAGCCCCATTGATTCCTATGGGGGAAAAAAACTTAAGGCGGCTAAAAAAAAGTCTAACACCTGCAATAAAGGAGCGTAAAGCTCTGTAACGCAGCCCCATTGATTCCTATGGGGGAAAAAAACTTATGTTTACACCTAACACCCTAACATAAACCCAGAGTCTAAACACCCCTAATCTGCCTCCCCCGACATCGCCGACACCTACATTATACTTATTAACCCCTAATCTGCTGCCCCCGACATCGCCGCCACCTACCTACACTTATTAACCCCTAATCTGCCGCCCCTAACATCGCCGCCACCTACATTACACTTATTAACCCCTAATATGCCACCCCCAATGTCATCGCTACCTACCTACACTTATTAACCCCTAATCTGCTGGCCCCAATGTCGCCACCACTATACTAAAGTTATTAACCCCTAAACCTAACCCTAAGTCTAACCCTAACACCCACTAACTTTAATATAATTAAAATAAATCTAAATAAAAATTACTATCATTAACTAAATAATTCCTATTTAAAACTAAATACTTACCTATAAAATAAACCCTAACCTTGCTACAATATAACTAATAGTTAGATTGTAGCTAGCTTATTTTTTTTTTATTTCACAGACAAGTTTGTATTTATTTTAACTAGGTAGACTAGTTAATACATAGTTATTAACTATTTATAGCTACCTAGTTAAAATACATACAAATTTACCTGTAAAATAAAACCTAACCTGTCTTACACTAACACATAACCTTACACACACTACAATTAAATAAATTACATTAATTAAATACAATTAACTAAATTACAAAAAACACTAAATTACACAAAATAAAAAATAAATTATCAAATATTTAAACTAATTACACCTAATCTAATAGCCCTATCAAAATATAAAAGCCCCCCCAAATAAAAAACCCACTAGCCTAAACTAAACTGCCAATAGCCCTTAAAAAGGCCTTTTGCGGAGCATTGCCCCAAATAAATCAGCTCTTTTACCTGTAAAAAAAATACAAACAACCCCCCAACAGTAAAACCCACCACCCACACAATTAAACCCCCAAATAAAACCCTATCTAAAAAAACTAAGCTCCCCATTGCCCTGAAAAGGGCATTTGGATGGGCATTGCCCTTAAAAGGGCATTTAGCTCTTTTTCAGCCCAAACCCTAATCTAAAAATAAAACCCACCCAATAAACCTTTAAAAAAAACTAACACTAACCCCCGAAGATCCACTTACAGTTTTTGAAGACCGGACATCCATCCTCAACGAAACTGGGAGTAGTCTTCATACAAGCATCAAGAAGTGGTCCTCCAGGCGGGCAGAAGTCTTCTTCCAGACGGCATCTTCCATCTTCATCCTTCCGATGCGGAGCGGTTTCATCTTCAAGACATCCGGCGCGGAGCATCCTTTTCTTTTGACGGCTACTGAAGAATGAAGGTTCCTTTAAGGGACGTCATCAAAACTGGCGTCCCTTGAATTCCGATTGGCTGATAGAATTCTATCAGCCAATCGGAATTAAAGTTAAAAAAATCCTATTGGTTTGAGCTTCAATCCTATTGGCTGATCTAATCAGCCAATAGGATTGAGCGTGCATTCTATTGGCTGATTGGAATTGTAGTGTAAGGTTAGGTGTTATTGTAAGACAGGTTAGGTTTTATTTTACAGGTAAATTTGTATTTATTTTAACTAGGTAGCTAGTAAATAGTTACTAACTATTTAGTAACTAGTCTACCTAGTTAAAATAAATACAAACTTGCCTGTGTAATAAAAAGAAAACCCTAGATAGATACAATGTAACTATTAGTTATATTGTAGCTAGCTTAGGTTTTATTTTACAGGTAAGTATTTATTTAGTTTTAAAGGAATAATTTAGGTAGTAATTGTAATTTTTATTTGGAATAATTTAAATTATGTTAAAGTTAGTGGGTGTTAGGGTTAGACTTAGGTTTAGGGGTTAATAACTTTAGTATAGTGGCGGCGATTTTGGGGGCAGCAGGTTTAGGGGTTAATAACTTTAGTATAGTGGCGGCGATTTTAGGGGTTAATAATTAGAAGGAAAAGAGGCAGGCACTACTCGGGGTGAAAAAATATAACGTGAGTTTATTTTGTAAGCCACTTGGTTAAGATACAGAGGCTTAGAAAAAATTCTAGCAAAATACAGACAAAAATTTAAAACATAAGATATACTTATACTTTATAAGGCATTTGAACCTGAGTCTTATGAATCCTAAGAGAGAAACAAGTAATACCACTACCCAAAAATACCAAAAATCAAAAACAGATAAGTTCATAGAAAAATAATAACAAAAAAATTACTAATAGTAATAAGAACTAAAAAAATACTGAAAAATTACTAGAAAATAATTTAGGATTCATAAGTCTCAGGTTCAAATGCCTTATAATGTATAAGTATATCTTATGTTTTAAATTTTTAATGTTGGTGGGGAAAGGGTTAATCCTTGTGTGTATATAAGGGTTGTCCAGTCACTATCAATTTAGCCTATGATTAAGCGCCACTAGGGGGCGCGAAACGCGTCAGACCGTCTGTCCCTCTGTTGTCTGTCTGTCTGTATTTTGCTGGAATTTTTTCTAAGCCTCTGTATCTTAACCAAGTGGCTTACAAAATAAACTCACGTTATATTTTTTCACCCCGAGTAGTGCCTGCCTATTTTCCTTCTAAGTGTGACTTACTTTGGGGTTGATCTCCCCGGCTACAGTACTCCGGTGTAGCTGCTACCCTATTGGATGACCTTGTTGCTCACTTGTGGTTCCGGTTCCGGATTACTGCTGCCGCACGCCGAGACTCCATTACTAGGGGTTAATAATATTTAACTAGTGTTTGTGATGCGGGAGTATGGCGGTTTATGGGTTAATATGTTTATTATAGTGGTGGCGATGTCGGGCGTGGCATATTAGGGGTTAATAATTTTAGTTTAGTGTTTGCTATGCGGGAGGGCCTCAGTTTAGGGATTAATATGTAGTTTATGGGTGTTAGGGTACCTTTTAGCACTTTAGTTATGAGTTTTATGTTACGGCTTTGTAACATAAAAGCCATAACTACTGACTTTCAGTTTACGGTACGGATCTTGTGGTTATGGGCTGTACCGCTCACTTTTGGCCAGACAGGCAAACTTGTAATACCGGCACTATCAAAGTCCCATTGAAAAAGGACTTTTTGAAAGCAGCGGTAGTTACGTTGCGTGAAGGCCAAAAAAGTGTGAGGTACAGATATACCTGCAAGACTCATAATACTAGCGGTAGTGCTTTTTCACCATAACGCAAAACTCGTAATCTAGCCGTTAGGTAAGTAATTTAGTTGCCCCAGGTGAACTTTTTCACCTGTAGCAGTGGGACATGTATATTGGTTTAATGAAAATGAATGAAATGTTCTACGAATAGGGAGTATTCGTTTTGTTTAAAATGAGACGAATATACAAGATCATGGGTGCCAAATAATTGAAATTCAATGTATTTTGAATTTTCAAAATGAAAGATTCATCTGAACTGAAAATTTTGCCGTGCACATTTCTAAATTTTAGTGTAAAAAAACCAACTGCCCAAACAGCTAAAAACAGCTCCAGCACAGGGATTTCAAATGTCTTGGGGTTGATGGGGTTAAACTTAAACAAAGCTTAAATTCAGTCAACACCAGAATGTTTATTGCTTAAAAAGAAAGATAATCCCTTTATTACCCATTCCCCAGTTTTGCATAACCAACACTGTAATAGAAATACACCTTTTACCTCTCTGATTATCTTGTATCTAAGCCTCTGCAAACTGCCCCCTTATTTCAGTTCTATTGACAGCCTTGCATTTTAGCCAATCAGTGTTCACTCCAGGGTAACTTCACGTGCATGAGCTCAATGTTATCTATATGAAACACATGAACTAATGCCCTCTAGTGGTCAAAATGCATTCAGATTAGAGGCAGTATTCAAGGTCTAAGAAATTAGCATATGAACCTCCTAGGTTTATCTTTCAACTAAGAATACCAATTGAACAAAGCAAAATTGGTGATAAAATAAATTGGAAAGTTGTTTAAAATTACATTCCCTATTTAAATCATGAAAAAAATTTTTGGACTTGACTGTCCCGTTAAGTAGTAGCTAGTGCTGCTGATATTGAAACAGAGCAATCAACTTCACATTTACCTAAACGTGATTTTTTTTCTGTTCCAATATCCACAACTCTCTGTTCCAATATCGTTCCCGGGCGCCGCAACCGCCGCTGGTAAACTAACCATGCCCCCCCCCCCCCCTCACGATGGGATAAAGGTAACATGTTTAGGTAAATGTGGAGTTGATCACTCTGTTCCAATTTCGTTCCAGTGCGCCGCAACCGCCGCTGGGATCCTATCCATGCACTCCACTCACAGCGGGATGTGGTACCATCTGAATTTGGGACGCTAAACTACCCCTTTACCCAGATAATAATGTTCCAAGAAATAAAAAGGTGTGTTTTAAATTCACCCTAACATCACATATCATATAATAGATTACCTGCTATGTTTTCTATTAACTGCTATTAAAGGCGATAATAACATCATTTTTCTCCTTTGTGAAACATAATTAATATAGGTCAAACTTTGTATTGAAGACTTATAAATGATGGTATGTATTTCCAAAAGGAAGAAAAGTAATCTAAACCATTCAGTCAATAGGTATAGAGTTTCAGAAATGCAAATGAAATTCCGGTGAAATGACACAACATTTTCTCATTTGCTTCTTGTTAAATATTTATAAAGTGTTAGAAATGCTAATATGTGTTATAAATATCTCATGTCCTCTGATGATTGGTTCTATTAACAAACAAAGCAAAGCTCCAATGAAGGTTTGAAAGAGCACTTGGTTCTGCTTATTAGGCCTGTTATGAAAATGTACTGAAAATATTTAAGGGACAGTAAAGTCAAAATTACACTTAAATGACTTAAATAGATTATTAAGTTTTAAATACCTTACCAATTTACTTCTATTATCCATTTTGCTTAGTTCTCTTGTTATCCTTTGTTAAAGGAACATAAAACACAATTTTTTTCTTTCATGATTCAGATAGAGAATACAATTATAAACAACATACCAATTTACTTCCATTATTTAATTAGCTTCATTCTTTAGATATCCGTTGTTGAAGAAATAGCAAGGTACGCTGTTGAGCCAATCACACGATGCATCTATGTGCAGCCACCAATCAGCAGCTACCGAGCCTATTTAGATATACTTTTTTTAACAAAGGATATGAATAGAATGAAGCAAATTAGATATTAAAAGTAGACTGGAAAAAATTTTAAAATTGTTGCTCTTTGTAAATCATGAAAGACAAAATGTTGGTGTCATGTCCCTTTAAAGAGTAATCCTAGGTGAGTTCAGAAGTGTGCAAGTGTCTAGCAATTTGGCAGCAGTGTTTGCAACATCGTTTATATCAAAGCAATACATTGTTGCAAACACTGCTGCTATAGATCTCCTGAACTCACCTAGGATTACTCTTTAACAAAAGATACCAAGAGAACAAAGCAAATTCAATAATAGAAGTAAATTGGAAAGTTGTTTACAATGACATGTTCTGTCTGAATCATTAATTTTTTATTTTTACTTTAATGTTCCTTTAACTTAAAGTGAATGTCAATTCAGATGAATCGGTGCCCGGTTTTTAATAATCCTATTAAAAACAAGGCCACTTTAATTCATCAAAATTTACATTTCACTTGTTTTCTTCAAATATTTACCTTTTAATCTTCTCAGCCGCTCCAGCGATTCCCCCGGCCGTCGGAAGCCTCTTCATACGTCAGAAATGATGAATCCGGCTTCCTCCAATCACGGCTTCCCCCCGGGGGAATCATGGCCTGAGGCAACGCCGTGATTGGAGGAAGCCGGATTCGTCATTTTGGACCCTCAAAGAGGGCTGGCGACGGGCGGAGGAAGCGATGCAGCGGCTGTCAGGATTAAAAGGTAAGTATTTGAAGAAAACGAGGGAATTGTAAATTTTGATGAATTAAAGTGCCCTTGTTTTTAATAGGATTATTAAAAACTGGGCACCGATTCATCTAAATTGAGATTCACTTTAAGTATCACTATTGATAATAAAGCAAATAATAATATATTATTTGAAATAGATCTAGGTTTCCCATTTCAAATAAGTTAGAAAAGTTTGTGGTAATTTTCGAATTTCAGGCTCATATATTTGGACTTTATAGATCAAGTAATTTATTCTACAATACTTTTCTGGGAATGTATACATTAGTTTTAATAATTAGGAGAACATTATTTATGAGACAGTATGTCATAACATCACCATATGTACAAATCATGCCTAAAAAACAATTCCTTTACATCAAAACAAAATAGGTAAGATTTCCATACAAAATATTCACCAGTATTTCCACTGGAGGAAGAGATCATGGGTAAGGTTTTTTGGTTTTTTAACAAGCCTCATGGCCCTTTTTATTTTAAAATCTTCTTTAAACAAGTACTCCTTCATGCCAATCCAGTAATGTTCAATACATCTTTGAAATACAGCAGGGAGACCATTTTAAAGGGTCAGTCAAGTCCAAAACAACTCTCATGATTCAAATAGGGCATGTAATTTTAAACAACTTTCCAATTTACTTTTATCAGCAATTTTGCTTTGTTCTGGTATTCTTAGTTGAAAGCTAAACCTAGGAGGTTCAGATGCTAATTTCTTAGATCTTTAAGGCCGTCTCTTATCTGAATGCATTTTGACAGTTTTTAACCACTAGAGGATGCTAGTTCATGTGTTTCCTATAGATAACTTTGAGCTGACGCACGTAAAGTTAACTAGGAGTGAGCCCCGATTGGCTAAAATGCAAGTCTGTCAAAAGAACTGAAATAAGGGGGCAATTTGCAGAGGCTTAGATATAAGGTAATCACAGAGGTAAAACGTATATTAATTTAAATGTGTTGGTTATGTCATGATAATTTTGACAGAAATGTTCTCAATTCATGTATTAGTTATCTCTCCCTATCTGCTCTGTTGGCATTCACCAATGAATCAGGATCACGCATGAAACCCAAATTAATCATTGTTTTCAAAATACTGGAGAACTGCCCCTTCCAGTAATGCATAAAAATATATTGATAAATATATTTGCATGCATTAAAGTAGACATGGATGTATGTATGCATATGTGTATATATATATATATATATATATATATATATATATATATATATATATATATAGGTATATATATAGGTATATATAGATATATAGGTATATATATATATGTATGTATATATGTATTATGTATATATATATATATATATATATATATGAATATATGTAGGTGTATGTCTATGCATTTATGTATACAGATAAATTAAATATATGGAGATTGATGTATATATATATGTTAATGATCTCCCTATGTTAAAACCCATATGCCCAACTTTAAAGGACAATGCACAAATGATAAGCCATAAAGACATGAATACTTATTTAAGTATATTTGGTAAATTTATGAAGTCTAGCTCACAAATTAGATAAATGAATATGTGTATGTATGTATGTATGTATATATATATACTGTATGTATATATATATATATATATATATATATTTTGGGACACCTTGTAAGTGGTGACTGGCTGAGCAGAATATGACCCTATTGTGTGACTAAGATCCCCATTTTATTTAAAAGTATAAAGTTGTAGCAGGCAATTTCTGCAGCCTTTATATTATAATAAGTGCGGTTTCATTTTAAATGTGCGCCAATACTTTATTTGCTTGTTTGTATATATATATATATATATATATATATATATAAATGAGTTTACATAGAAAGAATAAATCCTGGAAAGAAAATACAAAAGACCAGGATGAAAGACAGGGAATTCAGCACTCTTTTTCAAAATTAAACTAAAGCTCAAAACCTTATTCAAAATGTGTCAACCTCCAAGGCTTGTGTAGCTGTAAAGGAGAGAACGCTCTGGCACTTACTGTAAACTACATACATATATACAAAGATAGAAAAACGCAAAAAGACCCAATTGGTAGATATGATCTCTTTATATGAATATCAAATAGCATAAAAAATACAACATATTATGTTACAAACCTGACCGGTCAGGGGATAGTGTCTATACCAAAACAGAAATTATAAACATGATATAAATTCACCCTGACGAAGCCCGACACACCTAGCGGGTGAAACGCGCGTCGGCATTGGACAAGCTGACCGGAGCATGTGATAGGTGTCGAATACACGGAACAGACACGCTGCAAACAAACATACCTGTCGGATTTCCAGAATGGAGTTCCTGAACACCCAATGAGGCTCATCTCCTAAGAGTCAGTCACAGAAACAACTTTAAAGGAAACAGGTCGTATATTACCTTGTCACTGCCTGATTAATAGGCTGCCTACTGACTGTCTTGGATGATGATACCCTGTTGAGAGAGTATACTTTAAACACTCCCTGAAGGAATGCTACTAATATGCGCTTGAAGCTTACTAATACCACACAACACGGAGGCTAAACCTTGTGCTTTCTGCATTTATTTGTATTTGCTTCATGGCTAACTTCTCAGCTTGCATAACCTTTCTCCAAAGGGACATTCTCACTCGATAGCAAGAGTAGCTACCTCAAAATAATTACTCAGCGAGGCTGGCTGTATACTACTGTGCTAAATTGTTTGTTTGCATGACAATAAGATATTTGTACATATTTTGGGGCACGGCACCACAACCTACTTAGATCCCATTCATATACCTGCCCGGCATTTTGCCTTAACCCTATAAGGTGCCGTAAGCAGCTGGGTGTAGTAGCTTGTATTTCAGTCCCCCACAAATATATCTTATAGTTACATGTATATGTGCTATCAGTCTTTAAGAACATCATTATTTCTGCATAGGTGTTGGGGCACACTAACTGTAACTACTTAGATCCCATATAGTAATCTGCCCGGCATATAGCCTTACATACTAAGGTGCCGCAAGCAGTAGGGTGTAGTAGTCAATTTATTGTCCCCCATTCTTATCCTGCAGTTTATACACATGGCTCCACAGGCCTGTGAAAATAACCACATATCATGTTTATAATTTCTGTTTTGGTATAGACACTATCCCCTGACCGGTCAGGTTTGTAACATAATATGTTGTATTTTTTATGCTATTTGATATTCATATAAAGAGATCATATCTACCAATTGGGTCTTTTTGCGTTTTTCTATCTTTGTATATATGTATGTAGTTTACAGTAAGTGCCAGAGCGTTCTCTCCTTTACAGCTACACAAGCCTTGGAGGTTGACACATTTTGAATAAGGTTTTGAGCTTTAGTTTAATTTTGAAAAAGAGTGCTGAATTCCCTGTCTTTCATCCTGGTCTTTTGTATTTTCTTTCCAGGATTTATTCTTTCTATGTAAACTCATTTATTCTATATAAGGGTCTGCACCATATATTTGATATATTCAAAGACCATACCAGTACTAGCCTAGAAGCCAACCGGTTGGTCACCTTTTGTCTTAGTAAAAGCTCATAGCGATTGCTTCCCCTCCGTTACTAAATTTGATATATATATATATATATATATATATATATATTTATATATATATTTATATATATATATATATATATATATATATATATATATATATGTGTGTATATAGATATACATTCTAAGAAAGATAAATGTAAGAATTAGTTCACTTTTATAGCACAACTCTCCATTGCCATCTTGTGGTGAATTAGTAAAAGTACAACCAGCTATACCTAACATTGGGAAAATTATTCCCAAAAGTTAATTAGTATTCATCCAATCACAGCGTTGCAGATCCTCACACATCTGTGATTGGCTGTTAGAGATTAGGGCAGAGTTATAGTTCAGGATAAATTGGAACACATGGGACACACATAGGACTCTGGGTTGCATGAAAGAAGGGTGGATACTCTGTCCAAAATGTATCCCTGAAAAAGAACTTTTGAATCCTGGTTGTACCCATCTCATATTTTTGATATCCTTGGAAATTATCACCCGTTTTTCCTGTGGACTAAGAGATTTTGTGGGACCGGTTGCAGGGGAAACACATAGCTTGACTAGTGATAACCCAGGGCTAGAAAGAGCAAACATTTGGGGAAGTATAAAAAGTCGAATACATATAATCAAAATGCATTATAATTATGGTGTACATAAAAGCATGAGATTAAAATCCTCCATATTGCAAAAGTAAATAAATAGACATTATTGCATAGGTAATTAGCACATCTAGGCAACTATCCCTGCTTGCCTTCACCCAAAAAACTCCATATACATTGTTAACAATGCACCAGAGGATTCTAGGTAAAGTATGCATTAGATTTGCTTCAAATACTGTGTTGACACACAGCGGTCCACTAATGCGGTAAATGCAGAAAATACACAAATCACTACTAAACAGCCATTTCGTTCTTATTAGAACTCATCAGTAGTAGATAGATTTTTGATTGCTGCTATTATAAATTCATTATAATTATGGTGGAGATAAAAGCATGAGATTAAAATCCTCTATATCGCAAATGTAAATCAATAGAAATTATTGCATATGTAATTAGCACATCTAGGCAAGTATCCTATATATACATACACACAATATATATATGTATGAATGTATTTATATATATATATATATATATATATATATATATATATATATATATATATATATATATACATACATATATACATATACACACACACTGATTTATATGTATATATGTGTTTATATGTGAATAAAAAAATATAAATACATATATTCATATATAAATACATAAATTCACATGTAAACACATATATACATATGTATATACATTTGCATTTGTATATACTTACACACACACCAACAGTACTTATACATACAGTTGCAAGAAAAAGTATGTGAACCCTTTGGAATTATAAGGATTTCTGCACAAATTGGTCATAAAATGTGATCTAATCATCATCTAAGTCACAACAATAGACAATCACAGTCTGCTTAAACTAATAACACACAAATAATGAAATGTTGCCATGTTTTTATTGAACACATCATGTAAACATTCACAGTGCAGGTTTCTTGAGGTCATGCCACAGCATCTCAATCAGGTTGAGGTCAGGACTCTGACTGGGTCACTTCAGAAGGCGTATTTTCTTCTGTTTAAGCCATTATGTGAACCCTTTGGAATGATATGGATTTCTGCACAAATTGGTCATAAAATGTGATCTGATCATCATCTAAGTCACAACAATAGACAATCACAGTCTGCTTAAACTAATAACACATAAAGAATGAAATGTTGCCATGTTTTTATTGAACACACCATGTAAACATTCACAGTGCAGGTGGAAAAAGTATGTGAACCCCTAGACTAATGACATCTCCAAGAGCTAATTGGAGTGAGATGTCAGCCAACTGGAGTCCAATCAATGAGATGAGATTGGAGGTGTTGGTTACAGCTGCCCTGCCCTATAAAAAACACACACCAGTTCTGGGTTTGCTTTTCACAAGAAGCATTGCCTGATGTGAATGATGCCTCGCACAAAAGAGCTCTCAGAAGACCTACGATTAAGAATTGTTGACTTGCATAAAGCTGGAAAGGGTTATAAAAGTATCTCCAAAAGCCTTGCTGTTCATCAGTCCATGGTAAGACAAATTGTCTATAAATGGAGAAAGTTCAGCACTGCTGCTACTCTCCCTAGAAGTGGCCGTCCTGTAAAGATGACTGTAAGAGCACAGCCAAGAATGCTCAATGAGGTGAAGAAGAATCCTAGAGTGTCAGCTAAAGACTTACAAAAGTCACTGGCAAATGCTAACATCCCTGTTAGCGAATCTCCAATATGTAAAACACTAAACAAGAATGGATTTCATGGGAGGATACCACAGAGGAAGTCACTGCTGTCCAAACAAAACATTGCTGCACGTTTACAGTTTGCACAAGAGCACCTGGATGTTCACAACAAATGTGCAAAGTCCATGTGTGTAATTTGAGCAAATGGATTTAGGTATGTCCCAAATGTTCTGTATAATCAGATAGTAGAAGTGTAGAACTATGCACAATATACACAGCAAAAAAGAGAAGAAGGACAGAGGTGTCAATACCAGTCCGGTAAGTGGGCACACAACTACCACTCACTTCTCACAACCAGAGGATGTTCCGCTCACCTCTATGGTGTATTTTTCAGCTCCGTGGCAATACACCTCTTCACGAGGTCTGAGCGGTCTCTTCTCCTCGGCGTCTCCGGCCAGCATGTACCTCTTCAGCACTTCCGGGTGACGTCAGACGCTGTCCCGATACAGCTCGCATACGTAGTGCTTCAGATGCTGTGTATAGTGATAGAACTCACAAAGCCTCTATTCACAGGACAAAACTCCAAAGCTGGGAATAAACTTGTTCCTTCAAAGGATAGGAGGGCTCCTCTCCCTCCCAAAACAATAGAAAAAAAGCGATCCAAAGAACAAAATAGTAGATAAAAAGTCAATTCTTTATTTGAAGATTAAAACATATGGGCATCAAAAATAGCGTGAAGAAGAAAAGAGCAGGTCTTACGCGTTTCAGCAGGGTTCAGCCATAATCATAGACCATACATGCTCACAGGTGATACAGGTTTATATATCTTACACAGATTACCCATTGGTTAAAAAAATCACACACCTTCTAGACACCATTTAAAGGGATCATCACACAAAAGATATATATATAATAGGCATTTTGACACCTATATTCAATGGCTACAATTGAAATGAAAAACAACTAATTCTACATAAATATATATACATATATACAACAAAGGAGGAGGGTATAAAAAGGAATCGGGGAGGGGGTAATTTAGAAAAAATCAATAAATTATAGAATGATACAAAGCATTTCATATAAATAAAAGATATTAAAGATTATAAATTTTAGAATATAGTAAACTCTATGAATAAATAAATGAAGAAATCACTACAGCTTAATATACATATATATATATATATATATATAAACATAAGTAGCTAGATATACAAATAATTCATTCAAGGTTGTTATCAATTATATCTAATAAATCAATTTAATGAAATACATAATTAATTCTCCCAAAAATTAATAAGATCATTCTCTGAATTGAAACCATCAGGGGGTCGATCCGATAAAAATTGTCGCCCGCAAAAGCCGGCGACGCCAATATTTGCGCTGGTTTGGTATCCTATATACGGCGTAACCTAGAAGTTACGCCCATATATTTCTGCCGTCGCCCGTAGTTTTTTGGGCCATAGGCAGGTATACCAAACCAGCGCAGTTTGGTATCCAATATGCAGCGTAAGGACTTACGTGGCGAAAATGGAGAAATCTTATTCCATTTTCACCTCGCCACAAAAAGCAGCCGTAAGAAGCCTTACGCTGACTATTGGAGCCCCGTAACTCCCTAAACTAGCTAGAAAATAAACCTAACACCTAACACATGCGCAATGTCTATCTCCCTGTCAACCGCGATCTGCTAAAATAAACCTAACACCTAACGCATGCGCAATGTCTATCTCCCTGTCAACCGCGATCCCCCGCCGCAATCCATAATAAAGTATTTAACCCCTAAACCGTCGCCATCTACATAAACTAACCCCCTACTGTGAGCCCCTAAAACCGCCACCATCTAACTGATCTATCCCCTAATGTGAACTCCTTACACCGCCGCCATCTATATTAAAATTATTAACCCCTAATTTAATATACCTACCCCGCCGCCAGCTATATTATCTATATTAACCCTAAGTATATTATAGTTAATATAGTTATTACATTATATATATTAACAATATTAACCATAATTATATTAGGGTTAATATAGTTAATATAGTTACTATAGTATTTATATTAACTATATTAACTCTATCTAACCCTAACACCCCTAACTAAATTCTTATTAAATAAATCTAATTCATATTATAAACTAAAATATTCCTATTTAAATCTAAATACTTACCTATAAAATAAACCCTAAGATAGCTACAATATAATTAATAATTACATTATAGCTATGCTAGGGTTTATATTTATTTTACAGGTAAATTGTTAATTATTTTAACTAGGTATAATAGCTATTAAATAGTTATTAACTATTTAATAGCTACCTAGTTAAAATAATTACCCAATTACCTAATTACCCAATCGGATTGAACTTGAATCTGATTGGCTGATTCAATCAGCCAATCAGATTTTTCTACCTTAATTCCGATTGGCTGATAGAATCCTATCAGCCAATCGGAATTCGGCGGACGCCATCTTGGATGACGTCATTTAAAGGAACCTCATTTGTCGGGAAGTCGTCGTGCCGGAAGGATGCTCCGTGGCGGAGGAGCGAAGGAAGAAGATTGAAGATGCCGATTTGCTTGAAGACGTCGCCAATGGAAGAAGACTCTCTGCTACTTGCTTCAAGACATCGCCCGGATGGAAGAAGACTTCACTGCCGCTTGCTGGAACACATCGCCTGGATCGGATGAGGAGTTCGGCCCGGCTGGGTGAATACAAGGTAGGGAGATCTTCAGGGAGGTAGTGTTAGGCTTATTTAAGGGGGTTTTTGGTTAGATTAGGGGTATGTGTGTGGTGGGTTGTAATGTTGGGGGGTGGTATTGTGTTTTTTTTTTGCAGGCAAAAGAGCAGTTTTCTTTGGGGCATGCCCCCACAAAAGGCCCTTTTAAGGGCTGGTAAGGTAAAAGAGCTTTGAACTTTTTTTAATTTAGAATAGGGTAGGGAATTTTTTTTTATTTTGGGGGGCTTTATTATTTTATTAGGGGGCTTAGAATAGGTGTAATTAGCTTAAAAATCTTGTAATCTTTTTTTTATTTTTTGTAATTTAGTGTTTTGTTTTTTTGTAATTTAGTTTAGTTTAATTGTATTTTTAGATAGATATTTGTAGTTTCTTAAATTTATTGATAGTATAGGTGTATTTGTAACTTAGGTTAGGATTTATTTTACAGGTACTTGGGTAATTATTTTAACTAGGTAGCTATTAAATAGTTAATAACTATTTAATAGCTATTATACCTAGCTAAAATAATTAACAATTTACCTGTAAAATAAATATAAACCCTAACATAGCTATAATGTAATTATTAATTATATTGTAGCTATCTTAGGGTTTATTTTATAGGTAAGTATTTAGATTTAAATAGGAATATTTTAATTAATAATATTAATATTAGATTAATTTTAATAAGAGTTTAGTTAGGATGTTAGAGTTAGATTATTAGGGTTATTATACTTAATATATATATAATATAATAACGATATTAACTATATTAACCCTAATATAATTAGGGTTAATATAGTTAATATATATAATATAATATAATAACTATATTAACTATATTAACCCTAATATAATTAGGGTTAATATAGTTAATATAGCTGGCGGCGGTGTAGGGGGATTAGATTAGGGGTTAATACATTTATTATAGGTGGCCGCGGTGTAGGGGGATGTAGATTGTAGGCAAAATAGCAGTTTACTTTGTGGCAAAGCCCCGCCAAAAGCCCTTTTAAGGGCTGGCAAAAGAGCTGTTACTTTGGGGCATGCCCCACAAAAAGCCCTTTTAAGGGCTGGCAAAAGAGCTGTTATTTTGGGGCAATGCCACGCAAAAAGCCCTTTTCAGGGCTATTTGTAGGGTTAGACTTAGGTTTAGTGGTAGGGATAGTTTAGTATTTTAGGGGTTAAATAATTTAATATAGATGGCGGCGGGGTAGGGGGATTAGATTAGGGGTTAATAATTTTAAAATAGATAGCGGCGGGGTAGGGGCTCACTTTAGGGGGTAGGTAAGGTAGATGGCGGCTGTGTTAGGGGCTCACTTTAGGGGGTTATAGATTTAGTATAGCTGGCGGCGGTTTAGGGGTTAATAATTTTATTAGGTTGCGGCGGGCTCAGGGAGCGGCGGTTTAGGGGTTAATACATATTTTATTGTTAGGCTAGTGAGGGGGGATAGCGGATAGAGGGTTAGACGTGTCGGGCTATGTTAGGGAGGCGTGTTAGACAGTGCGGGTAATTTTGTTTTTAGTCAGGGTTTGTAGGTGCCGGCAGTTTCTAATGTTCCGCAAGTCACTGGCGACGCCAGAAATTTGCACTTGCGCAGATTTCTTGACATCGCTGGTTTATCAGACTTACGGCACGTTAGCATCTGATGGCGACATATATGGGATAGCTCGAGTTGCGAGCTGAAACTGCGGGCGACGCGGGTTCCCTCGCTTGCGCCGCAAACTACGATCTATATCGGATCGACCCCCAGGTTTTAATGTACACAGGTTATGGATCCAATAGACCTCCTGACGTGCCAAAATGGACCATTTGTCACCACCTCTAGGGTTTTTATTGATAATTTCTATGGCATTCCATATAAAACTGCACACATTGCCATGATGGATATCAATAAAATGACTCGCAAGATCAGAGCAGTGATTTTCATTCCTGATGTATCCCAGGTGTTCACGTATACGAGTATGAATGTCACGGGTAGTCATACCCACGTACTGAATTTTATGTTCCGTGCAACCAATGAGATACACCACGAACGAAGAAGAGCAATTAATGCATCCTCTAGTGTCGAACACCTGGTTCGTGACATAGGAACTAAAGGAACTACCTATCTTGACATGTTCACAGGCTTTACAGTTCTTTCCACATCTATAAGTTCCATTATGTCTTAGCCAGGAAATCTGACTAACAGGTTTACGTAGCTGGCTAGGTGAAATCAGATTGCCAAGTGTAAGATTCTTTCTGTAGGTAAACCTACATCCTCCTTTGACCACATCTTTAAGAACATCATCTCCATACAAAATAGGTAAATACTTTTTAACTATATTACAAATTTGGTAATATTGGTTAGAATACCTAGTAATAAAGTTAGGTTTATTGTCAAATTGGATCTTTTTATCCCTGGATTTACCAACTCCTTAGAGCAGACTACTTCTATCACATTGTGCTGCATATTCCTGGGCCTGTTTGATAACCTTATTACAATAGCCCCATTTTCGGAGTCTAGCACCCAGGTTTTTACATTCAGAATTAAATACCTGTTCATTAGAGCAAATTCTTCTATTCCTCAAGAACTGTCCCTTTGCTATGCCCTGAAATACATGTTGTGGGTGAGAGCTGGATGAATGTAAGATTGAATTTCCAGCAATAGGTTTACGAAACAACTGAGTTTCAATTTTTCCAGAATTCCCATCCATCACCAGCTCCACATCCAAAAAATGTATTTTATGTTTTTGCCATTCATGGGTAAATTTGATGTCAGGGATACAAGAGTTCAAATAATAAACGAATACCTTAGCCTCAGAGGAGTTGAATTTAGTTAGAAAAATAAGATCATCTATAAATCTTTTGTAGCAAACAACTCCCCTGGATGAGTTGACATCAGGTTCAAAGAGGTATTTATACTCGAACCAGCCCATAAATAAATTAGCATATGAGGGGGCGAATTTCGCCCCCATGGCTGTACATCAGGTCCAAAGAGGTATTTATACTCGAACCAGCCCATACATTAGCATATGAGGGGGCGAATTTCGCCCCCATGGCTGTACCTCTCAATTGGACATAGTACGATCCCTCAAACAGGAAGTAGTTACGCTCCAAGAGAAAACGGATAGATCTAATGATAAATTCTTTAGTTTCATTATAATAGTTAGTAAACAAATTTAGAAAAAAGGCCACAGCTTCCAGGCCCAAGGTGTGGGGTATTGAGGTGTACAAAGCCACCACATCCACCGTAAGCCAACTCATATCTTCCACCACCTGCACAGTCTCAACAATATTCAACAAATGTGTAGTATCTCTCAAAAAGCTGGGAAGAGAGGTAACCAAGGGTTGCAGAATACTGTCAATCCACTCTGACAGGTGTTCAAATAGGGAACCAATACCAGTAACTATTGGTCTTCCCTTAATGTTAACTACACTTTTGTGAGTCTTGGGCAGGTGGTGGAAAATAGGAGTGATAGGGTCCGAAATATATAAGAACTCAAATGTATCATTATCGATAATGTCAAGATGAAGACCATCATCCAAAAGATCTCTTAACTGTTTTTGGAAACATAACGTAGGGTTTTTCCTTAATACCCTGTAAGAGGATAAATCACTGAGCTGCTGTTCAGCTTCAAATATATACATCTGTCTGTCCATTACAACGATATTCCCCCGCTTATCAGAATTTTTCACCACAATAGACAGGTTATTCTGCAATGAGCTAATGGCCTCTTTTTCCTTCCTAGTCAAATTAGAGTACTGGTCCCTAGACGTATTGTCCAGCTTTTTTAGGTCCTCAAGAACTCTCTTGTGAAAACTTTCAAGTACTCTACCTCTAGATTGAACCGGATAGAATTTTGATCTATTTTTAAATTTAGGAGGACATTGCGATAAGGAATCCAAAGCTTACTCACACTCCAAATCCTGGAGCGATGCCAAATCGCACATGTCCCTAAATTGAAAAAGAGAGCCAATATTTGTGGTTCCACTATTGTCAACATAAGTGGAATCATTTACTCGTTCAGCATCATTAAAATGTCTACGGAGGGTAAGGTTCCGTATGAACCTATTTAAATCTAGAATGGTTAGGAAAATGTCAAATTTCTTAGTAGGGCAAAAACCCAAACCCTTATTTAGTACTTTTAGTTCAAATTCAGTTAGAATATGTGAGGAAACATTAATAACCAGGTTATCATTTACTTCCTGGTGAGCTCCCTGAGAGCATATCTGTTCATTCCTCTCTGGTTCCCTGTATTCTCTGTCCCTCCCCCACCCTTTGTCTTCAAGGCCGACCGAAAAACCTGGCCCGAAGGGGGTACCCCCTTGATATTGTTAGGGGCATTGACCTGTACAGTGTCAGTGTTAGTACTCAATGATTGTTTAGATTGTGTATTACTTTTTGCACTATTTTTAGTACTTTCACCTTTGGGTATGGCACCTGAAGAACTAGTGGGTTTAGTAGTCTCAGTATGTGTAAAGATTTTAGTACTCCTGTCTACTTGTACAATATCATTAACTTCCTGTTGTCTATCTCCAGTGTGATTACTAATAAAATCTGATTCACATTCTGAATTTGACCCTTCCTCATAAGAGGTAGAAAAATTAGACGTAGAGTCATCATCTGTACTCACATTTCCATTAAAAGACACTTTTTTCTGGTTCTTATTCCTTTTCCTCCACTTTCTACGTTTGTTACCCTTATTGCCTTCACTATTCTCAGTATCAAGTCCCTGATTATCTCTCTGATTAAATGGTAGTGCTCTACGTCTGTGTACTCTATACCACAAAAAGGCATTCCCTGTGGAATAGTCCTTTTGATCACGTAAAAATTTCACATGTTTGGCCTGTATGATATCACTTTTGTTGGTTTCAATCACCTCCTGCAACATTTTATCATATTCACCATATCCAGCATCTGACTGGTGACCATTTAACTCCTGTTGTAGCTGTATAATTTCATTTCTGACAGTGGCCAATTGATCAGATTTAAATTTAACCAACATCACCATAAGCCTAATTGAACACTCAGATAATATACTGTTCCATTCCTTAATAAACTCTTGGTCATGGACCTCAAATGTAGGGAATTTTTTAACTCTAAGGCCCCTCGGTATCATATTTAAAGAGACATATTTGTTCATAATCCATGTGTCAAGTTTGAGTCTCAGTTCTTTTAACCGTAACAGTTCCAAGGAGTGAAAAAGATCACTCAGTTTAGTGTTGGTACAATCCAATGAGAAGAAATCTTCCAATTCAAGTCCCACTAGATCTTGGTCATCCACAGCAGCCAAAGAAAAATAATAATTATGTGATACATCCCCTGATGCCTCCATGTTAAGAAAATAACACCAATATAAATATAAAGTTCACCAGCCACAACTTGCTTTACTTACAACACATGGATGAAGAGATAATATGGAAACAACAAATGTGCAAATTCCATGTGTGTAATTTGAGCAAATGGATTTAGGTATGTCCCAAATGTTATGTATAATCAGATAGTAGAAGTGTAGAACTATGCACAATATACACAGCAAAAAAGACAGAGGCGTCAAAACCAGTCCTGACTCACCACTCCAAGGAAGGCTATTCCGGCATTACTCTGACACGGTAAGTTGGCACACAACTACCACTCACTTCTCACAACCAGAGGACATTCCGCTCACCTCTATGGTGTATGTTTCAGCTCCGTGGCAATACACCTCTTCACGAGGTCTGAGCGGTCTCTTCTCAGCGGCGTCTCCGGCCAGCATGTACCTCTTCAGCACTTCCGGGTGACGTCAGACGCTGTCCCGATACAGCTCGCATACGTAGCGCTTCAGATGCTGTGTATAGTGATAGAACTCACAAAGCCTCTATTCACAGGACAAAACTCCAAAGCTGGGAATAAACTTGTTCCTTCAAAGGATAGGAGGGCTCCTCTCCCTCCCAAAACAATAGAAAAAAAGTGATCCAAAGAACAAAATAGTAGATAAAAAGTCAATTCTTTATTTGAAGATTAAAACATATGGGCATCAAAAATAGCGTTAAGAAGAAAAGAGCAGGTCTTACGCGTTTCGGCAGGATTCAGCCGTAATCATAGACCATACATGCTCACAGGTGATACAGGTTTATATATCTTACACAGATTACCCATTGGTTAAAAAATCACACACCTTCTAGACATCATTTAAAGGGATCATCACACAAAAGATATATATATAATAGGCATTTTGACACCTATATTCAATAGCTACAATTGAAATGAAAAACAACTAATTCTACATATATATATATACAACAAAGGAGGAGGGTATAAAAAGGAATTGGGGAGGGGGTAATTTAGAAAAAATCAATAAATTATAGAATGATACAAAGCATTTCATATAAATATTCTGTGGACAGATGAAACCAAAGTTGAATTGTTTGGAAGAAACACACAACCCTATGTGTGGTGAAAAAGAGGCACAGCACACCAACATCAAAACCTCATCCCAACTGTGAAGTATGGTGGTGGGGGCATCATGGTTTGGGGCTGCTTTGCTGCGTCAGGGCCTGGACGGATTGCTATCATCAAAGGAAAAATGAATTCCCAAGTTTATCAAGACATTTTGCAGGAGAACTTAAGGCCATCTGTCTACCAGCTGAAGCTCAACAGAAGATGGGTGTTGCAACAGGACAATGACCCAAAGCATAGAAGTAAATAAACAACAGAATGGCTTAAACAGAAGAAAATACGCCTTCTGAAGTGGCCCAGTCAGAGTCCTGACCTCAACCCGATTGAGATGCTGTGGCATGACCTCAAGAAAGTAATTCACACCAGACATCCCAAGAATATTGCTGAACTGAAACAGTTCTGTAAAGAGGAATGGTCAAGAATTACTCCTGACCGTTGTGCATGTCTGATCTGCAACTACAGGAAACATTTGGTTGAAGTTATTGCTGCCAAAGGAGGTTCAACCAGTTATTAAATCCAAGGGTTCACATACTTTTCCCACCTGCACTGTGAATGTTTACATGATGTGTTCAATAAAAACATGGCAACATTTCATTCTTTGTGTGTTATTAGTTTAAGCAGACTGTGATTGTCTATTGTTGTGATCAGATCACATTTTATGACCAATTTGTGCAGAAATCCTTATCATTCCAAAGGGTTCACATACTTTTTCTTGCAACTGTATGTATATATATATATATATATATATATATATATATATATATATATATATATATATATATATATATACATATATATATAGTATATATACAGGGGTGGAAAAATATAACTATGGTTTACTAGCCAGGGTTTAAAAGCTACTAGCCCAGAAGGAAGAAGTTCCTAGTCTACTCAATGTTAAAGATAGTAAAAAGTCAAATTTCTAAGTCATCCGCTACAATTTCTAAATAGTCTAGGTCTAGTGGACCACTGGAAATTTCAAGCCCTGTATATATACATAAATATACAAGAGGATAACAGCGCTAAAAAATCCTTATCTCTATTAGTAAGTGTGAAATAATGAAATAAATAAATGGATAAGTTTGATATTTCAATACAAAACAGTGATTAGATGTAATAAACCAATCTTATAATTAGTATGGAAAATGTCACAAAAAGTCCACTTAAATAATCTTTAGTGAGGTGAATCCCCTTACCAGAATTTACCTCAATCTAATGAGGTAAGTTACCGCACTGAAAGGGGTACTCAATTGCTGATGTCGGTAGGTCCGAATGACAGAATGAGCTTTTAAGGTCTCATCTACCTCTTGGAGTATGTAGAGAGAGAATTTCATCCAGTAGTTTCCTCCCAGGATATATAGGTATGCCAACCACCTCTTGGAGTATGTAGTCTTGATTTTTACTTCTGTTCGTTTAATGTACACTAGTTTCCGTTTTCCCAAAATTATTTAAGTGGACTTTTTGTGACATTTTCCATGTATATTTATTTTAACTCTTACATCACTGGGGAGCTATATGCCACCCTTTTATGCATTTGTTTTCTAACAGCTGCCATTTATTTCCTTCCTTCTGACTAGCGCAATCCTGAGTACCGCTTGTTTACAGATCAGTTTTTCTGACCTGTTACATTCTACTTTCATGCTCCTGTATATATACATACATATACATATTTTTACATGAGACCTCATATTTTTGAGCCCCTATAACTTTTTTATGCGATTTAAAAAAAATAGAAAAATATTAGACACTACTATTAAAAGTGTTACTGTACTTGTAAATATAATTTTGATGTATTTTGTGCCACTTTTTTATCGCACATAACAGTTAAACAGAGCTCTAAAGTCACGCTATCCCGACATGCGTTAAATTCTATTGTGCTCAAGCGAACAAGTTAACTTACAACCTGTAAAACGAGCTCTATGTCCGATAGGTGCCGCAATAAATGCCTTATTGCTTGCGTGCAAAAGTTAGGGCACCACTCATAATCTAGCCCTCTGTGAATAATGATTAATTATTTAAACAATTATCCTGCTTGATGGTTATCAGACACCTAGATTACGAGTTTTGCGTTCGTGTTTTAACGTTGAAAAAATTGCCATTTCAGAGTTAAAACCAGACTGCAGCCATTACAAGTCTTGTCGGTATAGCTGTACCGCAAGCCTTTTAGCCTGTAATGCAACGTCAGTCCCGCACTCGTAAAAATGACGTTTTTTCATGGGACTTCCATATCGCAGCCATTACGAGTTTTGGGGAGAGGCTAAAAAGCTTGCGTTCCAGCCTATTACGACAAGATCCGTACCGCCATCTAAAAGCAGTAGTTATAAGTTTTACGCAACAAAACTGTTACATAAAACTCGAAAACTAAACTGTCACAAAGTACACTAAACACCCATAAACTACCTATTAACCCCTAAACCACGACCCTCCCGCATCGCAAACACTATATTAAAGTTAGTCCAGGGGGAAAAAGGGAAAGTGTATGGAAAAGGAGAATGGCACTACGGCAAGATGTCCCTATATTTGTCTCATTGCAATAGTGTGAATGCAATAATGAGGGATAGGGTGCTGTACACTTTAGTAAATATGGACAAGGGTGAAGGCATTTGCCTACTAGAACAGGGTGTACATATAAGCACTAATCATCTGAGATAGCCTTTATAGCAAAAGTCAATACTGTATCTGAATTATTATCGACAGATATTTTAAAGTTATTAACCCCTAATCTGCCGCTTCCAACATCGCCGTCACTAATAAAATGTATTAACCCCTATTCCACCACTCCCCGACATCGTCACCACTATACTAAAGTTATTAACCCCCTGACCCCCGCCCTCCCGCATCGCAAACACTATTGAAATATTAACGCCTAATCTGCCGTCCGCCCACATTGCCCCCTCTATACTAAAGTTATTAAGCCCTACACCGCCGCCACTATAATAAACCTATTAACCCCTAAACCGCAAGCCCCCCACAATGAAATATACTAAATTAAACTAGTAACCCCTAAAGCAAAAGTCCCCCACATCGCAATAAACTAATTTAAACTAGTAACCCCTAAACCTAATGCCCCCCTACTTTTATATTAAAATTACAATTCCCTATCTTAAATTAAATTAAAACTTACCTGTCAAATTAAAAAAAACTAAGTTTAAACTAACAATTAAACTAAAATAACTATTTAACTAATATTAAACTAACTACCAATTAAATAAAACTAAAACACACATTAAAAAAAATCCTAACACCACTTTAAAAATTGCAAACTATCTAATTACAAAAAATAAAAAAGACTAAATTTACGAAAAATAACAAATGAAATTATCAAAAATAAAAAAGAATTACACCTAATCTAATAGCCCTATCAAAATAAAAAAGCCCACCCAAAATAAAAAAAACCTAGCCTACAATAAACTACCAATAGCCCTTAAAAGGGCCTTTTGTAGAGCATTGCCCTAAGTTAAACAGCTTTTTTACCTGTAAAAAAAAAATACAAAGACCCCCCAACAGTAAAACCCACCACCCAACCAACCCCCCAAAATAAAAAAACCTAACTCTAACAAAAACCTAATCTACCCATTGCCCTGAAAAGGGCATTTGTATAGGCATTGCCCTTAAAAGGGCATTTAGCTCTTTTGCTTCGCCCTGAAAAGGGCATTTAGCTTTTTTACGAAAGCACAAACCCTAAACTAAAAAAAAAACACCTAAAAAAAACCTTAAAAAAACCTATCACTAACCCCCGAAGATCCACTTACAGTTTTTGAAGTTCCACTTGAACGATCTTCATCCAGGCGTCGAGAAGTCTTCATCCAGACGGCCTCTTCTATCTTCATCCAGGCAGCGAAGTCCTCATCCAGGCGGCGAGAAGTCTTCATCCAGGCGGCATCTTCTATCTTCATCCAGGCTGCATCTTCTATCTTCATATGGGTGGCACGGAGCGGGTCCATCCTGAAGACATCCAGCACAGTGCATCCTCTTCATACGGTCGCCACCGTACACTGAATCTTCAATGCAAGGTAAGCGATTCAAGATGGCATCCCTTGCATTCCTATTGGTTGATTTGATTTTGGAAATTCAAATCAGCCAATAGGATGAGAGCTACTGAAATCCTATTGGCTGTTCAAATCAGCCAATAGGATGAGAGCTACTGAAATTCTATTGGCTGATTTGAACAGCCAATAGAATTTCAGAAGCTCTCATCCTATTGGCTGTTTATAATTTTGTATAATTTGTTTTTTTTGTAATGGTAGGTTTTTATTTTTGTAATGTTAGGTTTTAGTGTAAGGCATCTTAGGTTTTATTTCACAGGTAAATTTGTATTTATTTTAACTAGGTATGTAGTAAATAGTTAATAACTAATACTAGTAACTATACTAGTCTACCTAGTTAAAATAAATACAAACTTACCTATGAAATAAAAATAAAACCTAAGCTAGCTACAATATAACTATTAGTTATATTGTAGCTAGCTTAGCTTTTATTTTACAGGTAAGTATTTAATTTTAAATAGGAATTATTTAGTTAATAATTGTAAATTTAATTTAGCTCTATTTTAATTATGTTAAAGTTAGGGGGTGTTACGGTTAGGTTTAGGGTTAGGGTTATGTTAGGGTTAGGGTTACGTTAGGGTTATGGTTAGGTTTAGGGGTTAATATAGTTTAATGTAAGTTGCTGCGATGTGGGGGGCTGGCGGTTTAGGGGTTAATAGATTTATTTAGTGGTAGTGATGTGGGAGGCCAGAGGTTTAGGAGTTAATAACTTAATTTAGTTGCGGCGATGTTGGGGAGCGGCGGAATAGGGGTTAATAGATTTATTATAGTGTGGGCGATGTTGGGGTGCAAGGGAATAGGGGTTAATAACTTTAGTATAGTGGCGACGACATCGGGAGTGGCAGATTAGGGTTTATTTGTTTTATTTAGGTGGTGGTGATATCGGGAGCGGCAGATTAGGGGTTAATAACATTATGTAGGTTGCGGCGATGTCGGGGGCAGCAGATTAGGGGTGTTTAGACGTGGGATTTATGTTAGGGTGTTAGGTTTAAACGTTATTTTTTTTTTTCCCCATAGACATCAATGGGGCTTTGTTACGGAGCTTTTCTTTCCGCAATCGCTGGTGTTAGGCTTTTTTTCTGACCCGCTCTCCCCATTGATGTCTATGGGGAAAACATGCACGAGCACGTCAAAACAGCGCTTGTATTTTGTGCGGTATGGAGCTTAAAACCACCATATCGCATGCCCAAGCCGGCTGTTTCAAAACTGGTAATGGCAGCGATATACAGGGTCAAATAACGCAACTTTTATTGCGTTTGTTAATTTCCCTATAGCGCGCGTAACTTGTAATCTAGCTGTAAGGTTGTTATAACATAGCATACATTTAAAATGTTGTTAATAATTTAGTCAAAACATTTTTTTGATGCAGAATTATCTTCAATTTAACAATTAGAGTGTTAAGTTACAGTGATTTCTGAATTAAACAATTTATTCTTACATTTGTAAATATTTGATTTTCTCTTTTTTTCCCCCTTGCAACTAAAGCTCCATCTTATGACCTGCAACATATATATGTGGTCTTTTCAACCTCTCTTTAAATTGCCTACACTCTAATTATTGGACAGCATTCAATAGCAACTCTATTTCCATCTTTATTTCCATAAAAGCCTCGTATGTGAAAGGTAAACTGTCTGCCTTCTCATTTATCAACGTTTAAAGCTCTGTTTCTGGAAATTCATTAAGGATCAAGCATTGCGTTCAATTAATGGTGTTTCCACTTGTTAATAACCTGCAGTGCAAGGATTTTCACGGTGAGCAGGTGATGATTACAGCGCTTAGCACTTCTGAAGATAGTAGGTACAGTGTCTGCAATTGCTAACAGAATTAATTCTTAAAGTGTCACACTGTTAATTACACTTCAAAAAATTAACATCTGCCTGAGGACAATCTTGTGAAATTAGAAAGGAAATGTGCTAGAGGACATATACTTAAAATACTTACACTTACTTATTTATTGTACTATGCTATCCTCCAAAAACAGATATGTATATTTTCTATCATTTGGAACATTTCTGAATTATATTTACTTGTTGATTTATGAAAACCAAAGAAAGCCCTAAATGAGGTGTGATTGATTTACTTAGTAAACATTTTTGGTTAAACATAATTAAGCAATAAGCATGATTTCACAGATACATTTTACGTAAATAAATACATGTAATTACAGCATTCATATCATAATGACATTTTTTTATTTTACAGAACCACATTACTGCAACGCAAGATACATTGGCTGTCTGTTTTGACTGATTAAAAACTTGGAACATCTGATTCTTTTCAGAAAAGATCAATTATTTTTGTACACAATAACGATCTGCTAATTTACCACCAGATTTCATATGTACTTACATTTTTAAAGATATTGTTTGGTTTCTAGAGCATTTTAAATTTGATAATTACATTCAACATATATTCACAAGAGGTGTATTTGCACAATAAAAGCCACATGAAAATTGAAAAACTCAGTAATTAAGGTATACCAGTACCTGATCATGAAATTGAAACCTTGGTGCTAAGAATAATATTGATATCTCTAAATAAACAGCTGATGCTTTCCATCAGAAGCACTGAAGGCATATTTCACTAAAATCATTATAAAATCACAATGTAATTCAAGCTACTATCATCTGTTTAGGCCTGGTCATTTGCAGCCATCTTAATAATAAAAAGATAAAAATCTCTACACACTTTTGCATAGATAAAGGTGAATTAAAAATGATTATTTCCAATTTAAAGCTAATTTCATTTTTGGGCAAAACAGTTCATTGGGACAGAAGCTCACAGGCTGATTAACAAAACTCACAGATTTATTAAACAGTCTACAAGCATTTTAAAAAAAAAATAAAAAGAATATATTTCCTCAGTACAGGTGCCTTAATGCATTTTACAAAGCGTCAGACTCTCGTTACCATAGAAGCTATGTCATGTCTGTCTGATGTTTTTAATGATTTCTCAAGAAATGCTTTTGCTATTTTTATCTGCACACCTGCTACCTTATGTGCTTATCACAAGCCACATCCCTACTGACAGACCCACAAGTTCTGGCAGTGCTGAGGAGCCCAGTGTCACTTCTGAACACCATGTATAACAAAGCCCTGTGTAAAGAGTTCAAGTAGATTACTCTTTGTAGTACCTGCTAAATTCTCTGCCCCTGATAGCTGAGCAACTTTATGGGCTCCCCTTCATGAAGTTTGTATTTCTGAGGAAAGTTCCAGCATCAGGATGGAGGAATGTCGCAACATCTAATAAAAATGTTTAAAAAAAAATTCACACAAAAGTTATAAGGGCTCAAAGGTATTTAAAGGGCTTAAAAATTGAAATACATACATATACATGTCTAAAGTTGGATATGAATATATATATATATATATATATATATATATATATATATATATATATATATATATATATATATATATATAAACAAACAAAAAAATATTAGCGCACATCCAAAATGAAACCACACTTATTTTGATTTAAAGTCTGCAATAAATGCCTGTTTAAAACTCTATACTCTTAAATAACATTGGGATCTTAGTCACACAATATGGCCATATTCTGCTCAGCCAGTCACCACTTACAAGGTGTCCCAAAAATAGACTGGTCCTAACACTATAAATTATATATATAAAAGTTCAAAAAGGATAGGCACAGTCCTTCTCCATATAACTGCCAGGGTGCACATCAAACACAGCAAAGATGTAGCAAAAGGAAAAATGGCACTCTCTGGACTTATATAAAACGTTACCTTTATTCACATTCCATTAAAAATGGCATAACGTTTCGGGACCCTTACAGCCCCTTTGTCAAATGCCCAAAAAACGATTCACATAGGTGAATCTAAAAACATATGATTACCTGCACATCCAACCCGTTTATATGTACCTTAAGGAAAAGAAACCGCCAACATGCTGAGCGTATCAAGCATGCAACGCCATCACGTAACATCCATACATATCTACCCACATGGAAAGCGGTTGCCATAGCAACCATATAAACAAAAGCGTACATATAAATGGGTTGGATGTGCAAGTAATCATATGTTTTTAGATTCACCTATGTGAATTGTTTTTGGGCATTTGACAAAGGCGCTGTAAGGGTCCCGAAACGTTATGCCGTTTTTAATGTAATGTGAATAAAGGTAACGTTTTATATAAGTCCAGAGAGTGCCATTTTTTCATTTGGCTATATATATATGCACACCTATAACTCACCAGAAACAGGGGGGGCCTCAAGCTCCATCCGGAGCTTGATGGATAGGCCCCTAAAACTTTACACTTATTTTGTCAATATTTAAACAGCTAATGAAACTTTAAAAAATACATCTACATGTTGTTCTCAGACTAATCTTTTCTTTGAATGTATTATTCTATCTAACATTTATTTAGTGTTTAATGTCCCTTTAACTGACCTTTTATGTAAATTACCTTCCTCTGTAGGTAACAGATGTTAGAGTTATGTATTTTGCTCTTAGATGAACCTTCAGCTTACTAGTAACATGAAAAGCGTAATAATAGTCTTATTTATCCATGCTATTCTATCTCAAGAATTCTGATTATTGGATAGCCAACCTGGATAGTTTCTGTTGCCAGTATTAACCTTTGATGTAACAATGCCTAGGAGATAGATACCTACACATGTCGCTGCTCCTCTAATAGTATCTCAACTACTAGATGAGAGACAAGTCAGTTTACATATTACTTGAGCAATAATCCTCTGCAGTGTTATAGGCAGGAAGAGATATACCCATCCACCCATCTGATATTTGCTCCTGGAACCTTAATATCATATGTTTGTTTCTGGTAACTGATTTTCTTTTAAATTATATTGTTCCCAAAAGAGTGATAACTAAGTCTTGATGGTCCATTATATCTGGAGTATCACCTAGTTACCACCTATGCATGATATAGATGCCTCTGCTCTTTACGGTACATACTATCCCATTGATTAATGATATCCTGTATACAGGACTATAGTGGACTGTGATAGATTAAATGTATAGGTTAAAAAGAGACCTATTTTATTGTGGCACTCCCTTTTCCACCTGTTCTTTTCTAAAAATAAAAATTTGAGGTTTTCCAATATAACTTTAATAAAACAAAAACAAATATCTTTTCTATGTAAATAATTTTTTGTAGATAATACAGAATGTGATGTCTATATTACTGTTTAAAATGTTATTGTTTAAAACACACTGTATATGGTATATAGTGGCTGTACTTCCATAATCTCACTAAAAAATAAAATAAGATCATGTTTTAAAAATACTTTTTCACAAACTTTGGGTTTCTGGCTGACATTATTTACAGACACATCCTGTGCAGTCATAGGACAAATGGTCATGAAAGCTTCTTTTTGATCTTTTATTTTCAGGAATACAAGACATGTATGGGTTTGATATTTGTTTTGGCAATTATTATGCTTATTGCAGCTGCGCATCACAGTTCAGAGAGAGGATTTTTTTCACATATTTAAGCAATAGGTCCATGGCCCACTAGGTATGGCATAACTGCCTAAGTTCTTAAAAATTACCAATAAAACTATATATTACATATATATATATATATATATATATATATATATATATATATATATATACATATACATATATTTATTGTGGGTAAAGTAAGAAACTGGGTTATCCTAGCATAACCCGGGTAAACCTGACATTACCAAGCGGCTGTGAGTAAAGACCGAGGTAAAATGATAAATCTTCTCAGAAGCGTGTATCCTAGGTTTGGTTAACATGTCCGGTTAGCACGCAACCCCACGCACAAAAAGCTTACCACAGTTAACACTCGAGTGGGAATGTTAAATATTGCTCCACATTAAAATATGTTTTTTGGGATATAGAGTAGTTGCCTAGCAAGCTACTTCAAAAAGTTCCTGTAAGTTTGCTGTGTGTTTGCACGGTTGCAATATCTGACCTCCTGAAGTAATGCGCGCCAGCTTTCGGTCACTCACAAACCATTTACTTTCAACTTGTAATTTGTGCACTAACCCACATTAAAAGTTTACTTCTGGCGGTTTGCGTGTCACTTGCCCATATACTGTGTATACATTATAGCTGTTTCCATTCAAATACCTTGTCATATACCATATACCTTTAAACCTTATATACATTTTTTATTAATATTTATATGAATAATTTTATCGGATAGTGTATATGTGAATGTAACACTTTATTTTAATGTATTTATGTTGTGTTTTTTTTTTAAAAACTCTTAACGTTTGGTCTCCACTCGTCCAAACCCGATGTGAGCTAATATGTTTGCGCTCAAGCAAACACATTTCCTTTCAACTTGTATATGCGCACAAGTTAGTGCCGGTTATCAGAGCTTGATAATTCGGCCCCATAGTATGTTATTTTAGTTAAAAATTATTTTCATTAAAATCATATAACTTATGCTACATTTTGAATCATATCTTAATTTAGCAATGCAAAGTTTAATGGCAACAGTATGCTATTTGCATGTAACTGAACAGCAGCTGGTCTTTACAACAGAATGCTATTACCTTTCAGACAAATAATTTTCCTAATCCCAGATACCTCATCACCTACAAGTTATCATCCCTGACTTCCAACCATGTTAAGATCTAAATCGCAAAACATGATGTACATATATATATATATATATATATATATATATGGTATATGTGTGTATATACAGTATATATATATATATATATATATATATATATATATATATATATATATATATATATATATATAATGTCTTTCAATACATATATACACATAAATACATAAATATATATGTTCACATATATAGACAAATATACATGTATCTGTATGTATCTCATAACTTTGAGCCCTTATAACTTGTGTGGAATACTTTAAAAAAATATTTTTATTAGACGGTGTTATTATGAGTGTAACTGTACTTTGTAAAGTATTTTTATAGTGTTTTGTGCAACTTTTTTGTTTTGAAAAACAGTTAACCACAGCTCTGAGATAGCGGCAATCGTGATTTCGCTCAACTTGTAATATAAGCGCAATGAAAAATGCTCGTGAAAAGACTATATCGCTTGCGTGAAACAGTTTTTGCCTCATTTGTAATTTAGCCCTATGTAAGGTATGTTCCTCAGATCACAGTATGGATCAGAAAGTGAGCTTTGTTCCCCAGATTACACATTATGGAGCAGTAAAATAACAATAATGTTCGTCCTATTCCCCTTATCACAGTATGAGTCAGCAAGTTAACTCTGTTCCCCAGATTACACTATGGGGCATATTTATCAAGCTCGGTACGGAGCTTGATGCCCTGTGTTTCCGGCGAGCCTTCAGGCTCGCAGGAAACAGAAGTTATGAAGCAGTGGTCTAAAGACTACTGCTCCATAACCTGTCCGCCTGCTCTGAGGCGGCGGACAGAAATCGACAGAAATCAACCCGATCGAATACGATCGGGTTGATTGACACCCCCTGCTATTGGTTTGGCCGCGAATCTGCAGGGGGCCGCATTTCACCAACAGTTCACAAGAACTGCTGGTGCAATGATACATGCCGAGAGCGTATTAGCATAGCCTATCACTGCACATCACGTATTCCTTATGTCTTTGGTACTTCAAGCCATTCAGAGACTGCTCAATTTGACTCAGACGATCGGTCTAAATCCCGTGTATACATTAAAACAAGCCAACTCAATATAAGCAACTACCAATGTTACAAAAACATTATTAACAATAAAAAATAATGCTTATTTTACATTTAAAGAAAGTCCCAATAAAATGAATGGGTCCAGACAAAGGCACCTCCCTTGGCTGCCGTTGATAGAAGCAAGATACTAAGATCAGCTCTTCTCCAACATATGGGGGCCTATCTATCAAGCTCTGAACAGAGCTTGAGGGCCCATGTTTCTGGCGAGTCTTCAGAATCGCCAGAAACACAAGTTATATAGCAGCGGTCTTGGGTTGTTGTTGAATATAGTGTCACTCTCTGATTTAAATAAAGCAACGTGCCATGCTGGTTTCATATGCCAAAAAATAAAAGCATTTAAAAAAAAGCCTATCCCCCCAAAATTGTATTGCATTCTTCACAATATGACACATTGGGCTAGATTACAAGTGGAGAGCTAAATTATTGCGCTCCTGCTAACACACAAATTTGCCCATTTTATATATTTATATTCATATTTAAAATGCTGCTCATCACTTCGCTACTTACCTCCTTTGCTGCGCGAGGTTCTGATGCTGTCTGTGACAGCATCAGAACGAGGCTCCCATAGGAGCCTATAAAAGTGTGCTCTTGTGGGAACAATGTTTCCTTGTAATGTGAACGCGAGCTTGCCTTCCCTTTGTGATTAACTTGTAATACCAGCGCACATATATTGTGCACTAGTATTACAAAGTGGAGGGCTAAAATTGCTTGCATGCAAGCGATATTTAGCGCTCCACTTGTAATCTGGCCCATTATAGGTGGTGCAGTATTTGATTTTTTTCGCAATCTCAAACACTCAGCTAGAGTTAAGCATCTTGCACTAGTCGGGTTGCATTTATATTACAAGTTAACAACACGAATATCGCAAAAATACTAACAAGTTTTCGTGTGCGTGTGCATGTATTCCCCCATAGAAATCAAGTGAGCAAGTCAATAGAGAAAAAAGAAATTGTTTAAAAAAACCCTATTGCACAAACAATAAAACATTTGCATTATCAAATATGAAATATTTACAGCAAATACATAGTTAAAAACGTTAATAAATTATTATACATTATATGTTTTTAAATATTTTCATCTGCTTAATGTCAGAGAGCTCTAATGCACATATATATATATTTGTGTGTTTATGTTTGTACATATATATATATATATATATATATATATATGGTATATGTGTGTATATACAGTATATATATATATATATATATATATATATATATATATATAATGTCTTTCAATTCATATATACACATAAATACATAAATATATATGTTCACATATATAGACAAATATACATGTATCTGTATGTATCTCATAACTTTGAGCCCTTATAACTTGTGTGGAATACTTTAAAAAAATATTTTTATTAGACGGTGTTATTATGAGTGTAACTGTACTTTGTAAAGTATTTTTATAGTGTTTTGTGCAACTTTTTTGTTTTGAAAAACAGTTAACCACAGCTCTGAGATAGCGGCAATCGTGATTTCGCTCAACTTGTAATATAAGCGCAATGAAAAATGCTCGTGAAAAGACTATATCGCTTGCGTGAAACAGTTTTTGCCTCATTTGTAATTTAGCCCTATGTAAGGTATGTTCCTCAGATCACAGTATGGATCAGAAAGTGAGCTTTGTTCCCCAGATTACACATTATGGAGCAGTAAAATAACAATAATGTTCGTCCTATTCCCCTTATCACAGTATGAGTCAGCAAGTTAACTCTGTTCCCCAGATTACACTATGGGGCATATTTATCAAGCTCGGTACGGAGCTTGATGCCCTGTGTTTCCGGCGAGCCTTCAGGCTCGCAGGAAACAGAAGTTATGAAGCAGTGGTCTAAAGACTACTGCTCCATAACCTGTCCGCCTGCTCTGAGGCGGCGGACAGAAATCGACAGAAATCAACCCGATCGAATACGATCGGGTTGATTGACACCCCCTGCTATTGGTTTGGCCGCGAATCTGCAGGGGGCCGCATTTCACCAACAGTTCACAAGAACTGCTGGTGCAATGATACATGCCGAGAGCGTATTAGCATAGCCTATCACTGCACATCACGTATTCCTTATGTCTTTGGTACTTCAAGCCATTCAGAGACTGCTCAATTTGACTCAGACGATCGGTCTAAATCCCGTGTATACATTAAAACAAGCCAACTCAATATAAGCAACTACCAATGTTACAAAAACATTATTAACAATAAAAAATAATGCTTATTTTACATTTAAAGAAAGTCCCAATAAAATGAATGGGTCCAGACAAAGGCACCTCCCTTGGCTGCCGTTGATAGAAGCAAGATACTAAGATCAGCTCTTCTCCAACATATGGGGGCCTATCTATCAAGCTCTGAACAGAGCTTGAGGGCCCATGTTTCTGGCGAGTCTTCAGAATCGCCAGAAACACAAGTTATATAGCAGCGGTCTTGGGTTGTTGTTGAATATAGTGTCACTCTCTGATTTAAATAAAGCAACGTGCCATGCTGGTTTCATATGCCAAAAAATAAAAGCATTTAAAAAAAAGCCTATCCCCCCAAAATTGTATTGCATTCTTCACAATATGACACATTGGGCTAGATTACAAGTGGAGAGCTAAATTATTGCGCTCCTGCTAACACACAAATTTGCCCATTTTATATATTTATATTCATATTTAAAATGCTGCTCATCACTTCGCTACTTACCTCCTTTGCTGCGCGAGGTTCTGATGCTGTCTGTGACAGCATCAGAACGAGGCTCCCATAGGAGCCTATAAAAGTGTGCTCTTGTGGGAACAATGTTTCCTTGTAATGTGAACGCGAGCTTGCCTTCCCTTTGTGATTAACTTGTAATACCAGCGCACATATATTGTGCACTAGTATTACAAAGTGGAGGGCTAAAATTGCTTGCATGCAAGCGATATTTAGCGCTCCACTTGTAATCTGGCCCATTATAGGTGGTGCAGTATTTGATTTTTTTCGCAATCTCAAACACTCAGCTAGAGTTAAGCATCTTGCACTAGTCGGGTTGCATTTATATTACAAGTTAACAACACGAATATCGCAAAAATACTAACAAGTTTTCGTGTGCGTGTGCATGTATTCCCCCATAGAAATCAAGTGAGCAAGTCAATAGAGAAAAAAGAAATTGTTTAAAAAAACCCTATTGCACAAACAATAAAACATTTGCATTATCAAATATGAAATATTTACAGCAAATACATAGTTAAAAACGTTAATAAATTATTATACATTATATGTTTTTAAATATTTTCATCTGCTTAATGTCAGAGAGCTCTAATGCACATATATATATATTTGTGTGTTTATGTTTGTACATATATATATATATATATATATATATGGTATATGTGTGTATATACAGTATATATATATATATATATATATATATATATATATATATATAATGTCTTTCAATTCATATATACACATAAATACATAAATATATATGTTCACATATATAGACAAATATACATGTATCTGTATGTATCTCATAACTTTGAGCCCTTATAACTTGTGTGGAATACTTTAAAAAAATATTTTTATTAGACGGTGTTATTATGAGTGTAACTGTACTTTGTAAAGTATTTTTATAGTGTTTTGTGCAACTTTTTTGTTTTGAAAAACAGTTAACCACAGCTCTGAGATAGCGGCAATCGTGATTTCGCTCAACTTGTAATATAAGCGCAATGAAAAATGCTCGTGAAAAGACTATATCGCTTGCGTGAAACAGTTTTTGCCTCATTTGTAATTTAGCCCTATGTAAGGTATGTTCCTCAGATCACAGTATGGATCAGAAAGTGAGCTTTGTTCCCCAGATTACACATTATGGAGCAGTAAAATAACAATAATGTTCGTCCTATTCCCCTTATCACAGTATGAGTCAGCAAGTTAACTCTGTTCCCCAGATTACACTATGGGGCATATTTATCAAGCTCGGTACGGAGCTTGATGCCCTGTGTTTCCGGCGAGCCTTCAGGCTCGCAGGAAACAGAAGTTATGAAGCAGTGGTCTAAAGACTACTGCTCCATAACCTGTCCGCCTGCTCTGAGGCGGCGGACAGAAATCGACAGAAATCAACCCGATCGAATACGATCGGGTTGATTGACACCCCCTGCTATTGGTTTGGCCGCGAATCTGCAGGGGGCCGCATTTCACCAACAGTTCACAAGAACTGCTGGTGCAATGATACATGCCAAGAGCGTATTAGCATAGCCTATCACTGCACATCACGTATTCCTTATGTCTTTGGTACTTCAAGCCATTCAGAGACTGCTCAATTTGACTCAGACGATCGGTCTAAATCCCGTGTATACATTAAAACAAGCCAACTCAATATAAGCAACTACCAATGTTACAAAAACATTATTAACAATAAAAAATAATGCTTATTTTACATTTAAAGAAAGTCCCAATAAAATGAATGGGTCCAGACAAAGGCACCTCCCTTGGCTGCCGTTGATAGAAGCAAGATACTAAGATCAGCTCTTCTCCAACATATGGGGGCCTATCTATCAAGCTCTGAACAGAGCTTGAGGGCCCATGTTTCTGGCGAGTCTTCAGAATCGCCAGAAACACAAGTTATATAGCAGCGGTCTTGGGTTGTTGTTGAATATAGTGTCACTCTCTGATTTAAATAAAGCAACGTGCCATGCTGGTTTCATATGCCAAAAAATAAAAGCATTTAAAAAAAAGCCTATCCCCCCAAAATTGTATTGCATTCTTCACAATATGACACATTGGGCTAGATTACAAGTGGAGAGCTAAATTATTGCGCTCCTGCTAACACACAAATTTGCCCATTTTATATATTTATATTCATATTTAAAATGCTGCTCATCACTTTGCTACTTACCTCCTTTGCTGCGCGAGGTTCTGATGCTGTCTGTGACAGCATCAGAACGAGGCTCCCATAGGAGCCTATAAAAGTGTGCTCTTGTGGGAACAATGTTTCCTTGTAATGTGAACGCGAGCTTGCCTTCCCTTTGTGATTAACTTGTAATACCAGCGCACATATATTGTGCACTAGTATTACAAAGTGGAGGGCTAAAATTGCTTGCATGCAAGCGATATTTAGCGCTCCACTTGTAATCTGGCCCATTATAGGTGGTGCAGTATTTGATTTTTTTCGCAATCTCAAACACTCAGCTAGAGTTAAGCATCTTGCACTAGTCGGGTTGCATTTATATTACAAGTTAACAAAACGAATATCGCAAAAATACTAACAAGTTTTCGTGTGCGTGTGCATGTATTCCCCCATAGAAATCAAGTGAGCAAGTCAATAGAGAAAAAAGAAATTGTTTAAAAAAAACCCTATTGCACAAACAATAAAACATTTGCATTATCAAATATGAAATATTTACAGCAAATACATAGTTAAAAACGTTAATAAATTATTATACATTATATGTTTTTAAATATTTTCATCTGCTTAATGTCAGAGAGCTCTAATGCACATATATATATATATATATATATATATATATATATATATATATATATATATATATATATTTGTGTGTTTATGTTTGTACATATATATATATATATATATATATATGGTATATGTGTGTATATACAGTATATATATATATATATATAATGTCTTTCAATTCATATATACACATAAATACATAAATATATATGTTCACATATATAGACAAATATACATGTATCTGTATGTATCTCATAACTTTGAGCCCTTATAACTTGTGTGGAATACTTTAAAAAAATATTTTTATTAGACGGTGTTATTATGAGTGTAACTGTACTTTGTAAAGTATTTTTATAGTGTTTTGTGCAACTTTTTTGTTTTGAAAAACAGTTAACCACAGCTCTGAGATAGCGGCAATCGTGATTTCGCTCAACTTGTAATATAAGCGCAATGAAAAATGCTCGTGAAAAGACTATATCGCTTGCGTGAAACAGTTTTTGCCTCATTTGTAATTTAGCCCTATGTAAGGTATGTTCCTCAGATCACAGTATGGATCAGAAAGTGAGCTTTGTTCCCCAGATTACACATTATGGAGCAGTAAAATAACAATAATGTTCGTCCTATTCCCCTTATCACAGTATGAGTCAGCAAGTTAACTCTGTTCCCCAGATTACACTATGGGGCATATTTATCAAGCTCGGTACGGAGCTTGATGCCCTGTGTTTCCGGCGAGCCTTCAGGCTCGCAGGAAACAGAAGTTATGAAGCAGTGGTCTAAAGACTACTGCTCCATAACCTGTCCGCCTGCTCTGAGGCGGCGGACAGAAATCGACAGAAATCAACCCGATCGAATACGATCGGGTTGATTGACACCCCCTGCTATTGGTTTGGCCGCGAATCTGCAGGGGGCCGCATTTCACCAACAGTTCACAAGAACTGCTGGTGCAATGATACATGCCAAGAGCGTATTAGCATAGCCTATCACTGCACATCACGTATTCCTTATGTCTTTGGTACTTCAAGCCATTCAGAGACTGCTCAATTTGACTCAGACGATCGGTCTAAATCCCGTGTATACATTAAAACAAGCCAACTCAATATAAGCAACTACCAATGTTACAAAAACATTATTAACAATAAAAAATAATGCTTATTTTACATTTAAAGAAAGTCCCAATAAAATGAATGGGTCCAGACAAAGGCACCTCCCTTGGCTGCCGTTGATAGAAGCAAGATACTAAGATCAGCTCTTCTCCAACATATGGGGGCCTATCTATCAAGCTCTGAACAGAGCTTGAGGGCCCATGTTTCTGGCGAGTCTTCAGAATCGCCAGAAACACAAGTTATATAGCAGCGGTCTTGGGTTGTTGTTGAATATAGTGTCACTCTCTGATTTAAATAAAGCAACGTGCCATGCTGGTTTCATATGCCAAAAAATAAAAGCATTTAAAAAAAAGCCTATCCCCCCAAAATTGTATTGCATTCTTCACAATATGACACATTGGGCTAGATTACAAGTGGAGAGCTAAATTATTGCGCTCCTGCTAACACACAAATTTGCCCATTTTATATATTTATATTCATATTTAAAATGCTGCTCATCACTTCGCTACTTACCTCCTTTGCTGCGCGAGGTTCTGATGCTGTCTGTGACAGCATCAGAACGAGGCTCCCATAGGAGCCTATAAAAGTGTGCTCTTGTGGGAACAATGTTTCCTTGTAATGTGAACGCGAGCTTGCCTTCCCTTTGTGATTAACTTGTAATACCAGCGCACATATATTGTGCACTAGTATTACAAAGTGGAGGGCTAAAATTGCTTGCATGCAAGCGATATTTAGCGCTCCACTTGTAATCTGGCCCATTATAGGTGGTGCAGTATTTGATTTTTTTCGCAATCTCAAACACTCAGCTAGAGTTAAGCATCTTGCACTAGTCGGGTTGCATTTATATTACAAGTTAACAACACGAATATCGCAAAAATACTAACAAGTTTTCGTGTGCGTGTGCATGTATTCCCCCATAGAAATCAAGTGAGCAAGTCAATAGAGAAAAAAGAAATTGTTTAAAAAAAACCTATTGCACAAACAATAAAACATTTGCATTATCAAATATGAAATATTTACAGCAAATACATAGTTAAAAACGTTAATAAATTATTATACATTATATGTTTTTAAATATTTTCATCTGCTTAATGTCAGAGAGCTCTAATGCACATATATATATATATATATATATATATATATATATATATATATATATATATTTGTGTGTTTATGTTTGTACATATATATATATATATATATATATATGGTATATGTGTGTATATACAGTATATATATATATATATATAATGTCTTTCAATTCATATATACACATAAATACATAAATATATATGTTCACATATATAGACAAATATACATGTATCTGTATGTATCTCATAACTTTGAGCCCTTATAACTTGTGTGGAATACTTTAAAAAAATATTTTTATTAGACGGTGTTATTATGAGTGTAACTGTACTTTGTAAAGTATTTTTATAGTGTTTTGTGCAACTTTTTTGTTTTGAAAAACAGTTAACCACAGCTCTGAGATAGCGGCAATCGTGATTTCGCTCAACTTGTAATATAAGCGCAATGAAAAATGCTCGTGAAAAGACTATATCGCTTGCGTGAAACAGTTTTTGCCTCATTTGTAATTTAGCCCTATGTAAGGTATGTTCCTCAGATCACAGTATGGATCAGAAAGTGAGCTTTGTTCCCCAGATTACACATTATGGAGCAGTAAAATAACAATAATGTTCGTCCTATTCCCCTTATCACAGTATGAGTCAGCAAGTTAACTCTGTTCCCCAGATTACACTATGGGGCATATTTATCAAGCTCGGTACGGAGCTTGATGCCCTGTGTTTCTGGCGAGCCTTCAGGCTGGCAGGAAACAGAAGTTATGAAGCAGTGGTCTAAAGACTACTGCTCCATAACCTGTCCGCCTGCTCTGAGGCGGCGGACAGAAATCGACAGAAATCAACCCGATTGAATACGATCGGGTTGATTGACACCCCCTGCTATTGGTTTGGCCGCGAATCTGTAGGGGGCCGCATTTCACCAGCAGTTCACAAGAACTGCTGGTGCAATGATACATGCCGAGAGCGTATTAGCATAGCCTATCACTGCACATCACGTATTCCTTATGTCTTTGGTACTTCAAGCCATTCAGAGACTGCTCAATTTGACTCAGACGATCGGTCTAAATCCCGTGTATACATTAAAACAAGCCAACTCAATATAAGCAACTACCAATGTTACAAAAACATTATTAACAATAAAAAATAATTATTACAGAACTAAGCTGATTCACAACAGACGTCTTGCATCTTATAGTATGGTAGATAACTATAGCGATTTTTTTATATGTGTATATGACACTTCTTTTTCTGTTGCACTTCTTTTGTATTTTTACCATGACCATGGCCATTTTTTATGTCCATCCAGCAACAGGACATTATTTCTTAAGACAGAAAAATGTAACCTAGACCGTCAAGTCAAAGAAAAACACTGAAATCCAGCAGTGTGTTCAGTCCCTTCGGGGCCAAAGTATCCAGCTGATCCATTGGGACTCAATCTGCAATAGCCTTTTGTGTCTATCCCCACTTCTCTTAAGAGGGGCACATAATCAATTAACATGGTCCTTAGGCTTGCCGCTGTGTGTCCCGCCTGTAGAAAGTGCAGTGCCACCGGCTGATCCGAAGTATGGTTATTAATTGCTTCACGAATGGCACTGCGATGGTTCCCTATTCTCTCCCTGAACGTTGTAGAGGTTTTTCCAATGTACGCCAGGGAACACGGACATAAGTGTATAGATCACATATTCGCTCAAGCATGATAACCTGTGGTGAATTTTATACTTCTTCCCAGTGTAGGGAAGATGAAACATTGGTCCTGTAATTATACTGTTTTGTATTATACACATTTGTAGTACTCTAATTTTCTTTTCCCATCCAACCAGGACCCTTTTTTTTAAACATCTCACTGGGTCATTATGGACTAGTATATCTCTTAAATTAGGCGCTTTCCTGTATACCATCCTAGGAGCTTCTATCTGTGTAAACAGCAGCAATTTGTCTGATTTTACAATCTCCCAATTCGATCTGACTGATTGTTCCATCACCTTGTGTAAGGGGGTGAACGTAGTTATAAAGTTTACTTTCTTAGTAGTCACTTTATCAACATGTGCCTTGTTCAATAAGGATAATTGAAGTGCCACAGAGAAAGAAGTGTCATATACATATATAAAAAATCGCCATAGTTATCTACCATACTATAAGAGGCAAGAAGTCTGTTGTGAATCAGCTTACTATTGGCTCAGCCAACCGGAAATAGGAGACACAGGGAGTTTAAATAGAGGCGGATGATATGTTTCAACACAGAACACTTTTCCACACTTGGTGTCCCATTGAAAAAGGGGCCTGGTTGGTACCGAAACGTTTGGGGGATATGCCATTTTAATGTAATTGCAATAAAAGTGACATTTTATTTTTGAAAATCCGGTGAGTGCAGTGTCTATTCTGGGATGAATGGAACGTATATATTTATATCAAATAAATAAATCCCAGCAAACGAGTCTTAGCAATATATGTTTAATTGTAATATATTCACCACAACAGGGCAAACAACTCAAATTCTTGATATGAAAGGTACAAATGTACATCCATTCACATTCACACAAACCCCAACCACCATGCAAATCCACTGAATTGAGCAAGAAATGTATTCACACTACAAAATGCAATCAAAAGGTATTCTTACTGAAAAAAAGAAAATCAAATAAAAAAAAGTCCAAATTATTGATATAACACCCCCCCAGGCGTCCCAATGGGGTGATGAGCAGCACCACCTGAAGAGCAAAAACTTGAAAAAAGTATATATAAAAATTCACTCAGCCTTAATAATCCAAAATTTCCTGAGAATTGAAAAAATCCTGTCAAACAGTGTGATCAGATAGTCCTTATATCAATGAAACCATTTTGTGATGATCATTCACACTTGCGTAAATGACAAGATACATAATATGTACATATATTCATTGATATAAGGACTATCTGATCACACTGTTTGACAGGATTTTTTCAATTCAAGAATATCAAGAATTTGAGTTGTTTGCCCTGTTGTGGTTAATATATTACAATTAAACATATATTGCTAAGACTCGTTTGCTGGGATTTATTTATTTGATATTATTTTAGAATAAGGGACCTGACTCTATCCCGTGCATGAGCATATTATTAGGTAGGATTAGCTGAAAGATAGTGCTGTCACCTGTTATTTATATTTAGTATATATATATATATATATATATACATTCCTAGAGATATATAGGTATATATAACTATTTTACATTAACATTATCATATATATACAGTATATATATATATATATATATATACTGTATATATATATATATATATATATATATATATATATATCTCAAAGAAAAACAGCAGGCACTGAGGTTTAAAAAAGAAATTGATGACTACCTTAACCCCTTAATGACCACAATGTACCCTGTATGTCACTGGTCGTTAAGGTTTTTTTCAGGACATAATAGCATTAGTCTAGCAAGAACACGCTATTAATGCCCTCCCTCCAGCAGGCTTTGTGGAATAGAGCAGTCTCAACGCTGGTGGCAAGACCGCGCTATAAAACAATCAAGTCCCAAAAAAAGACCAGTGACATACAGGATACGTCGCTGGTCTTTAAGGGGTTAAAGATGCTCTGAATGACAATCTAATAGATCAGAATACAATGAACTACTTGAGGAAGGATTATCCAAAAACACCAATTTTTTACACGCTCCCTAAGGTGCATAGAAACATGGAGAGACCACCCGGCAGACCGATTGTCTCGGCCGTAGATTCACTATTGCAGCCTTTGGGGATATACATAGATAGTCTATTACAACCACGGGTTTGGAATATGGAGACCTATATCAAAGATTCGAATGATGTGATTAAAACCCTAACAGAAATTTCTTTAAAAGGAGAAGAATGGCTAGTGACATCCTATATCTATACGGTGATACCCCACTATGAGGGATTGGCAGCGGTAAGGAAGCAATTATTGAGATATCCTTATGTAGGACCACCAATAGAGTTCATCCTGGACCTCTTAGATACTTGCCTAAAGAAAAATTACTTCAGATTTGAGCGACTCCAGCAATAAATGGGCACAGTGATGGGGTCCAATGTGGCCCCATCCTATGCAAATCTTTTTATGTCGGAATTTGAGAGTAATGGCACAAGGTGTTTTAAGATAGAAGAAATAATATACTTCAAGAGGTTTATAGATGATCTTATAATAATCTGGTCTGGCAAAGAGGATGATCTCCTTACTTGGTTCAATGAACTGAACACAGAGTATGCTACATTAAAATTCAAGATGAATCGAAGCCAAGAAGAAATAGAGTTCCTAGACCTAAAGATTTTTAAAGAAGGATAGATTAGGTACTACCTTATTTCATAAACCAACAGACAGGAACTCACTTCTTGATGCAACGAGCTGTCACCCCCCAGCACTTAAGAAGGCATTGCCCAAATCTCAGTTTGTAAGGGTGAAAAGAAATAATACTGACAGGAAGAGAGCGGAGACACAAACTGAGGAGATGCAGAATCGTTTCCAGAAGAGGGGATACCGTAACCAATTACTCCAACAACATATATCAGATGTGGATACAAAAATGATGGATAAATTACAAGGTGAAAAAGAAGAAGATCTGGAGAAAATGACTATGGTGACCACCTATGCAGCAGATAAAAATGGCTTGAATGTAATCCTTAAAGAAAATTGGAAAATATTGAGCACTGAGGAAACCCTCCCCTTTGGGGGGATGGGGATACCAAGAATAGGATATAGGTGAGGAAGATTACTTAAAGATATATTACAACTAACAGATCCCATTCACTATTATACAACTAGAACATGGTTGGAGGAGGCTAAACCAGGTTGTTTCAAATGAAGTGGGTGCACCACATGCAACGGGCTGATTACAGGTAAATTCTTTCATCATCCAAGGAACAGAAAGAAATATGTTCACAAATATAGGATGACCTGCACCACTAGTCATGTGGTATATCTGTTACACTGCCCATGTAGTTTATTTTACGTGGGTAAAACCGGTGACAACCTGAGAATCTGTATGGCCAACCACAGGAGTTCCATTCAGACAGCAATTAAAAATCAAGAGTCGGATCAACCGGTGGCTCGCCATTTTTTACAAAATGGGCATAATGTATCTGATCTTCGCTATACGCTAATAGATCATGTCCCAAACCCCAGGAGGGGGGCAGATAGGGATACAATCTTGTTACAAAGAGAAGCAAGGTGGATATATGAATTAAATACCCTAACACCAATGGGTCTGAATGTTAAAATGGATTGGCATTGGATAGTATGATTTACCTATGTGCTTAAAATTTACCTATGTATATATTTTTTCCTAAAGAATATTTCTTCAATGGTTTTTTCAAGAAAATCTTCCAAAGTTTGGTTCATAACTACTATTCCTATCAAGTACTGTTAAATAATTAAAGATAAGGCTAATAGATTTTATAGATTTCCTAGATTTTCTATGAATGCTTAGAAAGCCTAGAGTTGTCTATGATGCCTATATTGTTTGTAAAGCCCAGATATTAGGAATTATTAAGTAGACAGAATAGATGAGTATATTAAAGTATATAATGTATTGTGACATATTCTATTTTTGTTTTTATGTTCACACACAGATGGGTGATTGTCACATTAGAGAGTAGTAGATATGGTCACTTGGCTTGATGTTTCCTAGCAACAGACGGCGTCTCTGGTGACGTATATGATGCGCTGGGTCCGGGCTTAGTATACCGGTAGCACATGGTGATAGTCACTTCCGGTGGTGGTGCTTGGCAACAAACGGCGGCTGTTGATGATGTATGCTGTGCGCCCGGCGCATAGCATACAAAACCAACAACTTTAACTCAAAACCAGCAACTTTAACTCAAGTTCTTCAGATACTTATAACTTTAGCTGATCTAAAATTTTGGTGATCGTATTTTAAATATTGTTCATTAAAGTTTAGAGGAGTTTTTTTTTTAACCAGTTTTTATTTTTGCACACCGGCTATCAAATATTGGGACACTTAACCCCTATTATATACTGCAACATCAGTGCAGTATTACAGAGGTGGTTTCTTTACATGGAATCCACCCGTACGTTTGGAAAAGACTACAGGAAATAACAACACCAACAGAGGAGTTTCTTGTTCATTTTTGGATTTAACAGGTGACCAGCTGTAACATTCATATGAATATGGTGATTACTCTATCTACATAAACACCCTTTATGTTTTTTTGTTTCATGCTCATGTGGATTTCTCATACTGGAAGTGCTCTTCTATTTACACTTGAGTGAAAGCACAAAATACTTTTTTTGTGCTCTTATGTATTGCACTCAAACACAATACATAACTCACAACTTAATAAACATTCTCTGGTAATTCTAGTTTTACCATGGATTTGTACTACCAGATTGTGATCTAATCTTAGTGCTCCCTGCGTTATCAGTGGCAGTCCATGAGGCCAATTTATCAAGTGTCTGGTGGACATGATCCGCTGTAGCGAATAATGTCCGCCAAACATCGATAAATGCAGACAGAATACGCTGTCGGCATTTATAATTGAACAATCAGTTCTGGTGAACTGCTTGTTCAATGCCGCCCCCTGCAGACTCACGGCCAATCGGGCGCTAGCAGGGGGTGTCAATCAAAAAGATTGTATGAGATTGGGCGGATTGATGTCCACTAGAGGAGGCGTACGAGTTAAAGAGCAGCAATCTTAAGACCGATGCTTCTTAATTCCTGTTGCCGGCGAGCCTGAAGGCTTGAGTAGAAACAGGGGTATATGGCCTCATTATGGCCGTGATAAATCGCCCCCCCATGTGTACATATGAATATACACATGCACTGTATAATTTTTTTCTACAATCAGGTTGACAAAGGAAAATGAAGCAATTTGAACAAAATGGGGGCCTGAAGAGTAAGACTGCACTTTACTTACTATATCCTTGATAGATAACAAAGTACTCTGCTTATACTCTAATTTCACTCACCATAAAACCCTTTTTAAAATATTCTATGTACTGTATGTATGTATTGGGTACTTGTAAAGTGCGGCTAATCACCCGTAAGGGTCTCAAGGCGCTGCTCATTTTATCGACCTCAGAAGGATGAAGGGCTGAGTGGACCTCGCCGGGGATTGAACCTGCAACCCTTAGGTTGCTACAGAGCTCAGCCACAGTGCCTTAGCATGCTGACCTATCTGTCCGGCTTTCTAAACGTATTATATAATTTGTTGATATACCTTAGTAACATTGTAATATTAGAGAACATTGAAATGACCAAACAGCTTCATGTCCTAGAGGTTTTATGGGGATTTATGTATCTGGATCCTTTATGTAGACATATGCAGCTTTTCTAATATTGTAAATATAAATATTTCAATATCTCTGAGGATGTTCATTTGATACTAACTGCTTTTTAGATGTACTTGTTTGACTAAATAAATTATGTATATTATCACTGTTAACTAACTGTTACTGTTAACTAATTCGACAGCAAAAAAGATTAAGGGCCAGATTAAAAGTGGAGCTCTAAATATCGATTTATAAAAAGCAATATTTGCGTTCTACTGTATAATACCAGCACACGGTAATGTGCGCTAGTATTACAAGTTGACAGCAAGAGTGCACTTCCTCTTTCTCATGCTGTAAGACATGGCATGAGAACCTCTCGCAGCGAAAGGGGTAAACAGTGCAGCGAGGGCAGCAAAGTGTAAATATATTATATACACCTATTAACACATACTACAAATATATATAAGCATATACAGTATATATATACATATATTTACTGGGAACACACAGTTCTCATAGACCGCAATGTAAAGGCACTTCAATACCTCACTCCCGCCAATCTTTAACCCCAAAACACTGCCTAGTGCATTTATTTTATTAAAAAATAAAGATGGTGCTATCTTTATTTTGTAATAAATCACACCACACAGTATTTTGGGGGCATATTTATATAATTAACCAGAGATCTGATCTCTGGTTAATTTTATAAGAGCTAATTGCTACTGTAAGCTTACGGTAGCAATAAACAGCCACTTTTAATGGCTGATTAATTATTGTGCACCCGCAAACGGCCAAATTTACCCATTTGCGGGCGTGCTTTAATTTAGCGCTCTACTTGTAATCTAGCCCTAAATGTAAAAGTACTATCCTAAGATAATGTTTAAAGTTATTTTAGTTCCATTTTTATAGAATATTTTGCAAGTGTGTATAGATTTAACTTTGCCTGCAAAAAGTGACTGTATTGTACAGAAACTTTGGGCTAGATCTAGATTCTAGTGACACATTTACTACTTAACAACAGTTATTCATGTCTTTAGCGTCTCTACTACTAAAACGTTTTTTACTGGAGATTTTTTTAATTTGGGCTATTGTCTAAGAGCTACAGTAGCTCTATACTTCGTGAGTACTAACTTATATTTCTGTTGACTGTTGCACTATGGGTAGGGAGGGGCGAATGTTTTGCAACATTCGAAGAATGAAAAAATTTTAACACATTTGTTCGTTTATTTCAAATTTCGAATGTTTGTACAACATTCTAACATTTGTTGAATGTAAAAGTATTTGTAATGCTTTCTTTAAATGTAATATTCAAATGATGCATTATTCAAAATAGAAACATTTGAATTGATATATTTGTATCTATTATGTATCAATTTACTAAATTTCCTACCACATGAACTATTGAACTTCTGGATAGTATTTGTTAAATCAAATGTTACCTTTGAAATTTCAAATGTGGATATTCGGTTTAATTATGAACATTCAAAATCGAAAGTGACATTCGAAAACTGTAAATAGCATTTAATTATCATTATTTTAAGAATATTCGTTCTTGTAAATTGAATTTCTACAACACTATTAATTCTAACATTCTAATTTGAATATAAAAACATTCGCCCATCCCTAACTATCAGCTATCTGCTTCAAAGTTCTAGAGTTGCAGGCTTACTTGAATGATCCTAAAATGTTAAAGGGACAGTCTACACCAAAATTTGTATTGTTTAAAAATATAGATAACACCTTTACTACCCATTCCCCAGCTTTGCACACCCAATATTGTTATATTAATATACTTTATAACATTTAAACCTCTAAATTTCTGCCTGTTTCTAAACAACTATAGATAGCTTCTTATAACATGCTTTTTTATTTGCTTTTCACCACAGGAGACTGCTAGTTCATGTGGGCCATATAGATAACATTGTGTTCATGCCCGAGGAGTTATTTAAGAGTTAGCACAACACAGACTAAATGCAAGTCAATAGATAATAAATAAAAAGTCATGGGATCAGGGGGCTGTCAGAAGATGCTTAGATACACGATAATCACAGAGGTAAAAAGTATATTAATTTAACTGTGTTTGTTATGCAAAACTGGGGAAAGGGTAATACAGGAATTATCTATCTTTAAAACATTACAAATTCTGGTGTAGACTGTCCCTTTAAGTAGCGACAGGGCCAGACTGGGAATAAAAAGCAGCCCTGAAACAATTTGAAGACCAGACCTTTTTCTCTTTCAAGTCTTTAGAATGCACACACACCCACCATATTTCTCAAGGGGAATACTGGGGTATTCATTCCCCAATATTTTTTTCATTTTAAAATCATCCAATAGAATGAGAGCTGCTAAAAATCCTATTGAAAAGAAAAAGAAACAGAAGCGCACCAGGGCACGATTCAAGTGAAGGTTTATTTATCAAACACACACACGCAACTGCTTATGTTGCACTTACAAGATAAAAACAATTTATGAGCATGTAGATATAAAAAGGTCTTTACGTGCGCTGGAACATAGATGGCAGAAAGTTCCTGATCGTCTGTCTCGGTCAGTACAAGGCGTCCGGACTGCCCTATTGTACTACCGTGATGACTGTCCACACTGCAAGACCAGAAGATATGTCCTTTACTCCTCGACGCGTTTCCCCCGAACCTCGGTCGGGCTTTATCAAGAGGTCATTGAATACTGTCAGTTTTGGCGCTCTTCGGTTTAAAAATGTTCATATTGGTTAAACACACCCCTTTTCCGGGGCCTGCCGTGGGTGTGTCACAGTATGCAAATTCAATTGGTGCAAAGTCCATGATAGAAAAAAAAGAAACAATAGTAAATATTTCATTTAAAAAGTGTTCCGTTTTAGAACACACTAACATAATCCTGTTAAAAAACATCCCATCGCTATTTTATATGTCATAGATTGAAACATTTAGAGTAAGAGAGAAAGAAAGAAAAACAGACATGGTATATTTAAAATGCATTCCCTTGGTTTAGCAGTCATAATTGTATTTCATTTTCTTAAGAATGCTAAAACTTTTTCATATGTAAATAATTTACCATAATATAAATATATATAAAAAATGTATATAAAAAACATACAAAATGTCCCAAAACATACATATAAATAAACATGGCTATATTCCAATACCCATACATTGAACCATCTTAGAATATCCTATCTTGTGACTTCAACAATAAATACTCCCTATATTACACACATCCATAAAATTCTGACAATAATACAAATCTAAAGCTAATAAAATCCATATTAATTACTAAATATATATTTAAATAATAAAGAGTGAATGGTGATTAAAAATATATGGTAGATTAAAAAATTAAAAGCAACATATTGATTAATATACTACCTTAAAAATATCCCTTGGGTTTCCACATTAGGCTATTATTTTAATTATTGTTTACTATGCAAAAATTTATTCTTAAAGTATCCTTTAACGACTACATATATGCTGCTATATCTATATCGATATTCAACCCTAATGGTTGTAAAGTCTTCAACTTATAGATCCATTTAGTTTCTAATCGTCTCAAATCGAGTAGTCTATTTGGTTTACTAGGTGGGACCCAGTCTATCACCTGTACTTTTAAACACTTTGGATTACTACCATGATGTTCGAGAAAATGTGTACTGTGTGTCAGCAACTTCTCTTTAATATTATAAATGTGCTCATTTATTCTGCGTCTTATTTTCCTTTTGGTGCGGCCTACATACAATAGGCCACACCCACAGTGCAATAAATAAACTACATAAGTACAATCACAATTTTTCCTACCTATAATATTAAAGGTTTCTGTTAATTCTGAATTAGAAAAAGTAGGTGATTTATCTACGTGTGCACACATGTTGCATCTTGCTTTGCCACATTTGAATGTGCCTTGCCAGTTGGCCAACCAATTTTCGGTGGTTGAAATATTGACACCTCTCTGTTGTTTGATCTCTCTTAGTTTACTAGGGGCCAATATATTCTTGAGGCTTTTACCTTTCTTGTATGTAAACACTGGTTTCTCATTTATTCTAGTTTTGAATATGGGATCAGTTACTAAGAGGGGCCAATGTTTTTGTACTATTTTTTCTAATTTTTTAGACCCCTCATTATAGGTAGTGATAAACCTAATGGGTTTCTTATTAGCTGAAAGGGTTGTCATTAGATCATTATGTATTTTAGTCCCAATGGGTTGATCACTGATATCTTTTTTATCAAATAATAGATTTCTTTCCTTTGTAAGAGCTTTGTTTTTAGCTTGATTAATGACTTCCATGCTATACCCCTTTTCTATAAATTTATTCGTAAGAATATCGGCTTCTGTAGTAAAATCCTCTAAATAAGTACAGTTCCTTCTCAAACGAAGGAACTGACTATATGGAACATTTTGAATCCAACTTCTCTTGTGTGCACTCTTGGCCTGAATGAAGCTATTCCTATCTGTTGGTTTTCTAAAGTTTTTAACCGCAATTTTACTATCCTTATCTCTATATAAAATTAAGTCCAAAAATTCGATTTGTATATTGGAATGGACTTTGGTAAAATTTAAATTAAAATCATTATTATTGATAAAATTTATAAAATTATTAATTAAAATCTCGTCCCCTTTCCATAAAATTAAAATATTGTCTATGTATCTTCCATATTTGATTATATTATTTTTAAAGGGATTATTATTCCAGATAAATTCATGTTCAAAGGCATTGACGTACAGGTTAGCATATGAGGGGGCGAAAGTCGTCCCCATTGCTGTTCCCTGCATTTGGAGATAAAATTTGTGTTCAAAGGAAAAATAATTATGTTGAAGGATAAACTTCATGCACTCTACTAAAAAATTTATATGATGTGACGGAATTTGCCAATTATCTAGTTCTTCCTTAACTTTCTTTAGTCCTTTAACGTGGGGAATACAGGTGTAGAGTGACGACACATCACAACTTATCCACCACATATCCTCTTCCCACTTTATGCCTTCATATTCCTTTATTACAGCCGTAGTGTCTTTAAAATATGCTCTAGTATTTTTTACCAATGGTTGAAGGTAATAATCAACATATTTTGAAAGGTTCTCACAAATAGAACCCAAACCTGAAATAATTGGCCTCCCTGGGGGATTAATGGGGTCCTTATGTAGTTTGGGGAGGTGATAAAATATAGAAATATTGGGCTGTTGATTGCTTAAAAATTTAAATTCATCTTTATTCAGAATACCCTCTTCCTTTGCTTTATTTAAAATCTTATTCAATTCTTTAATGAAATTCTGAGTTGGGTCCCATGATAATAATTTATAAGTTTTGGAATCATTTAAAATGTTATATGCTTCTTTTGTATAGTCATCTCTACGTTGTATGACTATACCTCCGCCTTTGTCCGCAGAGCGAATTACTATCTCTTTGTTGTTATTAAGTTTCTGTAGGGATTTCCTTTCAAGGATAGTTAGATTGTCATTGTATTTATTAAGGCAGTTATCTTTATCATAAAAAGTTTCCTCGATATCCCTAAGTACTAATTTAGAAAACATGGCTAATTGATCACCTTGTGATCCTATAGGGTTAAAACAAGATTTCCCTTTAAAAGCAGAGTGTTTTATATCTGGTTCTAATTCATAGGTTGATAAATTTAATAAATCATCTTGATGGTTATGTATCAAAATGGGGGGTATTAAATTCTCATTTTCTAGGCTTTTGAGTATATTTAGTGTGCCTAAATCCTTAGATTCAATATATTGAGCATTCTGAGTCGTTTTCACTTCTGGATTTTTAAGGTAATACCGTTGCAAAGTAAGTTTTCGTACAAATTTATGTACATCAATATACATTTCAAATTTACTTGGCCTAGTTTTTGGGGCAAACGAGACCTTTTTGTAAAAGGCTAAGATCATTTGAATCTAAATCGATTCCTGCTAGATTAAATATTTCGTTTTTAGTTTGTTTTAATCTCTCCTTGGCCGCCCTGTTTGCCTGTATTGCCTTTCCTCCTCTATTTCCTCTTCTTCCCTTTCTAGTGATCTTTTTCTTGGCCTTAATCTTATATCTCCCTGATTTTGTTTGAGGGGGTTTGGCCCCTCTCCTCCTCCTAAAAAATGTAGATTTTTATCCGAACTTTCTTTAGGTCTGGCTCCCCTTGAATCCCATACTGCTAGATCAGTGTCCTTGTTATCCACTAAAGGATCAAATCTATTATTTGTTGAGATTCCCATTGATGGTTGTTGGTTTACTCTCATACCACTATCATGTATTGGATTCCTATTGTCTCTATGGGAGTCTCTCCTTCTCCACTGGGGGTACTGGTTAAAGGTATTCTCTGCCCTTGTGTCTTTAGATTGAATGCTTGAGGTCCTATAGTTATGGTTATATCCCCCATTATTATCCAATCCATTATTTCTAAACTGACGATTGTAATATGTATTATGGTTCTGTTGTGAAATATAATTACTACTTGGTTTCTGGTGTGAATTATGCTGATTATAACTAGACTGTCAACCATAATTATTATGATTTGGATATCCACTATAAATCTTCCTATCGTATGGCTGTATTGAAATTTTATTTTGGTTGGGTATTATTCTATTATAGTTCTGTTTGGGGCCCTCTTTATTCTCAAACGTATTATCGCTATTTTCTTTATTATTTTGTTTTTTGTATGTATATATTCTGTCCTCTTTAAAATCATTAATATCTCTTTTAAGTTTATTCTGTTTGTTGATTTTTAATTCTTTATCTAATTGATTCACTCTAAACTGAATACTCTTATTTCTATTGATCCATTTGTCTATGTTTCTAAAAGGCTGGATTTTCTGAAGAGTTTCATCTATTTCGTTTTTAAGTTTTTCAAGCATGTGTTCTCTATATTTAATTAATATTTTGATATATTTATTAGAACACTCTAGACTAGCTGCCTCCCACTCGGTTGTATATTCTACTTCATCTAATTCGAAAGCGGGTTTCTTGAAAATTCTCAAACCCCTCGGTACTACTTTGTGCAAGATATAATTTTCTAGCAGGATTAAATCCTGCCAGTCCCTTGCATCCTGATATAACAATTTCTCTAATGTTTTGAATAAATTATCGGGGTCTTCCTCACAAAAAACTGCCCCTTCTACATTGGTATCTAATAAATTAGACTGTCTGGATCTTTTCTCTCTTAAATCATTCCTTCCAAAACTGTTAGTAAGAATAGGATCAATATGTTCAATCTGTTCAATCATAGGCTCTGACATGTCAGCGGCAATTTCAAAGGATAAACAATTTATAAAAAAACTAAAAGAAAAAATGATATTGCGCTTGACTACCTGTGCCTAAAATAATTTAAACAATAAAAAATTATTTTAAAGAATATATAATAATAATATGTTCACTATACACTGGTTGTTAGAAAAGAGAAACTAATATAATGCAATTTGCACAATGTAACAATCATCCACATTAAAAACTTTGTATCAGTAACGTGATGTATTAGATTCAGTGCATAGTACAATCAATACTCTTGATAAACAAATCACACTTCACCTTTATGCATTAAATGGTGATGATCCGTTGGAATAACAAATTTGTCAAAATGCCCTTTTCAATTCGACAACAATACCTTTAAAAAGTGTCCAATATAGATCTAGATAATTAGTTTGCTGTTTTCAGCTGAAAAACACTTTTCCCCGCTTCTGGGGCTGGTCCCTCCCGGTGCAGCTTCGGATTGGTCAAAAAGATCCTTGTTTGACTCGTAGTATATATGAAAAGAAAAAGAAACAGAAGCGCACCAGGGCACGATTCAAGTGAAGGTTTATTTATCAAACACACACACGCAACTGCTTATGTTGCACTTACAAGATAAAAACAATTTATGAGCATGTAGATATAAAAAGGTCTTTACGTGCGCTGGAACATAGATGGCAGAAAGTTCCTGATCGTCTGTCTCGGTCAGTACAAGGCATCCGGACTGCCCTATTGTACTACCGTGATGACTGTCCACACTGCAAGACCAGAAGATATGTCCTTTACTCCTCGACGCGTTTCCCCCGAACCTCGGTCGGGCTTTATCAAGAGGTCATTGAATACTGTCAGTTTTGGCGCTCTTCGGTTTAAAAATGTTCATATTGGTTAAACACACCCCTTTTCCGGGGCCTGCCGTGGGTGTGTCACAGTATGCAAATTCAATTGGTGCAAAGTCCGTGATAGAAAAAAAAGAAACAATAGTAAATATTTCATTTAAAAAGTGTTCCGTTTTAGAACACACTAACATAATCCTGTTAAAAAACATCCCATCGCTATTTTATATGTCATAGATTGAAACATTTAGAGTAAGAGAGAAAGAAAGAAAAACAGACATGGTATATTTAAAATGCATTCCCTTGGTTTAGCAGTCATAATTGTATTTCATTTTCTTAAGAATGCTAAAACTTTTTCATATGTAAATAATTTACCATAATATAAATATATATAAAAAATGTATATAAAAAACATACAAAATGTCCCAAAACATACATATAAATAAACATGGCTATATTCCAATACCCATACATTGAACCATCTTAGAATATCCTATCTTGTGACTTCAACAATAAATACTCCCTATATTACACACATCCATAAAATTCTGACAATAATACAAATCTAAAGCTAATAAAATCCATATTAATTACTAAATATATATTTAAATACTAAAGAGTGAATGGTGATTAAAAATATATGGTAGATTAAAAAATTAAAAGCAACATATTGATTAATATACTACCTTAAAATTATCCCTTGGGTTTCCACATTAGGCTATTATTTTAATTATTGTTTACTATGCAAAAATTTATTCTTAAAGTATCCTTTAACGACTACATATATGCTGCTATATCTATATCGATATTCAACCCTAATGGTTGTAAAGTCTTCAACTTATAGATCCATTTAGTTTCTAATCGTCTCAAATCGAGTAGTCTATTTGGTTTACTAGGTGGGACCCAGTCTATCACCTGTACTTTTAAACACTTTGGATTACTACCATGATGTTCAAGAAAATGTTTAGGTACACTGTGAGTCAGCAACTTCTCTTTAATATTATAAATGTGCTCATTTATTCTGCGTCTTATTTTCCTTTTATTGCGGCCTACATACAATAGGCCACACCCACAGTGCAATAAATAAACTACATAAGTACAATCACAATTTTTCCTACCTATAATATTAAAGGTTTCTGTTAATTCTGAATTAGAAAAAGTAGGTGATTTATCTACGTGTGCACACATGTTGCATCTTGCTTTGCCACATTTGAATGTGCCTTGCCAGTTGGCCAACCAATTTTCGGTGGTTGAAATATTGACACCTCTCTGTTGTTTGATCTCTCTTAGTTTACTAGGGGCCAATATATTCTTGAGGCTTTTACCTTTCTTGTATGTAAACACTGGTTTCTCATTTATTCTAGTTTTCAATATGGGATCAGTTACTAAGAGGGGTCAATGTTTTTGTACTATTTTTTCTAATTTTTTAGACCCCTCATTATAGGTAGTGATAAACCTAATGGGTTTCTTATTAGCTGAAAGGGTTGTCATTAGATCATTATGTATTTAAGTCCCAATGGGTTGATCACTGATATCATCTTTTTTATCGGAATGGGAATCTCAACAAATAATAGATTTGATCCTTTAATGGATAACAAGGACACTGATCTAGCAGTATGGGATTCAAGGGGAGCCAGACCTAAAGAAAGTTCGGATAAAAATCTACATTTTTTAGGAGGAGGAGAGGGGCCAAACCCCCTCAAACAAAATCAGGGAGATATAAGATTAAGGCCAAGAAAAAGATCACTAGAAAGGGAAGAAGAGGAAATAGAGGAGGAAAGGCAATACAGGCAAACAGGGCGGCCAAGGAGAGATTAAAACAAACTAAAAACGAAATATTTAATCTAGCAGGAATCGATTTAGATTCAAATGATCTTAGCCTTTTACAAAAAGGTCTCAAGTTTGCCCCAAAAACTAGGCCAAGTAAATTTGAAATGTATATTGATGTACATAAATTTGTACGAAAACTTACTTTGCAACGGTATTACCTTAAAAATCCAGAAGTGAAAACGACTCAGAATGCTCAATATATTGAATCTAAGGATTTAGGCACACTAAATATACTCAAAAGCCTAGAAAATGAGAATTTAATACCCCCCATTTTGATACATAACCATCAAGATGATTTATTAAATTTATCAACCTATGAATTAGAACCAGATATACAACACTCTGCTTTTAAAGGGAAATCTTGTTTTAACCCTATAGGATCACAAGGTGATCAATTAGCCATGTTTTCTAAATTAGTACTTAGGGATATCGAGGAAACTTTTTATGATAAAGATAACTGCCTTAATAAATACAATGACAATCTAACTATCCTTGAAAGGAAATCCCTACAGAAACTTAATAACAACAAAGAGATAGTAATTCGCTCTGCGGACAAAGGCGGAGGTATAGTCATACAACGTAGAGATGACTATACAAAAGAAGCATATAACATTTTAAATGATTCCAAAACTTATAAATTATTATCATGGGACCCAACTCAGAATTTCATTAAAGAATTGAATAAGATTTTAAATAAAGCAAAGGAAGAGGGTATTCTGAATAATGATGAATTTAAATTTTTAAGCAATCAACAGCCCAATATTTCTATATTTTATCACCTCCCCAAACTACATAAGGACCCCATTAATCCCCCAGGGAGGCCAATTATTTCAGGTTTGGGTTCTATTTGTGAGAACCTTTCAAAATATGTTGATTATTACCTTCAACCGTTGGTAAAAAATACTAGAGCATATTTTAAAGACACTACGGCTGTAATAAAGGAATATGAAGGCATAAAGTGGGAAGAGGATATGTGGTGGATAAGTTGTGATGTGTCGTCACTCTACACCTGTATTCCCCACGTTAAAGGACTAAAGAAAGTTAAGGAAGAATTAGATAATTGGCAAATTCCGTCACATCATATAATTTTTTTAGTAGAGTGCATGAAGTTTATCCTTCAACATAATTATTTTTCCTTTGAACACAAATTTTATCTCCAAATGCAGGGAACAGCAATGGGGATGACTTTCGCCCCCTCATATGCTAACCTGTACGTCAATGCCTTTGAACATGAATTTATCTGGAATAATAATCCCTTTAACCCCTTAATGACCACAGCACTTTTCCATTTTCTGTCCGTTTGGGACCAAGGCTATTTTTACATTTTTGAGGTGTTTGTGTTTAGCTGTAATTTTCCTCTTACTCATTTACTGTACCCACACATATTATATACCGTTTTTCTCGCCATTAAATGGACTTTCTAAAGATACCCTTATTTTCATCATATCTTATAATTTACTATAAAAAAAATTATAAAATATGAGGAAAAAATTGAAAAAAAACACACTTTTTCTAACTTTGACCCCCAAAATCTGTTACACATCTACAACCACAAAAAAAAACACCCATGCTAAATAGTTTCTAAATTTTGTCCTGAATTTAGAAATACCCAATGTTTACATGTTCTTTGCTTTTTTTGTAAACTATAGGGCCATAAATACAAGTAGCACTTTGCTATTTCCAAACCATTTCTTTTCAAAATTAGCGCAAGTTACATTAGAACACTGATATCTTTCAGGAATCTCTGAATATCCATTGACATGTATATATTTTTTTTTAGTAGATAACCCAAAGTATTGATCTAGGCCCATTTTGGTATATTTCATGCCACCATTTCACCGCCAAATGCAATCAAATACAAAAAATCGTTCACTTTTCACAAATTTTTTCACAAACTTTTGGTTTCTAACTTAAATTATTTACAAACAGCTTGTGCAATTATGGCATAAATTGTTGTAAATTCTTATCTGGGATCCCCTTTGTTCAGAAATAGCAGACATATATGACTTTGGCGTTGCTTTTTGGTAATTAGAAGGCCGCTAAATGCCACTGCGCACCACACGTGTATTATGCCCAGCAGTGAAGGGGTTAATTAGGGAGCATGTAGGGAGCTTTTTGGGATAGTTTTAGCTTTAGTGTAGTGTAGTAGACAACCCCAAGTATTGATCTAGGCCAATTTTGGTATATTTTATGCCACCATTTCACCGCCAAATGCGATCAAATTAAAAAAAAAGTTAAATTTTTCTCAATTTTAGGTTTCTCACTGAAATTATTTACAAACAGCTTGTGCAATTATGGCACAAATGGTTGTAAATGCTTCTCTGGGATCCCCTTTGTTCAGAAATAGCAGACATATATGGCTTTGGCATTGCTTTTTGGTAATTAGAAGGCCTCTAAATGCCGCTGCGCATCACACGTGTATTATGGCTAGCAGTGAAGGGGTTAATTATGTAGCTTGTAGGGAGCTTGCAGGGTTAATTTTATCTTTAGTGTAGAGCTCAGCCTCCCACCTGAAACATCAGACCCCTTGATCCCTCCCAAACAGCTCTCTTCCCTCCCCCACCCCACAATTGTCCCCGCCATCTTAAGTACTGGCAGAAACTCTGCCAGTACTAAAATAAAAGGTATTTGGCCATTTAAAAAAAAAAAAAGCATATTTACATATGCTGATGTGTATGATCCCCCCTTAGACCCCAACCTCACTGATCCCCCACCTAACAGCTCTCTAACCCTTCCCCTCTGCCTTAATGGGCGCCATCTTGGGTACTGGCAGCTGTCTGCCAGTACCCAGTTTTGCAAAAAATTTGCCACTTTATTAAAAAAAAAAGCCATTTTCTGTAGTGTAGCTTTCGCCCCCACCAAGACCAACCCCCCACCCCTTCCAGATCTCTTAGATTATATTTTTAAAGTTTAAACTTTATTTTTTTTGTTTACTTTTTACTTTATGTTTTTCTGTAGTGTAGCGGTTCCCACCCGCTCCCGCCCCGTGCACGCGCCCGCCCTCCAACCCCCGTGCACGCGCGCGCCCCAGTGCGTGCCCCCGTGGGTCCCGCCCCCCTCCACTCCATACACAACATCGATGGCCGCCCACCCGCCGCCCACGTAAGCTCCCACCCACCAACGATACTGGCCATCGATGTCCGGTGCAGAGAGGGCCACAGAGTGGCTCTCTCTGCATCGGATGGCCAAGGGGGGTTATTGCAGGATGCCTCCATATCGAGGCATCACTGCAATAACCGGAAAGCAGCTGGAAGCGAGCAGGATCGCTTCCAGCTGCTTTCCAGACCAAGGACGTACGCCACACGTCCTCGGTCATTAAGTGTATTTTTTTTGAGGACGTGTGGCGTACGTCCTTGGTCGTTAAGGGGTTAAAAATAATATAATCAAATATGGAAGGTACATAGACGATATTTTAATTTTATTGAAAGGGGACAAGATTTTAATTAATAATTTTATAAATTTTATCAATAATAATGATTTTAATTTAAATTTTACCAAAGTCCATTCCAATCTACAAATCGAATTTTTGGACTTAATTTTATATAGAGATAAGGATAGTAAAATTGCGGTTAAAAACTTTAGAAAACCAACAGATAGGAATAGCTTCATTCAGGCCAAGAGTGCACACAAGAGAAGTTGGATTCAAAATGTTCCATATAGTCAGTTCCTTCGTTTGAGAAGGAACTGTACTTATTTAGAGGATTTTACTACAGAAGCCGATATTCTTACGAATAAATTTATAGAAAAGGGGTATAGCATGGAAGTCATTAATCAAGCTAAAAACAAAGCTCTTACAAAGGAAAGAAATCTATTATTCGATAAAAAAGATGATATCAGTGATCAACCCATTGGGACTAAAATACATAATGATCTAATGACAACCCTTTCAGCTAATAAGAAACCCATTAGGTTTATCACTACCTATAATGAGGGGTCTAAAAAAATTAGAAAAAATAGTACAAAAACATTGGCCCCTCTTAGTAACTGATCCCATATTGTAAACTAGAATAAATGAGAAACCAGTGTTTACATACAAGAAAGGTAAAAGCCTCAAGAATATATTGGCCCCTAGTAAACTAAGAGAGATCAAACAACAGAGAGGTGTCAATATTTCAACCACTGAAAATTGGTTGGCCAACTGGCAAGGCACATTCAAATGTGGCAAAGCAAGATGCAACATGTGTGCACACGTAGATAAATCACCTACTTTTTCTAATTCAGAATTAACAGAAACCTTTAATATTATAGGTAGGAAAAATTGTGATTGTACTTATGTAGTTTATTTATTGCACTGTGGGTGTGGCCTATTGTATGTAGGCCGCACCAAAAGGAAAATAAGACGCAGAATAAATGAGCACATTTATAATATTAAAGAGAAGTTGCTGACACACAGTGTACCTAAACATTTTCTCGAACATCATGGTAGTAATCCAAAGTGTTTAAAAGTACAGGTGATAGACTGGGTCTCACCTAGTAAACCAAATAGACTACTCGATTTGAGATGATTAGAAACTAAATGGATCTATAAGTTGAAGACTTTACAACCATTAGGGTTGAATATCGATATAGATATAGCAGCATATATGTAGTCGTTAAAGGATACTTTAAGAATAAATTTTTGCATAGTAAACAATAATTAAAATAATAGCCTAATGTGGAAACCCAAGGGATAATTTTAAGGTAGTATAATAATCAATATGTTGCTTTTAATTTTTTAATCTACCATATATTTTTAATCACCATTCACTATTTAGTATTTAAATATATATTTATTAAATAATATGGATTTTATTAGCTTTAGATTTGTATTATTGTCAGAATTTTATGGATGTGTGTAATATAGGGAGTATTTATTGTTGAAGTCACAAGATAGGATATTCTAAGATGGTTCAATGTATGGGTATTGGAATATAGCCATGTTTATTTATATGTATGTTTTGGGACATTTTGTATGTTTTTTATATACATTTTTTATATATATTTATATTATGGTAAATTATTTACATATGAAAAAGTTTTAGCATTCTTAAGAAAATGAAATACAATTATGACTGCTAAACCAAGGGAATGCATTTTAAATATACCATGTCTGTTTTTCTTTCTTTCTCTCTTACTCTAAATGTTTCAATCTATGACATATAAAATAGCGATGGGATGTTTTTTAACAGGATTATGTTAGTGTGTTCTAAAACGGAACACTTTTTAAATGAAATATTTACTATTGTTTCTTTTTTTTCTATCACGGACTTTGCACCAATTGAATTTGCATACTGTGACACACCCACGGCAGGCCCCGGAAAAGGGGTGTGTTTAACCAATATGAACATTTTTAAACCGAAGAGCGCCAAAACTGACAGTATTCAATGACCTCTTGATAAAGCCCGACCGAGGTTCGGGGGAAACGCGTCGAGGAGTAAAGGACATATCTTCTGGTCTTGTAGTGTGGACAGTCATCACGGTAGTACAATAGGGCAGTCCGGACGCCTTGTACTGACCAAGACAGATGATCAGGAACTTTCTGCCATCTATGTTCCAGCGCACGTAAAGACCTTTTTATATCTACATGCTCATAAATTGTTTTTATCTTGTAAGTGCAACATAAGCAGTTGCGTGTGTGTGTTTGATAAATAAACCTTCACTTGAATCGTGCCCTGGTGCACTTCTGTTTCTTTTTCTTTTCATATATACTACGAGTCAAACAAGGATCTTTTTGACCAATCCGAAGCTGCACCGGGAGGGACCAGCCCCAGAAGCGGGGAAAAGTGTTTTTCAGCTGAAAACAGCAAACTAATTATCTAGATCTATATTGGACACTTTTTAAAGGTATTGTTGTCGAATTGAAAAGGGCATTTTGACAAATTTGTTATTCCAACGGATCATCACCGTTTAATGCATAAAGGTGAAGTGTGATTTGTTTATCAAGAGTATTGATTGTACTATGCACTGAATCTAATACATCACGTTACTGATACAAAGTTTTTAATGTGGATGATTGTTACATTGTGCAAATTGGATTATATTAGTTTCTCTTTTGTAACAACCAGTGTATAGTGAACATATTATTATTATATATTCTTTAAAATAATTTTTTATTGTTTAAATTATTTTAGGCACAGGTAGTCAAGTGCAATATCATTTTTTCTTTTAGTTTTTTAAAAATCCTATTGGCTGATTTGAACAGCAAATAGGACTTTAGCAGCTCTAATTCCAATTAGCTGATTCAAATTTTTCAGCCAATAGGAATGCAACTTGCATTGAAGATTCAGCGCAGAGGGTTTTTGAACCAGGTGGCCATTTACTTTGAGATGTTACCTCAGGCGTTTCCCTCTGACAGAGCTAAGGTGGGATTACTCTCTGACACAGCTCTTGCCTGGGCTAAACTCTTGTGGGAGACTAATAAACCTGTGATTTCAAATTACCCTGAATTTGTGGCCTCCTTTTGAAGGGTATTTGATGTTCTGACTCGCTCCTCCTCTGCTGCTAAACGACTCATGTCCATTCAGCAAGGTACAAGATCTGTTGCTCAGTATGCTATTGAGTTCCATACGCTTGCCGCAGAGGTAGGTTGGAGCAATGAAGCCCTTGTTGCCACCTTCTTCCATGGTCTCTCTGATGCGATTAAAGACGAAGTTGCTGCCAGAGATTTACCAGAGAATCTCGAGGCATTGGTGTCTTTTTTGATCCTAATTGACATCAGGCTCAGAGATAGGCCCTCTTTCAAGGACCGCTTGCAGAAGCCTCCTGTTCCGTTGTCTCCTACGTGTTCGTTCCCACCTATGCCTCCCTCTCCTCCCATGCCTCCTGGTCCCGAGTCACCAGGTACTGCTGAGTCAATGCAGATGGGATTCACGCGTCTCTCTGCGGCGGAGAGGGCCTTTAGGAGGAGGGAGGGGCTCTACCTCTATTGTGGGTTACAGGGCCACCTTTTGAAGTCTTGTCCTACACGGCCGGGAAACGCTCACACCTAAGGTCCTGTCAGGGACAGACCTTGGGTGGTTTATCCTTGTCCCCAGAACCGCTTAAGGAGAAACCTTTTGTCATGGTTGTCCTTTCCTGGGTGGACTCCTCCATAGTCACTCAGGATCTTGTTGACTCCGGTGCTGCGGGCTATTTCATTGACAGTGCTTTTGTATCAAAGCACTCCATTCCTGTTTTGCCTCGGTCCGTTCCGCTTGCTATTTAGGCCATTGATGGCAGGCCCCTTCAAACCACACTCGTTACTCACAAAACTGCTCCATTGTCCATGGCTGTTGGGGCTCTCCATTTTGAAACCCTTCAGTTCCAGGTGATAAACTCTCCGCATTTTCCAGTTGTTCTGGGTTATCCCTGGCTCCAAAAGCACAATTCCAGTCTCGACTGGCGCAGGTCCAAAATTTTGTCAAGGTCCCCGTAATGTATTTCCACTTGTCTTCGGAAACCAGTTAAAGTCTTGTGCACTTCTTCGGTATCTCAATTGCCAGAGGAGTACCGAGAGTTCCTAGACGTGTTTGACAAGGTGCGTGCCGGTACGTTACCTCCTCACTGTGCCATAGATCTGCAACCCGGAGCCATTCCTCCTCGGGGCCGGGTGTACCCTCTGTCTGTTGCAGAGAATTGTGCTATGGAAGAGTATGTTGCCGATGCTCTGTCATCTGCAAATCCTGCTCTCCTGCAGGGGCTGGCTTCTTCTTTGTGAAGAAAAAGGGTGGTGAGTTAAGACCATGTATCGATTATAGGGGTCTTAATCGTCTTACCATTAAGAATGCTTACCCTATTCTGCTCTTTATGGAACTCTTTGACCGCCTCAAGGGAGCTACGATCTTTACTAAACTTGATTTGAGAGGAGCGTACATGCTCGTTAGGATAAGGAGGGTCATGAATGGAAAACAGCATTTAACACCAGGAGCGGGCATTATGAGTATCTTGTAATGCTCTTTGGCCTATGTAATGCTCCTGCTGTTTTTCAGGAATTTATTAATGATGTCCTACGAGATATGTTGCAACAGTATGTTGTGGTGTACTTAGACGACATCCTCATACACTCACCCACACTCGAGGCTCATCGTTCTGATGTTACACAGGTTCTTCAGAGACTACGTGAGAACGGCCTGTTTTGTAAACTCGAGAAATGTGAGTTCCATCAGACTCAAGTAACCTTCCTAGGTTATGTTATCTCCATTGCAGGGTTCTCCATGGATCCTGACAAGTTATCTGCAGTTCTGCAGTGGCCTCGCCCAGTTGGTCTTCAGTCTATTCAACATTTTTGGGGGTTTGCCAATTACTATAGAAAGTTTATTAAAAACTTTTCTTCCTTGGACAAACCTATTACAGACATGACCAGTAAAGAGAATGATCCACTCCATTGGTCACCTACTGCCATTAAGGCCTTTGATAGTCTTAAGACTGCCTTTGCTGCCGCTCCAGTTATGGCTCATCCTAACCCTGTCCTGCCTTTCGTTCTTGAGGTCGATGCGTCTGAGACTGGAGTAGGTGCCCTCTTGTCTCAGCGTACTACGCCTGACGGTTCCTTGCATCCGTGTGGTTTCTTCTCTAAGAAATTGTCTCCAGCGGAGTGCAATTATGAAATTAGCGACAGGGAATTACTGGCCATAATTTTGGCACTCAAGGAATGGAGGCATCTTCTCGAGGGTACTAGCATGCCAGTGCTCATTCTTACTGACCAAAAGAATTTAACTTATCTATCTGAAGCAAAATGTTTGTCGACCCCGACAGGCCAGATGGGGGCTATTTTTTAATTATGTGGTCTCCTACCTGCCTGGTAGTAAGAATGTTAGGGCTGATGCCCTCTCTCGACAATTTTCGCCTCTGTCCAAGGAGGAGTCTGTACCTACTCCTGTTTACCTCCTGACCATATTTTGGCTACCATACGTAATAATTTGACTTCTCCCTTGGGGAGGAGATCCTGGCTGCACAAACCAATGCACCTCCTGAGAAACCTAGTGGTAAGTGTTTTGTTCCTGAGAATCTTCGAACTAAACTTTTGCACACTTACCACTATCCTAAAGCCGCAGGTCACCCAGGCAAGAACCAAATGATTTGGTCTGTCACTCAACAATTCTGGTGGCCAGGTCTTCGTTCTGATATTGCTGTGTATGTTGCCTCCTTCTCAGTTTGTGCACAGAATAAGACTCCTCAACGTCTTCCTGTGGGTCTTCTTCAACCTATTGCTAATGGTGAGCATCCTTGGACACATCTTTCCATGGACTTCATTGTCGAGCTCCCTGTTTCCAATGGCAATACTGTTATCCTTATGGTGGTTGATCGTTTTTCTAAAATGTCACATTGCATTCCCTTTATGAAGCTGCCTAACGATCAGGAGCTTGCTTCGATTTTTGCCCGGGAGGTCTTCCGTTTACATGGGTTATCCTGTTTACATGGGTTACCCAAGGAGATAGTGTCAGACCGGGGTAGCCAGTTTGTCTCCAGATTTTGGTGTTCCTTTTATGCTCAAATGGGGATCCAGCTTTCCTTCTCCTCGGCATATCACCCTCAATCCAATGGGGCTGCGGAACAGTCTAATCAAGCTCTGTAACAGTTCCTCCATTGCTATGTCTTAGATCACCACAATAATTGGTCTGAACTGTTACCTTGGGCAGAGTTTGCTCGTAGTAGTGCTATTAATGCTTCCTCCAAGTTATCCCCATTCATGGCAAATTATGGGTTTCAACCATCCTTGTTGCCCGATTCATTCATGTCTCAGGGTATTCCGGCTTTGGAGGAGCATCTCCGGCAACTCCGTCCCACGTGGGTGCAGATTCAGGATTGCCTTCATCTTCTATGCAGCGCCAATTTTTCCAGGCTGATCGTACCTTCCTACCAGGTTGGTGAGAGAGTTTGGCTGTCCTCCCGCAACTTTAACCTTCGTGTGCCTTCCAATAAATTGTCTCCCCGTTATGTTGTTCCTTTTCGAATACTCCGACGGGTTAATCCTGTGACCTACGCTCTTGACCTTCCTCCTGCTATGCGCATCTCCAATGTTTTTCATGTCTCCCTCTTGAAACCATTGGTTTGTAATTGGGTTGCCAATGTGTTGCCTCGTCACCGTCCTATCTTTGTTGACAACCATGAGGAGTATGAGGTCAGCAGCATTATTGACTCTCGTATGTCCAGGGGCCATGTACAGTATTTGGTTCACTGGAGGTGCTACGGTCTGGAGGAGCATTCTTGGGTTCCCTCCTCTGATGTTCATGCTCCCGCCCCCCTCCGTGTCTTCCATGCCCGTTTCCCCAATAAGCCTTTTGTCCTCCCTCGGGGGAAGGGGTCGTTGAGGGGAGGGTACTGTCAGGGTTTTTTCCCTGTTGTTTGCCATGTGCTGCTGTCAGCCATTTTACTCACCTCTCTTCCTGACTATGGTGCATTGTGGGGGATGCTGCTCATTTCAATGTTTTCTTACAGCGCTGAAAGTGTGGACCTATAGCTCCTGTCTATAGTGGGTCCCCAGGTGCCCACTTTTAGAAAATATGTGTCAAAACGTGGTTTAGAAAGGAGCGCCAAATCTTGGCGAGGTCTGGTGCGGTATAGGTGTGAAAATATGGTATTCTGTCTGAGAAATTGTATAGCGCTATAGCTCAGCTACAATTATGGTAGTTGTGCTGTATAGATGTGTAGGTTTTGATATCTAGATATAAGATCTAAGAGTGGCACAGTTGATACATAAAAGCATTTAATACATATTAAACATATAAAACAAGGGTGTCGTTTAAAATATATTTTAACAGAACGGCAAGAAATAATGTGTAAAAACACATAAACACATAAATATCTATAAAAACACGCGTGTTTTGCTTTTTAGCTGTATGTATAATGTCTCATAAAATTCGTCTCATATATAGTTGTGTTGGCATAAATCTGAAAATAATAAACAATAAAAAATAATAAAAAACAATGAAAAGTAAATAATGTCCAATAATCCCTTCTCAAAGTTAAGAGATATATAAAAAAAGGTTAAGTAGTGTCCAAAAATCCCTTCTCAAAGTTAAGAGATATAAATAGATTTTCACATGTGTATCCAAAAAATAAACTGTCCAAATTTAAGTGTTGTCCAAAAACGTGGTATAAATGAATAGTGCAAATCCAGCAGATTCAAAAGTTCTATTAAAAAAGCTTTGCAAAAAACATTTCAAAGAGACATTTAAAAAACATCAAAATGAAAGGTAGAAAAAAAGGTCTATCAAAATATGGTGACAAAGAATAATCCGTGAAGTCAATCCAAAATAGTGATAAAAATAAGTCCAAAAAAGATGTAAAATATCCAAAAGATAAAAAACAAAAAATAAATGATTAGTATGTGCACAAACTAGTGAGAGTGATCCCAAAAAGGGGGCTTATGTGGAGGGGTTATGTTTCCATGTAGAAAAATTATTTGCTGTATAAAAATAAAAAATAGAAAATAAAAATAAGCAAAAATACAAAAATATAAATAAAAATAATCCTAGGGAATCTTCAAACCCTGAAAATAAAAGATAATAACAATAGTGTAATACTGTATTATAATTCAACAATCAAGGAATAAATAGCTCACCATAGCTCTGTCAACGCGTTTCGGCCCTCAAGAGAGGCCTTTATCAAGACTATAGTATGGTGTGGGTGAGCTGAGGACTTTATACCTTTCTCTAACCAATCAAATTGCATTGAAATTGCGCCAAATTTTTGCGCCAAAATTTCGCGCCAAAATTTCGCGCCAAAAATGTGGTACCGGAAGTGTTGAGCCGGAAGTGCTCATCTGAATAAAAAAAAAAAAAAAAAAAAAAAAAGTTCACATTTGTCTCTGTATCATTTAGATAAGGCTTTTATTTAGAGTTTGTCTATGTTTATGTTTATTAAACATTGTCTATGTTGTTCCTAATGTGTTTATTCGTGTTATGTGCCTTAGTAGTTAGCTGTGGGGTCAAATGTTATGGTTTGCCGGTGTTTTTTTTAACCGGAAATGGCCGCTGAGATGTAAACATCCGGTTAAGCTATATCGGATGTTATGGGTGAGGCGGAAGTGGTATTTACTCTGTACCAATCAGATCCGGAGGGGCAGAAAGCAGTTATCCCACATGTAGAGCCAGTTTTACAACTTGGCATGAAATATATGACAAAATACCGGTACGTTTCTGAGCCGGAAGTAGCTGCTCATTTCCTACACTTCCTTTTATGGCCAGACTGGTGTGCATCATCCATCTCAGAATTGTGATGTCATCACTTATTATTTAAAGGGCCTCTGTTCATTATGCTTTGCCTTTGCGTTGTCTCAGACCTGTTTGTGAGAGTTTCTGATCCCTGGCTTGTTCCTGGCTCTGCTGTTTTACTTGTTCCTGATTCTGGCTCATCTGACTATTCGCTTTGGCTCCTGACTCGGCTCGTCTGACTACCAGCTCTGGTTTTGACTCCTGGCTTGTTATTTGACTTGTGGACTATTATTTTTTGCTATTAATAAAGTTGTGATTATTTTTGCACTTCTCATCTCAGTCTGATTCCTGGCACCCTGACAGTTGGGAGTCGTCGTAAGAAGAGGATGCTCTGCACTGGATGTCTTGAAGATGGACCCGCTCCGGATGGATGAAGATAGAAGATGCCGTCTGGATGAAGACTTCTGCCCGGACCACTTCTCCCAGCTTGGATGAAGACTTCTCCTGGCTTCGTTGAGGACTTCTTGCCGCTTCGTTGAGGACTGCTCCCAGCTTCGTTGATGATGGATGTCCGGTGTTCAAAACTGTAAGTGGATCTTTGGGGATTAGTGTTAGGTTTTTTTAAGGGTTTATTGGGTGGGTTTTAGTTTTAGATTAGGGTTTGGGCAGCAATAGAGCTAAATGCCCTTTTTTTAGTTAGGATTTTATTTGGAGGGTTGGTTGTGTGGGTGGTGGGTTTTACTGTTGGAGAGTTGTTTGTAATTTTTTTACAGGTAAAAGAGCTGATTTATTTGGGTCAATGCACCATAAAAGGTCCTTTTAAGGGCTATTGGTAGTTTAGTTTAGGCTAGGTTTTTTTTTATTTTTTCAATATCCATTCTGCTGTTCTAGACTTATACAGGAAAGTAAAACACGTTAAATATTGAAGCGGACTCCCCGGTTTGTTCATTCTTATGATGTATCTGTACATGTTTGCCTGATACCTGGATGGATGTCCGGTGTTCAAAACTGTAAGTGGATCTTTGGGGATTAGTGTTAGGTTTTTTTAAGGGTTTATTGGGTGAGTTTTAGTTTTAGATTAGGGTTTGGGCAGCAATAGAGCTAAATGCCCTTTTTTTAGTTAGGATTTTATTTGGAGGGTTGGTTGTGTGGGTGGTGGGTTTTACTGTTGGAGAGTTGTTTGTAATTTTTTTACAGGTAAAAGAGCTGATTTATTTGGGTCAATGCACCATAAAAGGTCCTTTTAAGGGCTATTGGTAGTTTAGTTTAGGCTAGGTTTTTTTTTATTTTTTCAATATCCATTCTGCTGTTCTAGACTTATACAGGAAAGTAAAACACGTTAAATATTGAAGCGGACTCCCCGGTTTGTTCATTCTTATGATGTATCTGTACATGTTTGCCTGATACCTGGTGGAGCCAAAGGAGATACGGCACATGCTGTGAGAGGAAAGTTTTAGCACTGGGCAGAAATGAGGAAGCCGCCATTGATCACAGCTTACCCTGAGGAGGAGAGGTAATACAGCAGATGGAAGGGTCCTGGATTCATATCTGTTCCTCTCTGTGGACGGTGGTAAGACTGAGACAATATTGTATGCTTTCTATGACTTTGACTGTGATTTCAACTCTGCTGCATTTGACACAGAGGTATATTTTGGGAGTCAATTTTTGCCCAGGGTGCTTTTTTGAAAACAGCAGGGAAGAAGTGGTCTGTTTGTATTGTATTATATTACAGTATATACACTATCCTGGATAAATGAATACAGTTAAACCGTGAACATAGAGTAATTTGGAGACAGTTCTTAAAGGGCCAACACTTAGTATTGATTTAGTGTAAGACAGGTTAGGTTTATTTCATAGGTAAGTTTGTTTTTATTTTAACTAGGTAGTTAGTACATAGTTAATAGCTATTTACTAACTAGTCTACCTAGTTAAAATAAATACAAACTTACCTGTGAAATAAAAATAAAACCTAAGCTAGCTACAATATAACAATTAGTTATATTATAGCTAGCTTAGGTTTTATTTCACAGGTAAGTATGTATTTTGTTTCAAATAGGTATTATTTAGTTAATAATTGTAACTTTAGTTTAGCTCTATTTTAATGATGTTAAAGTTAGGGGGGGTTAGGTTCAGGGTTAGGGTTATGTTAGGGTTAGGTTTAGGGGTTAATACAGTTTAATTTAGGTCATTGCGATGTGGGGGGCTGGCGGTTTAGGGGTTAATAGGTTTATTTAGTGATGTGGGAGGCCGGAAAGTTAGGGGTTAATACCATTATTTAGTGGCGGCGATGTTGGGAATAGCGGAATAGGGGTTAATAAATGTAATATAGTGTGGGCGATGTTGGGGTGTGGTGGAATAGGTAGATAACTTTAGTATAGAGACGGCGATATCGGGAGCGACAGATTAGGGGTTAATAGATTTATTTAGGTGGCAGTGATATCGAGAGCCACAAATTAGGGGTTAATAAGTTTATGTAGGTGGTGGTGATGTTGGTGGGGGGTAGATTAGGTGTGTTTAGACTCGGAGTTTATGTTAGGGTGTTAGGTTTAAACTGTATTTTTTTTCCCCATAGACATCAATGGGGCTGCGTTACGGAGCTTTTTTTTATTCTGCCATCGCAGGTGTTAGACTTTTTTCTGACCCGCTCTCCCCATTGATGTCTATGGGGAAAGTGTGCACGAGCACGTCAAAGCAGCGCTTGTATTTTGTGCGGTATGGAGCTTAAAAAACCCATATCGCACGCACAAGCCGGCTGTTTCAAAACTTGTAATGACTGCGCTATAGGGGGTTAAATAATGCAACTTTTGTTGCGTTGGTTAATTTCCCTATATCGCGCATAACTCGTAATCTAGCTGTTAGTGACTTAACTAGACATTTGAATTTATTCAAAGGAGGATTAGTAATAATACATGGCCTGGGATATAAAACTTACAAGGATATACTTTGTGACCTTAATACGTATAGATCAGGTGAGAAAAGAGAGGTGATACAACTGCATCGTCACTCCAGCAACACCAACACCTTAAATTGTAGCTGACCAGCCCTATCTGCTGCAGCCTACCGGGAAATCTCCTGGTATCCTGGTTGGCCAATCTGACCTTTGTAGATGAGGTCTTATCCATACTATGTTTGATATAAAGGAGTCAATATCTATTTACATCTGAGTTAAACACTGGATAAGATATTCTAGAGGCATCGTTGAAATTGTTACATTTGTTCCTGATGTCTGTTCCTTCAGATTTTGTGTATTTCTAAGTTTCTTCCTTGCTTCAGTTCCCACTAATTTGTATTCACATTATTGGGACTAAAAAGCAATAAAGTATATCACACATACAATAAAACAAAAACATTGCTATGATAAACATTTTTTTTGCAGCTAGTTCAACAGCATAAAAGAAAGCTGGCACCCATTGTAAATTATCAAAAATAAATTGTTGTTCCCACTGATTTTATCTTCTCTACAATAACAGCTACTCATGACTATAATGGCAGCTGACTCAGACTTATGTTTCACTGTAGTTGACCACTATCAACCATAGAACAATCAGCCAGAAGCTTAGATTAGGAATGTATGATATCAAATTTGATCTACATTAGTTTCCAAATATATCTTGTTTTTGTTTGTTTTTAAAAGGACTCTAAATATATACATGCTTGATAACAGAATTGCAGTGCTCCATGGCATACATTTTAATTGCAGAACTGAGGTTAGATCTGAATAAAATCAGTCCCTGTTTAAATGAAAAAAGCAGAAAAAAACATATACACAAAGTGCTGTTTATGTTGTCAGCTATATTTATACACAGCACTGCATTGTGAGAAGTAAGCAAATAAATAAAGACCACTATATACAATGCAAGCAGTATATGATGACATTATATTCAGTACTATAAATATTTTAAGCAGAGATAAGATATACAAAAAACCGTATTCACTATCAGAGGTGCAAACATATGAACATTGGCACCAGTTTACATACTAATCACTGTCCTTACTGACATCAGTGTACATATATTAACAATAGTGTACCATGCATCAACAGCAGTATGTGCACAGGCTGCACACAATGCATTACCTTCAGAATGTACTCACACTGCACACAAAGGGAAAGACACAGACGGGGAGGCTTAGAGGGAGAATTGAGGGAGAGGGGACAGAGATTAAGATGAAGAGAGAGGGCTGAGAGTGAGAGAAGGGAAAGAGAGGGAGAGACATACATCAAGGAGAAAGATGAGAGAGAAACAGAGGGAGATACCGAGGGAGATACAGAGGGGGAAGGAGAGACAAAGAACGGAAAGAGAAAAAGGTACAGTGATTTAGAAAGATTATGCAATTTTAAACAGCTTTCTAATTTACTTCTATTATCTAATTTGCTTCATTCTCTTGATATCCTTTGCTAAAATGCATATTTAGATAGGCTCAGTAGCTGCTGATTGGTGGCTGCTTATAGATGCCTCGTGTGATTGACTTACCCAGTAAAGCAATTTAGATAATAGAAGTAAATTGGAATGTTGTATTCTCTATCTGAATCATAAAATATTTTTTTTGTTTAGTTTCTCTTTAAGGGACAGCCATAGAGGGAGGATAAAGTGAGAAATGGGGGGGGGGGGGGCAGAAAGAGAGGAGAAAGGGAGAAACAGAGAGGAAAGAACATAGAGATGGTAGAGAGGGATAGGACTAGGGGTGGAGAGAGGGAGAGGCATAGATAGGGAAGAGTGGGAAAGAGGGAGAGAAGGATAGGAAGAGGAATAGGGGGAGAGGAAATGGCAGAGAGAGGGAAATGAGAGAGAGAGAGAGAGAGAGAGAGAGAGGGAGAGAGAGAGAAAGAGAGGAAGAATATAGGGAGAAACCGAGAAGAGGGGAAAAGAGGCATAGAATTAGAAGGAAAATAGAGGATGTGGCAAGGAGGGGGAAAGTGGGGAATAGGCAGATAGTGAGAGACAGAAAAGGAGAAAAAGAAACGGGGGAATAGAAAGAGAAAAGACGATGGAGATGAGAGGGAGGGAACAGAGAGGAGGGAGAGAGGAAGAGAAAGAGAGGGAGACTACCAAGGGGCAGATAAAGAGGGAGAGAGAAGGGGGTAATAACAGGAGTAGATCAGAGAGAAAAATTTTAATTTTTGTTAAAGGGTGTGTAAATATTTTGGAACATGTTTCCTGTCCCTAGTCAAAATATACCCCCTATATATCTATAATGTATTATACACCAGGAATAAAAACACGGTAAACATAAAACTTAAATAATTTATAAATGTTAACAAAAATACAGTATACAGTGTGTGTGTGTATATATAGGGGGATATTTATCAAAGCGTCAACTGAAAATATGATGGCATTCTGTGTTGTAATTGTCACAAAATTGATCCAAGTTGAAAACACGTGGAATTCGAGCAGAAACGTGTTCATTTGCCCTCCTATTCAACACTATTTGAAGCTCTCACGAAGTTATCAAAAATTCTACAGTTATGCTCGCGTCTTTTCCGACTCAGCGTACCTGGTTTTCAATCCGCCACCCTTCAGGTTGCGGATGCCATAGAACTCAATGGGAGTCGGAAAACACAGAAAGCTTATGTTAGATGCTGTAAGAGAATGAAGTATATTACATAATAAAAGTAAATTAGAAACTTTATTAAAATTGTATACCCTTTCTAAATCAAACAATATTATTGCTCCACATTTGGTGCACTAGTAGATATAGGGATAAAAATGAAAAATACATTACTACTTATGGATTATGCTACAACTTTGTCTCTCATTACAAAGCAAGAGGACAATATTATTTCTACATATTTGGTGCAAAGCTTTGCCCCAAACTTGTTGCACTAATAGATATAGAGTTAAAAAGGAAATAAATACACAACATAATATAGCTAACTTCCTTATTATTTGTTGGAAAAATCTACGTGTACCATGTTTATGCCATGTTATACAAGTCTCCACTCTCGCCATATTTGACACAACACTTTTTGCACCTATTATCTATTATGTCGCAATCTCCTAAACAGCCCACACACTAGTGAATTTTTTCACCACTTTTGATTGAAATATGCATAATCACATGATTTATAACATCATCAAATCTGATTCAAATACACATTATAAACTATCACTAATGAATCAAATTGCTCGATACTTGTGTCATTGATCACTCATCAGAACTTCAAAGTGTCATTTGTTACATTGTGTATTATACTTTGAAAGTATGTATATATGAAATTAGTATTAAAGATAAACATTGATGCTGACATTAGGACACACAGTGTAATATTTTAGACAAGGATTTTAAAATTCGAATTGATGTTTGATTCAATATAATCTTAAGATGATAGCTCAAAGGGATAGCCCACCTAACTTTAAACTGTCACGAATCAGATACAGCAGAAATTAAAATCACCTATTTACTGGCATGCTATTTTCAATGTATTTCTTCCTTCTCTTGATTTTTTTTTCAGTAAGAAATGTCATCTTATAAACCAGCCATTTTATAACACCTGTGAAGGGGTGTTTTTTAAAAATAGATTGCAATCAGGTGCAGAGAGAAACCTGGCCCAGCTCTTAAAGGGACAGGAAACCTCAAAATATTATTTCATGATTGGATAGAACATACACTTTCAAACAACTTTCCAATTTAATTCTATTATCAAATGTGCTTCATTCTCTTGTTATCCTTTGCAGAAGGAACAACATTGCACTACTGACAGCTAGCTGAATGAACACATCTATTTAGCCAGTCACAAGAGACAAATGTGTGCAGGCAGCAATTAGCAGCTAGCTCCAACTAGTGCAACTTAAATTTTTACTTTCCTATCCCTTTAAAATATAAATTAATTGCAAATAAATACATATGATACTCTGATTACATGTTATATTCCTGCTCAGACTAATAATACATTTACAATATATACATATAGTGGCATAAATAAACATATGATACTCTGATTACATGTTATATTCCTGCTCAGACTAATAATACATTTACAATATATACATATAGTGGCATAAATAAACATATGATACTCTGATTACATGTTATATTCCTGCTCAGACTAATAATACATTTACAATATATACATATAGTGGCATAAATAAACACAGAGATATGACAGACAACATTGTTTAGAACAAAAGAAGCAACTTAGGGACATGTAAATTTGTTTTCAAAAGATTTCTGACATAACACACACATATATATATATATATATATATATATATGTGTGTGTATATACATACTAAAATATGTACGTACAATATTAAAAAGAATTAGAATAATTTACTATCCACTTTGCACCAAATATGTCGCTACTTGCTATATTCGCAAGTAGACCTGCTCAGAAAAAGAATACATTTACACTATACACAATAATGTGCTAAAGAGAAATGTGCTTGTTCGTGGACAGTAATGAAATTATATAAATAAAGTTGGGAAAAACCTGAATAGCCGCAACATCGATGAATATTAGTTAACACCAGTCTTGATGCTCTTCGCAATGTACTTGATGCGCGTGTTTTTGACGGCTTTTTTGATAAATAAGATCATATTCAGATCCACTGCTGCAGTGTTTGGAGATGTTTGGAGAGTGTATTGATGCCCGCGAATGCAACATATCTGACGCTTTGATAAATAGGCCCAATAGTTACAGTGTGGCCCCAATATTAGAAGCAAACTTGTACAAACTTACTTTGATACCTTTCTATTACAATCACACCATACCAAAAGTGTTTTTAGTTGTTTTATATTATGTGGTCATAATAGAAATGTATCAAAGCAAATTTGTACAGTACTAGTGATGTTGCGAACATAAAAATTTGGGTTCGTGAACGGCGAATGCGAACTTCCGCAAAAGTTTGCGAACGGGCGAACCGGGCGAGCCGCCATAGACTTCAATAGGCAGGCGAATTTTAAAACCCACAAGGACTCTTTCTGGCCACAATAGTGATGGAACAGTTGTTTCAAGGGGACTAAAACCTGGACTGTAACGTGCCAAAGGGGGATCCATGGCAAAACTCCCATGGAAAATAACATAGTTGATGCAGAGTCTGGTTTTAATCCATAAAGGGCATAAATCACCTAACATTATATAATATGAGGAAAAAATGGAAAAAAACACACTTTTTCTAACTTTGACCCCCCAAAATCTGTTACACATCTACAACCACCAAAAAACAACCATGCTAAATAGTTTTTAAATTTTGTCCTGAGTCTAGAAATACCCAATGTTAACATGTTCTTTGCTTTTTTTGCAAGTTATAGGGAAATAAATACAAAAAGCACTTTGCTATTTCAATACCACTTTTTTTCAAAATGAGCGCTAGTTACATTGGAACCCTGATATCTGTCAGGAATACCTGAATATCCTTTAACATGTATACATATATTTTTAGAAGACATCCCAAAGTATTGATCTAGGCCCATTTTGGTATATTTCATGCCACCATTTCACCACGAAATGCGATCAAATAAAAAAAAATTGTTCACTTTTTCACAAACTTTAGGTTTCTCACAGAAATTATTTACAAACAACTTATGCAATTATGGCATAAATGGTTGTAAATGCTTCTCTGGGATCCCCTTTGTTCAGAAATAGCAGACTTATATGGCTTTGGCGTTGCTTTTTGGTAATTAGAAGGCTGCTAAATGCCACTGAGCACCACACGTGTTTTATGCCCAGCAGTAAAGGGGTTAATTAGGGAGCATGTAGGGAGCTTGTAGAGTTAATTTTAGCTTAAGTGTAGTGTAGTAGACAACCCAAAGTATTGATCTAGGCCCATTTTGGTATATTTCATGCCACCATTTCACCACCAAATGCGATCAAATAAAAAAAAAAATTGTTCACTTTTTCACAAACTTTAGGTTTCTCACCGAAATTATTTACAAACAGCTTGTGCAATTATGGCACAAATGGTTGTAAATGCTTCTCTGGGATCCCCTTTGTTCAGAAATAGCAGCCATATATGACTTTGGCGTTACTTTCTGGTAATTAGAAGGCCGCTAAATGCTGCTGCGCATCACACGTGTATTATGGCTAGCAGTGAAGGGGTTAATTAGGTAGTTTGTAGGGAGCTTGCAGGGTTAATTTTAGCTTTAGTGTAGAGATCAGCCTCCCACCTGACACATCAGACCCCCTGATCCCTCCCAAACAGCTCCCTTCCCTCCCCCACAATTGTCCCCGCCATCTTAAGTACTGGCAGAAAGTCTGCCAATACTAAAATAAAAGGTTTTTAATTTTTTTAATTTTTTTTAGCATATTTACATATGCTGTGGTGTAGCATCCCCCCTTAGCCCCCAACCTCCCTGATCCCCCCCAAAACAGCTCTCTAACCCTCCCCATCTGCCTTATTGGTGGCCATCTTGGGTACTGGCAGCTGTCTGCTATTATTTCACAGTCAAAAAAGTGTTGTTTTTCTTAAATGTACACTACTGTTACACCAGATATGAGTGGTGGCACTGGGCAAGTGGGCACAGTATACGCTGTGAGCCTGACACACACGCTGGCAGGCAGGCAACTGCAATTAGATTGCACAGGGAAAAAAAAAAAAAGCAGACTGATGTTCTAGCCCTAAAAAGGGCTTTTTGGGGTGCTGTCCTTACAGCAGAGATCAGATGAGTCCTTCAGGACTGTAGTGGACACTGAATACACTAGCCTAGCTATCGATTTCCCTGTTAAATCAGTAGCAGCTACACTGTATGATGAATCTAAAATGGATGCTGTCCAGGAGGTGGGAGGGTCTGGGAGGGAGGGTCTGCTGACTGTGAGGTACAGGGTCAAAGTTTACTCAATGATGACGAATAGGGGGCGGATCGAACATCGCATATGTTCGCCCGCCGCGGCAAACGCGAACAAGCTATGTTCGCCGGGAACTATTCGCCGGCGAACTATTCGCGACATCACTATACAGTACTGAACAGGTTTAATATTGTGGCCACACTGTAACAAACACGTTATTGAAACAAAACATGTTTCGCACAATGTGGTTGTAATTAGGGCTAAACACATACAATACAATGAAAACGTATTGCTGCTATAAAAATAAAATGTTAAAAAAACTGTCAAGTCTTAAAAATACGTTTTACTTTACAAAAAATATAAAAAAAAAAATCACTTTTGTAAAACAAAAAAGCAGTGGCTGCTGGTTTTTAAAGGGATATTAATATCCTGTACATTAAATAATTTTTTGCTAAAATGAAAAGAACGTACCAAAATGTAAAAAAAAACATTTTATTAAATAAAAATTTTTTTTTAAATAGAGAATATATTATTTTACAGTATAACGTAGACTTATAATAAACTATATACACATGTACAATATAAACATAATCCTCCAGCTCCTATAGGTTTCTTAATAATCTACAAGTTTCATTACTGTATTGTAACAAAAGAGGTTTAGTTTTGGTTAACAAATGTATGCTGTCTTTTAATGTGCCTCTTGAAGAAGCCCGATCGCAGATCGGGAGAAACGCGTTAGGCTGTTGGGCATATCATCTGGAGATTGTTTGTGTCTCGCCAAACCTTTGTCCCCACGAGCTATACGGCAGCCTGGCAGAGGATCCAGAACACTTTGCCTGCAGCAGCTTGTTATAGCAATAAGAGGCAGACCAGCTACGCCTGCTGTGAGAGACAAGGAGCTGCAAGAACTGAACACTCCACCTGAATGCTCGTTTTTAACTTTACTCTAGTAAGTGTAATTGTCAATAAATCTTTCACTTGAGTCTTGCCTTGTTCGCCTTTCTTCTCTCCTTTTGTTTTTATGTCACTATAGCCGAGCCAAGGTCTGTGGAATACCTAGCTGGAAGAATGCAGCGCTACTCTAGCATTTTGACTCCATCTTGCTTATTTAAGCATATTTTCAATCATCAACTTTCTCATCTAAACTTCTTGGGTGCGTTGGGCTACACTATCTGGACAATATATGCACACTTATGCTTAATTGCCAGCTGTTTAGTGAGGTTAACCGCAGTCCACACCAGATTTCACCCCAAGGGTTATACGCTGGGAGAGCGTTAGTGTGTCTTTCAAACTGATCCGGAGAGGATTTTTTGCTGCTCACCTACACAGTGATCTATTTTAAATGCTGTTTTAATCAGTTATTCTGTAAGTACGATTTTATCTTGTGTGCAGTGCGCTTGTTAATAAACTCCACTTGATGAGAGTGTGCTTTTCTGTCTTTTGTCTTGCATTTAAATGTAGTATAGTAGCACGGCAGTAAGACTATAGGTTTGGAATTTGGAGACAAGTGTTCAATCCTGAGAAGGTTAATAACCAGCAAGTTGCATCTACTGGATACACTACTTAAGAATATTAGGAAGTTTCCTACTTATATCAGAGGTATTTACAGATTTCTTTATCTTGATTTACACAAGGGGCTCTTTATTAAGCAGCGGATGTTGCTTCAGAGTCCCACTGTTTTAGGATCACCTGAAATGGAAGTTAAAAAGCAGTGATCATAAGCCTGTCCGTCACATTATACGTAGCAGATTGAAATCATCCCGATACGATCAGGATGTTTGACAAACCCTGCTCAAGGCCGATTGGCTGCCAATGAGCAGGGGGCAGCATTGCACAAGCATTTCACCAGATAGCGTAGGCTATCCACATTTAACGATGTCAAGCTATAGTGAATCATGTCCACACGACATATGATAAATCTACCCCAAGGACTTTATGGGCACAGTTTATTTTCACATTGTTTTTTATTTATCATTACAGTATATAGCATTTATAAAATTATCTCTCTGTGTATAAATATTGTCCAGGAGTACAATGTCAGTGATAAGTTTTTAGTACAAAAAATGTCAAAGAGGCTGTACTTTGAAGAAAAGCCACAGATTCAGTCAACAGCTTCTATTTTGCCAGATATTTTTTATTAGAATATCAATTTGTTTGGTTGGAAAAAATACTACAGCTGGATAGTTTTAGAAAATTATCTAGAAATAATACATTTTATTACTGTTTTGTTTTTCTTTTATTTGTTGTATTTATTTGTCTATTTGTATTTATTTGTTTTTGCATCTATAATTCTTTAGTTGCACATATCCATCATTACAAATAAAGTATATATATATATAGTGTTAACAATATATCTAGGATTATTGAACAGCCTAACCATACAATTTATGGTAAAAATATAAAGATATATACTGATTCTGTAATTATTTGACATTCTTTATTTACGAGCAATAAAAAGCAATAAAAAAAACTGTGAAAAAGGTTAACAAACTAGGCTTGTTATGTCCTTCAAAGTAATTGATCATAGTGCTCACAAAAGAAAAATATATTGATTATGTCTTTTAATCAATCTATGTCACCAAATTCATTTGTTGTTTGTATGACAAAAACAGGAGAAATGTAATGGGTTGCAAATAAGTCAAACACTGGACAGGGAAATCATTGGTTGTATTAATCTGCAAAATATCAATATGGACGCACAACAATTTGTGCTATTGATTTCCAATATGGTAAAGCAACGTAAAAGAATTTAAAGCAATTCATTTTGAAATGGGATAAGAGATTCAAAGCTATGGAAATGTGTATTAGTTAAGAATATTTAAGGTAATTCAAAATAAATTATGTTGTATAAAAATTCTGACTCTAAATTAGGAGATGCTTGGAGTCATTATTACCTTAACAATTTTTATTAAAGGTTCATAATAATCAGCTCTTTGTTTTTTTCAGTACAATGTTATCAGATTTCTAATGTATGTGTGTGTGTTAATATATCATCCATATTGGATTACTGGATTAATGAAACATGATAACCAACATGAGGTGCGAGACAGTCTATGCAAGTCTAAGTTCAAAATTTTCAAGTAGTGAATTGGAATGAAGACATTTATTTTTCCATAAAATGTGTGAGCCTTAATCTTTCTACCATGACATAACAACATAGAAAACATATGCAGCCATGTTCCTACTAATTTAAAGTCATAATAAAAACGTTAAGCGCTGCAATGCATGACGTATAGTTTTGTATTTTTTTTTTTTTACTCTTCAACAATAATATACTTAAAGTCTCATATTATAAGAATTATTTATATTTCTAAAAACAAAGTAAGGAAAAGTACATATCTGTAGGAACAATCAATTTATTCAAATAAGAGAAAAGTTCAAATATAAAAAAATGACACATAGCAAATGCAACAAAAACCTATAAAAAATCATACACAATACAGAATAAATAATAAATATGATTATTACAAGTAACATCAGAGAAGAAGATCAAGCTTAAATTGTATAAATACACAGTAATTAGTACATCAATAAGCAAGTCTAATGCCCCTAACTTCTTACCAGAGCATAAGTAAACATGGAAGCCTTTTGCAGGACTAGCCAATCATCTGCCATTCATAGGCAACAACCCTCACAGTAGCTATCAGAGACAAGCCCACTGTCAAACTTTATCAATGACAAACAGAGGCCTAGATTTAGAGTTCGGCGGTAAAAGGGCTGTTAACGCTCCGCGGGTTTTTTTCTGGCCGCACCATAAATTTAACTCTGGTATCGAGAGTTCAAACAAATGCTGCGTTAGGCTCCAAAAAAGGAGCGTAGAGCATTTTTACCGCAAATGCAACTCTCGATACCAGAGTTGCTTACGGACGCGGCCGGCCTCAAAAACGTGCTCGTGCATGATTCTCCCATAGGAAACAATGGGGCTGTTTGAGCTGAAAAAAAACCTAACACCTGCAAAAAAGCAGCGTTCAGCTCCTAACGCAGCCCCATTGTTTCCTATGGGGAAACACTTCCTACGTCTGCACCTAACACTCTAACATATACCCCGAGTCTAAACACCCCTAACCTTACACTTATTAACCCCTAATCTGCCGCCCCCGCTATCGCTGACCCCTGCATTACACTTTTAACCCCTAATCTGCCGCTCCGTAAACCGCCGCCACCTACGTTATCCCTATGTACCCCTAATCTGCTGCCCTAACATCGCCGACCCCTATGTTATATTTATTAACCCCTAATCTGCCCCCCACAACGTCGCCGACACCTACCTACACTTATTAACCCCTAATCTGCCGAGCGGACCTGAGCGCTACTATAATAAATGTATTAACCCCTAATCCGCCTCACTAACCCTATCATAAATAGTATTAACCCCTAATCTGCCCTCCCTAACATCGCCGACACCTAACTTCAATTATTAACCCCTAATCTGCCGACCGGAGCTCACCGCTATTCTAATAAATGTATTAACCCCTAAAGCTAAGTCTAACCCTAACACTAACACCCCCCTAACTTAAATATAATTTACATCTAACGAAATAAATTAACTCTTATTAAATAACTTATTCCTATTTAAAGCTAAATACTTACCTGTAAAATAAATCATAATATAGCTACAATATAAATTACATTTATATTATAGCTATTTTAGGATTAATATTTATTTTACAGGCAACTTTGTATTTATTTTAACCAGGTACAATAGCTATTAAATAGTTAAGAACTATTTAATAGTTACCTAGTTAAAATAATTACAAATTTACCTGTAAAATAAATCCTAACCTAAGTTATAATTAAACCTAACACTACCCTATCAATAAAATAATTAAATAAACTACCTACAATTACCTACAATTAACCTAACACTACACTATCAATAAATTAATTAAACACAATTGCTACAAATAAATACAATTAAATAAACTATCTAAAGTACAAAAAATAAAAAAGAACTAAGTTACAGAAAATAAAAAAATATTTACAAACATAAGAAAAATATTACAACAATTTTAAACTAATTACACCTACTCTAAGCCCCCTAATAAAATAACAAAGACCCCCAAAATAAAAAATTCCCTACCCTATTCTAAAATACAAAAATTACAAGCTCTTTTACCTTACCAGCCCTGAACAGGGCCCTTTGCGGGGCATGCCCCAAGAATTTCAGCTCTTTTGCCTGTAAAAAAAAACATACAATACCCCCCCCCCAACATTACAACCCACCACCCACATACCCCTAATCTAACCCAAACCCCCCTTAAATAAACCTAACACTAAGCCCCTGAAGATCTTCCTACCTTGTCTTCACCTCACCAGGTATCACCGATCCGTCCTGGCTCCAAGATCTTCATCCAACCCAAGCGGGGGTTGGCGATCCATAATCCGGTGCTCCAAAGTCTTCCTCCTATCCGGCAAGAAGAGGACATCCGGACCGGCAAACATCTTCTCCAAGCGGCATCTTCTATGTTCTTCCATCCGATGATGACCGGCTCCATCTTGAAGACCTCCAGCGCGGATCCATCCTCTTCTTCCGACGACTAGACGACGAATGACGGTTCCTTTAAGGGACGTCATCCAAGATGGCGTCCCTCGAATTCCGATTGGCTGATAGGATTCTATCAGCCAATCGGAATTAAGGTAGGAATTTTCTGATTGGCTGATGGAATCAGCCAATCAGAATCAAGTTCAATCCGATTGGCCAATCCCATCAGCCAATCAGATTGAGCTCGCATTCTATTGGCTGATCGGAACAGCCAATAGAATGCGAGCTCAATCTGATTGGCTGATTGGATCAGCCAATCGGATTGAACTTGATTCTGATTGGCTGATTCCATCAGCCAATCAGAAAATTCCTACCTTAATTCCGATTGGCTGATAGAATCCTATCAGCCAATCGGAATTCGAGGGACGCCATCTTGGATGACGTCCCTTAAAGGAACCGTCATTCGTCGTCTAGTCGTCGGAAGAAGAGGATGGATCCGCGCTGGAGGTCTTCAAGATGGAGCCGGTCGTCATCGGATGGAAGAACATAGAAGATGCCGCTTGGAGAAGATGTTTGCCGGTCCGGATGTCCTCTTCTTGCCGGATAGGAGGAAGACTTTGGAGCACCGGATTATGGATCGCCAACCCCCGCTTGGGTTGGATGAAGATCTTGGAGCCAGGACGGATCGGTGATACCTGGTGAGGTGAAGACAAGGTAGGAAGATCTTCAGGGGCTTAGTGTTAGGTTTATTTAAGGGGGGTTTGGGTTAGATTAGGGGTATGTGGGTGGTGGGTTGTAATGTTGGGGGGGGGGTATTGTATGTTTTTTTTTACAGGCAAAAGAGCTGAAATTCTTGGGGCATGCCCCGCAAAGGGCCCTGTTCAGGGCTGGTAAGGTAAAAGAGCTTGTAATTTTTGTATTTTAGAATAGGGTAGGGAATTTTTTATTTTGGGGGTCTTTGTTATTTTATTAGGGGGCTTAGAGTAGGTGTAATTAGTTTAAAATTGTTGTAATATTTTTCTTATGTTTGTAAATATTTTTTTATTTTCTGTAACTTAGTTCTTTTTTATTTTTTGTACTTTAGATAGTTTATTTAATTGTATTTATTTGTAGCAATTGTGTTTAATTAATTTATTGATAGTGTAGTGTTAGGTTAATTGTAGGTAATTGTAGGTAGTTTATTTAATTATTTTATTGATAGGGTAGTGTTAGGTTTAATTATAACTTAGGTTAGGATTTATTTTACAGGTAAATTTGTAATTATTTTAACTAGGTAACTATTAAATAGTTCTTAACTATTTAATAGCTATTGTACCTGGTTAAAATAATTACAAAGTTGCCTGTAAAATAAATATTAATCCTAAAATAGCTATAATATAAATGTAATTTATATTGTAGCTATATTATGATTTATTTTACAGGTAAGTATTTAGCTTTAAATAGGAATAAGTTATTTAATAAGAGTTAATTTATTTCGTTAGATGTAAATTATATTTAAGTTAGGGGGGTGTTAGTGTTAGGGTTAGACTTAGCTTTAGGGGTTAATACATTTATTAGAATAGCGGTGAGCTCCGGTCGGCAGATTAGGGGTTAATAATTGAAGTTAGGTGTCGGCGATGTTAGGGAGGGCAGATTAGGGGTTAATACTATTTATGATAGGGTTAGTGAGGCGGATTAGGGGTTAATACATTTATTATAGTAGCGCTCAGGTCCGCTCGGCAGATTAGGGGTTAATAAGTGTAGGCAGGTGTCGGCGACGTTGTGGGGGGCAGATTAGGGGTTAATAAATATAACATAGGGGTCGGCGATGTTAGGGGCAGCAGATTAGGGGTACATAGGGATAACGTAGGTGGCGGCGATTTGCGGTCGGAAGATTAGGGGTTAATTATTTTAAGTAGCTTGCGGCGACGTTGTGGGGGGCAAGTTAGGGGTTAATAAATATAATATAGGGGTCGGCGGGGTTAGGGGCAGCAGATTAGGGGTACATAAGTATAACGTAGGTGGCGGTCGGCAGATTAGGGGTTAAAAATTTTAATCGAGTGGCGGCGATGTGGGGGGACCTCGGTTTAGGGGTACATAGGTAGTTTATGGGTGTTAGTGTACTTTAGGGTACAGTAGTTAAGAGCTTTATAAACCGGCGTTAGCCAGAAAGCTCTTAACTCCTGCTATTTTCAGGCGGCTGGAATCTTGTCGTTAGAGCTCTAACGCTCACTGCAGAAACGACTCTAAATACCAGCGTTAGAAAGATCCCATTGAAAAGATAGGCTACGCAAATGGCGTAGGGGGATCTGCGGTATGGAAAAGTCGCGGCTGAAAAGTGAGCGTTAGACCCTTTAATCACTGACTCCAAATACCAGCGGGCGGCCAAAACCAGCGTTAGGAGCCTCTAACGCTGGTTTTGACGGCTACCGCCGAACTCTAAATCTAGGCCAGAGTTTGGCTAATATAACCCATAAGGGAAGAAAAAAATTGTCCCAGCTAAAGGCGGTGTCACAATGGTAGATGATCCACCTTGAGAGACTAAGAACAACAGGCACAAAGACAAAACCTTTGCATTTTTCGGGGTTACATACAACACTTCATCGGGGGGGGGGGTCGGACCTGCTAACATGTTAACTTTAAATACATTCATTACATACCAGTTAGGATTTAAATTAAACCCCCATTGATTAATTAATTGATTAGACCCCCATTGATTACTGATGCCCCCTAAGTTTAAAAATACATATATAAACATCAGGAAAAAGAATATTTAAAATAACCATTCTAATAAACACATTACAAATATATATATTAGATGACACTAAGATTATGAGAGAAAAACAACTAAAGAAAAACAGACAAATCGATGTCTCAATTTAGACTGCCTGGTTCAAATGTCTGTAGTCTATGAATCCATTTGGTTTCACGTTTTGTAGCTCAAAAATCTCTGTGTTGGCGATAATTTGATCTATAATTTTACCCTTCATTTTGGAATTATCTTTATTGTGTCACTTACAGAAATGTTAGGGACCACTATGGGCTCCATTTATCAAAGCATCATCTTATTGACTTTGTGCGATTTAAGTCTGCCCGCCGTTACCTGCAACTAGCGATTGAACGTTCGGCGGCCAAAGTTATTCAATATTACCCTTTTTTTCATTTGCATCAAATCCAATGTGAGTTTCAACACAGCTATTGATAACTTTGGGTACATTGCTGGTGCGATTAAGCTAAGTTATCATGCTTACATTCTAAATGAAGTGAACTTAAACCACTTCATCCATATTTCTAAGCAAAAGCATCTTTTCATATAGTTTTTTTGTTAATATTTTCTGTATTGTATATAAAATGCATTTGTTTTTTACTTTAAAATAGTCAATGGCGGGGGGGCAGAGCTGAGTGCCGAAGCGGCAGGACGTGCTTTGGGAGAGCTCCTCACTATAATCAATATTTAACGGCTAATTCACCACTTTTATGGAAGCTGGTGTACATCAAAAATCCTGAGGCTATGTGGGGGCTTGACTATTTTTCCTGACCTATGCTCTTTGGCGCACTTGAATAGTTACGGAGAGACATTCCCTGAAGTGTAGCCTATGAGACTCGATTGAGATCCAGAGCCTGCCGAAGCTTATTCTAGATATCTGGTGTGTCACTTTTACCGACCTAGGATCCGGACACAAGATGGAGAACATTTCAAGGACACTACATGCTCTCTTAGCGGACTTTGAAAGGAATATGCTCCTGATTCTTGGTGATATACAGACACAATTGATAGGTGAAGATAATCAGCCTGACTTTTTGACAACTACCCCTACCAAACTGCAACTTACGGAGCAACAAAAGCTAACTGATGTGAATTGTCAGGGAATGCTGCTAGATCACGTTTTACAAGCTGCGGCCGATTTTCAGGGCCAGATCTGTGAACGCACAACATGTGGAGTGGAGAAACGGGAGACCTTACAGCGTGAGTACAAAGGCAACCTAAAGATGGATGAACCTTTCATATTGAGGAGGGTAGCGATGGGCCCTAGCTGCCTGACCTCATATTGGCAAGGGCTTGTTTGGTTAGACTCAGTGGTGGAGTTTTCTGAGTCCCTGCCCGATACAGCTAGTATTGACTTTGCAGCTTCCCTAATAGACACACTCCTACACGGAGCTGGCAACTTAGACCCCCGTGAACTGACACCACCCTATATGACTTATCTGGAACACGGGTTCGCCAGCACAGGAGTGGGGTAGAAGTTACCTGCTATTACCGGTCGGCCATGATGTCCCCTACCGTTGGGCAGTACGGTGCTCATTTATTTCCTCGCTGCTCATCATGGCTGCTCTGGCTGGAACTTTCTAAGAGAAAAATAATGTCAAATTCCCCTAGACTCTGAAATACACGTGGGACAATTAACGTGTCTATGATGGAGTACCCTGCTTCCGTTGTATTTTGCGACCCAACCAATATATGCCCACAGTTAAGCATATAAAATTGATATCTACTATATATGTAGGCTTTACATACAGGGTACCCGTGGCATGTGCTTTTGCTATATGTTATAGGAGGAATTAATTATATTGGTTCACGGCACATATGTAACATGTAGAAGTCCATATATACACTTTTATATTTGCATTTACAGTATATGGTGTTTCAGAATTTATATTTAACTGGTCAATACGCAGGTAATTTTCTTTGTTAATGCTGGTTATAGTGTGTACCAGGGTTAGTTTTCACACATTTTTCCCTATATCACTCTAATCTTAATAGATCCTGAACAATGACCTATCAGCATGCTGTCGATGTATACACTATCCTATAGTTTTTCTCATTTAGATCTAATTGGGCCCTGTACCACTTCCACATTAGCTAGTTCAAATTAGCAATCTGCATTCTAAAATAACTAAATATCTTGTGCTAGTATGGGTACTATTTGTTGATCCCTATGGATATTGAGACGCTATGCTTTAATATGTAACACTATCACTGTTTTCTATGACTATATATGGTTTTAGATAACAGTTTCCTAAATAGATGATTGCCTGCGGGCAAGACATGTTGGATGGTAGACCTGTCACATATTTATATTTTGATATAGTCTCATATAGATGATATCTCTTATATTACAAGTGTTTATGTGTGAAACAAGTGGATCGAGGTTAGTGGCACCATATTTATTTTTAGCCTTATTGCGGGGCTGCCTGCGGCCGGGGTAGCCTAGTAAATATCTTATATGAGTACTTCACTATAGTTGTATTTTTTGGTGTCCCTTGTACACAGCTACAATCTGGTTCCCTAGACCTCTTATATTCATTCACACAGCAGAGTTAGGGAGACCAATATACTTCTCACATAGTAATAGAACTATATTTTTGCTAGTGCTGCAGCTGCAGTTTCAATTGTAAATTCTATGCTGCTAGAATTATTCACCAGATTTTAGATTATGTTTTGATACGGGTGATACTACCAGTTTATTCTATTCATAATTTAGCCTAAATTATGGGTTTATTGTATACTGATGAGAGCTTCATATGTGTGTGTTACTATCACAAGTAATCCCATAACAATTAGACTGCTATCCAGTAGATCTTTAAACGCTATGTACTCTGCTACACTGAATGTCTGATTATATGAAACTCACACGCGTATATTTTTACAAAATGTTACAGTCCTAGGGAGTTTCAGTTTTAACCTACTAGGTATAGTAATTTAGAGGCTTTAATTAGTTATGTCTATGATAATATACAAATAAGGTTCTAGAATTAACTCTATTCAGGTTTTGAAACTTCCGATATATGAATATGTATGGTTTATTTTTAAGTGTTGTCTACTATCCTTTGCTATAGCCTGAATGTGAGGTTTAATTATGTTTCACCCTGTCCTCCATTTTCATTTGTATAGTTTAGTACAGACATTGTGATGCGTGTATGCTATAAGCCTTCTGTCACATGACAAGCTTCGTTTCTCCCACTATACTATTTACTAGTTAAATTTGCAGAGTGTACTAATTTCCCAGCGTTATTGGTATCTCCCCTCATCCTTTCCCACTCTTGAGAGAGAGTGGGTCATATCCCATATCCCTTGTCCGGCTCAGTCCAGTGGTGACGTCAACCCCTGAGGGGGGATATCATAGTTGGCCCTATATCATTTCTCTACAAACCCAAGAACTCCTCCTGAGACATAACAAGCTTTATGCTTTTACTTCACTTTTTCTGCACCCTGGAGTTTGTTAAGCTCCATACCATAAACATTGCCCCAGAAATATTATATATCCGATAGTTATAGGCTTAGAGGTATTGAAGCTTTGGCTCCGCCCTCCCCCCTCCCGAGGGTAGTTTACAAAGTAAACAAAGGAACGTAGATTCCCTCGTAATTTCCCTTATTATTCTTTATTTACCTGTTGCAATATAGCGGCTAAGGCTATCCCCCATCCCTCACCACCTTCTATGACATAATAGATCTGGATAATGCTACTCTTAAATTTTCTATATTCCCCATATTTCTCTCTATTTGTCCATGAGTCACAACCTATTGGTTCGGGATATAATGTCATAGTTATAAAAGAGGTTAGTATTCCAATACACAGGACCTGTTTATATATTTCCAACCTCATGAGTTTATCTGGCAAACTGTTCTTCTCCTCTGTGCGTCAGTTGTGAATTATGAGCTTTGTTTAATACTCATATTATGGTCGAGACATATACCTATGTCTGTTATTGCTTTGTTTAATACTCATACTATTGTCGAGACATATGCCTATGTCTGTTGCCGTCCTGTAAGCTTGTTTATGTTCAAAGCTGTATGACCTCAATAAAAATAAAGTTTAAAAGTCAAAAATAAAAATAAAAAATTGTCAATGGCACTCAAGAAGTAATATACCATGGAATCTGTACTCTATTTAAAAAACTTGGTGCCAGATTATGAGTGGAGTGCAAATTGTGCGCTGGTATAATAAGCTGCCCACAAAGCGTAAGAGCAGCACATTTTAAACATATATGCTTATTAACATATATATGTATGTGTTTATATGTGTATTAAACACATATTAACACATAAATATATATGTATATAAGCATATACATACAGTATGTACAGTTGTATCACATTCCCCATAGACCGTAATCTAAAGGCACTTTTCAGATGATTTTATTTAAAAAAAAAAAAACTCCATTGACTGTTATTGGCAACCCAAGAGATACAATTATTGGTTTGTAGGTGTTTTCCCCCTAACACCCCACACCCGCTCACTTTAACCCCTAAAAACTGCTTAGTGCAATATTTTATTAATTTAAAAAAAGCTACATTTTTTAAAATAAAAAACTACACTACACTGAAATTTGTGGGGCAATTGTGACCCTTTTGGAAAATTACCCAGAGATCGGATTTATATTTCTACTATAATATATTATTTTATATTATATACACTGCACAAACTTATTTCTATATTACCAGTGCTGGTTTAGGAACTTACAAATGCAGCAATCATACAATTTTTTTTTTTTTTTTTTCAATCAGTAAATATTAATATTAACTCTTAACATAGTGGTGAATACTTTAATAGCTATTTAGTGCTGGGTTTATTTTGTCTACTTATTACCATTTGGGAGTTAGGGTTGTTTAGCAGTTTTAGCACTTAAGGTTGCAGTTTTCTATTAGGATCCTCCCCTTTTCTGTATAATAAGTTGTGGGCTGTGGCTACTGTGGGAATATTTTTTTTTATTTATATCACTCAGAGGCTTCATTTAAAACAAAAACAAGTACGATTTTTATTTATTATTTAGATACTAGTCCTAAAGCCTGTGTACACGGGCCATTTTTTGTAGTACAGCGGTCCCACCCCTTGCTCTCTCTCCCCTCTCTTTTACTCTCTCTCTCCCCCCTCTCTTTTACTCTCTCTCTCCCCCTCTCTATTACTCTCTCTCCCCCCTCTCTTTTGCTCTCTCTCTCCCCCTCTCTTTTGCTCTCTCTCTCCCCCCTCTCTTTTGCTCTCTCTCTCCCCCCTCTCTTTAGCTCTCTTCCCCCTCTCTTTTTCTCTCTCTCTTTTGCTCTCTCTCCCCCCCTCTCTTTTGCTCTCTCTCCCCCTCTTTTGCTGTCTCTCTCTCCCTCTCTTTTGCTCTCCCTCTACCCCTCTTTTGCTCTCTCTCTTCCCCCCTCTCGTTTGCTCTCTCTCCTTTCGTTTGCTCTCTCCTCTCATTTGCTCTGTCTCCTCTCTTTTGCTGTCTCTCTCCCTCTCTTTTGCTCTCTCTCCCCCTCCCTTTTGCGCTCTCTCCCCTCTCTTTTGCACTCTCTCCCCCTCTCTTTTGTGCTCTCTCCCCCTCTCTTTTGTGCTCTTTACCCCTCTCTTTTGCGCTCTCTACCCCTCTCTTTTGTGCTCTCTCCTCCTCTCTTTTGTGCTCACTCCCCCTCTCTTTTGCACTCTCTCCCCCTCTCGTTTGCGCTCTCTCCCCCATTCTTTTGCACTCTCTCCCCCCTCTCTTTTGTGCTCTCTCCCTCCCTCTCTTTTGTGGTCTCTCCCCCCTCTCTTTTGCGCTCTCTCCCTCTCTCTTTTGTGCTTTTTTCCCCTCTCTTTTGCGCTCTCTCCCCCTCTCTTTTGCGCTTTCTCCCCCTCTTTTGCGCTCTCTCCCCCTCTCTTTTTTGTACAGGGAGTGCAGAATTATTAGGCAAGTTGTATTTTTGAGGATTAATTTTATTATTGAACAACAACCATGTTCTCAATGAACCCAAAAAACTCATTAATATCAAAGCTGAATAGTTTTGGAAGTAGTTTTTAGTTTGTTTTTAGTTATAGCTATTTTAGGGGGATATCTGTGTGTGCAGGTGACTATTACTGTGCATAATTATTAGGCAACTTAACAAAAAACAAATATATACCCATTTCAATTATTTATTTTTACCAGTGAAACCAATATAACATCTCAACATTCACAAATATACATTTCTGACATTCAAAAACTAAACAAAAACAAATCAGTGACCAATATAGCCACCTTTCTTTGCAATGACACTTAAAAGCCTTCCATCCATGGATTCTGTCAGTGTTTTTATCTGTTCACCATCAACATTGCGTGCAGCAGCAACCACAGCCTCCCAGACACTGTTCAGAGAGGTGTACTGTTTTCCCTCCTTGTAAATCTCACATTTGATGATGGACCACAGGTTCTCAATGGGGTTCAGATCAGGTGAACAAGGAGGCCATGTCATTAGATTTTCTTCTTTTATACCCTTTCTTGCCAGCCATGCTGTGGAGTACTTGGACGCGTGTGATGGAGCATTGTCCTGCATGAAAATCATGTTTTTCTTGAAGGATGCAGTCTTCTTCCTCTACCACTGCTTGAAGAAGGTGTCTTCCAGAAACTGGCAGTAGGACTGGGAGTTGAGCTTGACTCCATCCTCAACCCGAAAAGGCCCCACAAGCTCATCTTTGATGATACCAGCCCAAACCAGTACTCCACCTCCACCTTGCTGGCGTCTGAGTCGGACTGGAGCTCTCTGCCCTTTACCAATCCAGCCACGGGCCCATCCATCTGAACCATCAAGACTCACTCTCATTTTATCAGTCCATAAAACCTTAGAAAAATCAGTCTTGAGATATTTCTTGGCCCAGTCTTGACGTTTCAGCTTGTGTGTCTTGTTCAGTGGTGGTCGTCTTTCAGCCTTTCTTACCTTGGCCATGTCTCTGAGTGCTTTTGGGCACTCCAGTGATGTTGCAGCTCTGAAATATGGCCAAACTGGTGGCAAGTGGCATCTTGGCAGCTGCACGCTTGACTTTTCTCAGTTCATGGGCAGTTATTTTGCGCCTTGGTTTTTCCACACGCTTCTTGCGACCCTGTTGACTATTTTGAATGAAACGCTTGATTGTTCGATGATCACGCTTCAGAAGCTTTGCAATTTTAAGAGTGCTGCATCCCTCTGCAAGATATCTCACTATTTTTGACTTTTCTGAGCCTGTCAAGTCCTTCTTTTGACCCATTTCGCCAAAGGAAAGGAAGTTGCCTAATAATTATGCACACCTGATATAGGGTGTTGATGTCATTAGACCACACCCCTTCTCATTACAGAGATGTACATCACCTAATATGCTTAATTGGTAGTAGGCTTTCGAGCCTATACAGCTTGGAGTAAGACAACATGCATAAAGAGGATGATGTGGTCAAAATACTCATTTGCCTAATAATTCTGCACTCCCTGTATTCTCCCCCTCTCTTTTGTGCACTCTCCCCCCTCTCTTTTGTGCTCTCTCCCCCCTCTCTTTTTCTGTCTCTCTCCCCCCTCTCTTTTGCTGTCCCTCTCCCTCCTCTCTTTTGCTGTCTCTCTCCCCCTCTCTTTTGCTGTCTCTCTCCCCCCTCTCTTTTGATGTCTCTCTCCCCCCTCTCTTTTAATTTCTCTCTCCCCACTCTCTTTTGCTGTCTCTCTCCCCCCTCTCTTTTGTGCACTCTCCCCCTCTCTTTTGCTGTCTCTCTCCCCCCTCTCTTTTGATGTCTCTATCCCCCTCTCTCTTTTGCTGTCTCTCTCCCCCTCTCTCTTTTGCTTGCTGTCTCTCTCCCCCCTCTCTTTTGCTGTCTCTCTCCCCCTCTCTCTTTTACTGTCTCTCTCTCCCTCTCTCTCTCCCTCTCTCTATCCCTCCTCTTCTGCTCTCTCTATTCACCCTCTTCTGTTCTCTCTATCCCCACTCTTTAGAGCTCTCTGTCTCTCGGCAGCCCCGGCATCTTGCCCCGCCAAGCCCCACCCATGCCACGCCGGCCCTGCCCGCATCACGCCTGACCATGCCTATGTCACGCCGACCACACCAACGGCGCACCTTCCCGGCCCCGCCCACTCCACCACATGATGCCAGGTCAGTTAGAAGGCCAGGAGCGTTTGTCCTCACGTGCAGTCTCTACTGCGCATGACAGCTTCGGACAAACACACTTGGCCTTTTATTATATAGAATATTGTTCTGTGTGTTTTATTACACCAACCTTTAGAATAGTTTTGCAATCCTTTAAGGTGCATCAAAAATCGTAATAAAATTCATCACCGTAAAATTTGTATGTAGATTATGCAGGAATAAATCGTATTACATATACACAGTGTAAATCATAATTTAAGTACACTGGATGTGCAAGAATCACTTAGAAATTTGTATTTATAAGTACAAAATACAAAGTGTAATTGTTGGGGTTTTTTCGTAAAAAAGGCTGAACATAAGGAATCCATGGGTGCATATGAAATTGTCTCTCTAATCCCAGCGTGATTCTGTAAAGATATTCGCGCTACAGATTTAACAGGTTTTTTTTCTCGCAAACTAAAAGGTGGCGAGATTTTCTGAAAACACTGAGAATACTAATAGAAAAACACATGCATACAAAAATATAGCTGATTGTAAGATGCTGAATGCAGAAAACAGCGTAATGTGATTTATATACATATTAATTTTTAAAGTGCGCTCCCTGTTCACTAATAACTTCTCTTCACCGAGTGGTGTCTCTTTCCAGCAAGCTCTATTACTTTCAATGGGAGACATCTCGCTACTCGCAGGAACTGTCCCTTTTTTTTAATTATTTAACCAGGACAGCCCCTTTGAGGAAGTTGGCATGAAAAAACAAGTCTGATCTATGGAAGTTTAGATAATTGGGCCCAAAATCTTATCTTTGGGATGTAAAGAAACCTTTTCTTTCATTGTTAAACAATTTGTATTCTGCTATTCTAAGATGTAAAGATACTAGGAGCCAATATAATTCTAAAGTGAGGATTCCTCCTAAAATGTTCTCATGGTTGTGCTGATACATTTGAATTATTCTCTGTTCTTTATATTTACTATAACTTATTTAACTAAATGAATTAAAGGGATACTAAGGCCAATGTTTTTTCTTTCATGTAGCCACCAATCAGCAATTGCTACCCAGGTTACTATAAATACAAAATGGGCTGGCTCCTAAGCTTGCATTCCTCCCTTTTCAAATAAAGATACCAAGAGAAGAAAGAAAAATTGAAAATAGGAGTAAATTAGAAAGTTGATTAAAATTGCATGCTCTTTCTGAATCATGAAAGAAAAAAAAATTGGGTTTTGTATCCTTTTAACATTTTCCTAATTTTACAATACAGTAAAGTGAACTGCTTTTGAATAAACACATATTTGATTAAGCAGAAATTATGATTAAGCATGCTTGTCCAAACTAAGGGATGAGCACCTTGTAGACAAGTTGCCAAATGAGGAAGGAGGTAGCCACTTGTAGCCTTCGGCTATTTTCAGAGCCGGTCGGTGGAAATCCAGATCTTAGTGTGCTGAACATTCACAAGAAGTACGGATCTGGAAAAAATGTTGAAGGCCGTGAGCGGCACCTTTTTCTGCATTTAACAACTAACGAATCTGCTGAATGTTTTTCATCTGCCCTCCCACTTCTGCTTTGAAAACACCACTTTCTTTTTCATTATGTAGTTCTTGTCTATTCCTGTTCTATTTACCTGGATTATTTATGTATTTTCTTTTACTATGTCTCTATAGCTTCTAATTATGTCGAACAACACGGCGAATGCACATAATTCAGCAACATTTCCAGAGGTTTTCTAGTCGCAGCGATCGGGGTAGAATTGAGAGCGCCGGATTGTATATTACGTCACAAAAACTTGAATTCTTCCGATCTTGAGACCTTGATAACTACGGCGATGCAATCTCGCGATTAACTAGAGCCTATGTATCCGTTGTATATAGATTTGTGACCATTATTTCACTAAATATTTATTAATTTGGTGTCAGTTTAGAATTTTTAAAATTATACTTTATATTTCAATACCTAAAATACGTAGAATCATTTTGCTGGTATTTGTTAAGCACAAAAAAATCTATATCTATATCCTTTTGTCAAATTATCTTATGTTTTAATAACATTTCTTTATATTTGTGTTCATTTTAACAATTTTAAATTAAAACTTTAAAAACATAAATTGCTTTCCATAAAAAGTGCTAGCTAATTTAATTTTATTGTGCAAATGTTCAGGCATGCTATAAGGCTATAAGGTATTCATAAAATATATTTGCTGTTTTTGGTCGTTCAAGTAATCGTTAAGCTATTGACAGCTTACTGCCTTCTGTTCATATGGCTAGATTGGGTTTCAAGCACATGGTGTATTTTAATGCTTGAAGAGATACTTAATGTTTATAAAAATAATTTTATTAAATACTTGGAACTTTAGCATATTTAGTAAATTAAGTAATCAATATGTATGAGAATGATTATTTCCAAAGGGGATATTTCTCAAGGTCTATCTCTCTTGTCTTTTAGTAGAATGAACAAAATGGTATTGCCATATGGTTCTCTTAAAATCATTTATTTTAATAGGCATTTACTATACATAGAAAAAGAAAATGGAAGGATTTTATGATCCAGCTTAGAAACAAATAACATTTTACTATAATCAACTCAAAACAAATGTAAAAATAATGAAGTAAATCCTTTCCTTATGTGTTTCACAATACTATATGATAAATACATGTTTTTGACTACAGAGCACAGCTTATGACTGTCAAGATAAATTCCCTTAAGTTCAATTAATTTTCTAATGAGGGAAGGGTTTCATCTCAAAGTAGGCTCAGAAGGCATCAGATAAAGACACAAATCTTTCTGTTAATAACCCCCTTGAGATTCACGTTTATTAATGCAGTTTAAAATCAATGTAAATGCTTTTACAAACAAAATGTAAAAAAACACATTAAAACAATATATATTGGCAACAAATTATTACAAACACAAAGCCTATTCTGACTCACCTATTATGACAGACACGTTTTCCAAATATTACATTTTAATGAGAAACAATTTTTAATCAATATGCATAACAGAAAAATCAATAAACTGTGTAGGTAGTGCATAATGTTTTATACAGGGGTTGAAAAATATCACTGTTGTTTACTAGTCGGTAGAGAAAAGTTACTAGTTCAGAGGGGAAAAAGCTACCAGTCCACTCAATGAGGCCTTTTTACTAAAGGTCTTGCGGACATGATCTGACAGTGCGGATCAGGTCCGCAAGACCTCGCTGAATGCAGAGAGCAATATGCTGTCCGTATTCAGTATTAAACCAGCAGCTCAAAAGAGCTGCTGGTGCAACGCCGCCCCCTGCAGACTCGCGGCCAATGGGCCACCAGCAGGGGGTGTCAATCAACCCGATTGTACTCGATCGGGATGAATTCCGGCTATTCCTGTCCGCCTGCTCAGAGGGCTTCAGAACTGCGGTTTCTGGTGAATCTGAAGACTCGCCAGAAACACAGGCCCACAAGCTCTTTACGGAGCTTGATAAATGGGCCCCAAAGTGTTTGAAAAGCTAGAATTTACCATCACTTAGGAAAATAGACAAATGTTTTACTTTGCCTGTATTTTCTCACATGTCTGGGACTACTGGTGTATGTATGTATATAAATATATATTATGTGTGTGTGTGGACAAAAAATATCTTTTTTATTTTTATGGTGTTTAGTTTTGATGTTGGTATATATTATTCCTTTTCTTATACATTAAAGAAACGTTATACAATGCAAGATTTTGATATTAATTGTTTAATCGCATGTAGTAAAACAACTTTGCAATGCCCTTTCATTATTTATTTTGTTCTCCTTTCCTGTAATTTAATTCTGAATATTGTGGGTTTTCGAATTCATGTTAAACATGGAAGTTTAGACACAGCTATATTAAACACAGTCATTGGTTGAACAGTCTATTAAGCCATTTATAACCATTCCCAATTGGCCTCAGCAGAAAAGGTAACCTAAGTTATAATATTGTGGTGCCCTCTGCTTTATGGACATTAGAATGTTACCCTTTTTTATATTTAAGCTACTAATATAATTTTAACAATACATATACACATTATTCTCAGGCTAATCTTTGCTTTGAATACAACATTCAAGCAATAATTTATTTAGTGTTTAATGTCCCTTTAAGAACTTTCTACTGATTTTTCGTGAATTTTAAAGCATTTTTTATGCTTTATTCTTTATTTATTTATTTATTTATTTATTTATTTATTTATTAGATTAAATTTGGTGACTGTTTTCTTCTAGAATATTTTCTGCTTGTCAAGATCCCTGGTCCTAACTTGTGTTGTGAGAGAACACATTTCTGCACAGAAAGCAAAATACTTTATAGTGTAAGAAAAAATTTAGTAAAACAGATTTTGTAAATTTGGTATATGCATCCAATAAATGTGTCAGTTGTACAAATTAAACAATGTACAATTGATCCTAAGGCATCATTCATAGCCAGTGTAAACAAAATGATGTCCAAAATAATATTTTTGTTTTATGGACTTTAAAGTGTGAGGAAATTAAATATTTTTTAGAAATTGTATTGCATTGTGAATTAAATACCACTGATAAAATCCATCAAATTTACAAAAGAAACACAGGTTACCAATGACATATTTCCTGTAGTTTTGCAAAAAGAGAAAAGTAAGAAATGAACAACCTAATTCTTAGCTCTACAGAAAATATAATACCAAAAACAAAAAAAGCCCCGGAAGGAATAAATTGAGGGCAGGGGCATGTGACCACACTGCAGGCCAATAACAGTGGGTTACTAGGCAGAGTTTGGGGGAGGAGGAGCTGGGGAAAGGGTTAGAGGGGTAGTGAGGGGGAAGCCAGCATCAGTTTCCCTTTGAAGCGGGAAAAGCTGGCAGTCAGGATGGAGAGCGTGAGCCTGTTGCTGGAGCGGGTAAGGACCTTGGTAGCGGAGAAAGGTGTTACCTGGCTCCAGCAGAGGCTCTTTCCAGAGGACGGCGGTTCCGGTGCGGGCACGGCTGCGGAGGAGCCAGCGGGTACCACAGGTCAGGAGCGGTAGGGTCGGCCGGTGAGGCGGGCAAGGCTGCCGGTGCAGCTTAGTCCGGATGGCAGGGGGGGTCTTTAGGGCAAGGGAGGTCGGATACGGCCGGAGGTGGAGGCAGCAGGAGGTCGGGAGGCAAGAGGAGGGCTGCGGAGGAGCTGCGCACATCTCCAGTGTTAGCAGAGAGCAGCCGGGGAGCGCTGAGGCGCAGGTTGCTGGGGGAGGAGAGGGGGTGAGGGTGGAGTCTTAGAGGCACAGGAGGTTGGTTTAGTGGGCAGGGAGGGTGCAGTGGCAGTAGCCAGGAGCGGAATGAGAAGGAAGGGGGGTGAGATGGGGGGGCTGGCTTGGGCAATGAGGGAGCCAGTGTGAGCAGGGGGAGAGGAGGGGAGAGGGTGAGAGGTAATGAGAGCAGCGTTAGGGTTAGTGGGGGAGCAGATTTAAATTGTGTGAGTGGTGGGGGGAGGGATAGGGGGAAAGAAAGTGCAGCTAGTGGCAGTGGGGGAGCAGGAGGGAGCATTATGAGAGGGGGGGAGGGAAAAGGGGGAATTGAGTGCTGCTAGGGGCAGTGGGGGAATGGGGGAGAATAGTGGAAGAGGTGGGGGGAGGGGTAGAGGAGGAATGGGGAGAGGGCAAGCTAGGGGTAGAGGCCAAAAAGGGAAAGGAATAGGTGATGAGGGGGGAGCTGAGGTGGCTAGGGTGGGCAGCCATAGTACAGGGGGAGACTCAAGTGGGATGGGGGAGGCTATTGAGGTAATGGTGCAGGATATAAGGAAAGGGATAGGGTTACAGGGGGTAGGGGGGAAGGGGGGAGAGGGGGTACAGAAATGGAGAGTGGCAGGGAGACCAGGAGTGAGGGGAAAAGGGTTGAGAAAAGGAATAATCTGGAAGTTAATGTGTTTGCTGATTGTGTTTCAGAACCGGAGGAGTCGGACGGCATCCGGCGGGAAGGCCGGGGTTGCCTGTGGAGCAGTCTTCATTGCAGGAGCTGGAGGAGGACGTCCTGTGGATGACTGAATCCTACAGTGACTTTGCGGGAGAAGAGTCGCAGATGGGACAACAGACGGAACCGTAGAGATCTGCACAGGTAGGGGAGTTGGCTGCTTTAATGCAGCTACTGCATTCACTGGTGCCTGGGTGGGGACACGAAACTCAGAGTGAGGGACAAGTTGGTGGGACTAGGGATGAGCGAGCTAGGAGTAGGGGAAGAGAGAGGGAGGACACTAGGGGGCAGAGACATCATGCAAATCATTCTTCACAGAGGACGAGTGGAGGTTCAGGTGGACAGGGCAGAAGGGACAGGAGCAGGAGCAGAGGGGCACGGCAGAGGGAGAGATCCCGGACGCTGAGGACAGACTACAGGGAGCGGGAAAGGCACATGTCCCCCACATGGGGCAGGCTGGATAGAGGTCGGGAGCATACACGAAGGAGGGAAGTTTCCATGTCTTGTAACAATGATGAAAGGTGGAGAAGATCCGCAGGTGGCATGGTGGAAAGGAGGAGAGAGGCTACAATGGTGGTTCAGGAGCCTGAGGCAAGGCCGCTAGGTGAGACGGTGGGTTCCCTGCAGGGGGGGAAGGAAAAAGAAGATACGGGGGGAGTGTATGATGTGGTGGTGAAAGGTCTGAAGGAGCTGGTGGCTCAATGTGTGATGTGGGGACAGCAGCGGGAACAGGGAAGGAGGTTAGTGTACCGCTGGTGGGAGCCCCTTCGGGGGGTGTGGGAGAAAAAGGGGGGCCGGTGACGGTAGCAGATGGTGAGGTGTTAAAAGTGGCAGATCAAGCATTGTGAAGGCCTTGCTTGTGCTCGGTAGGACTGCTGGGGATCCATTTGAGTAAAGAGGTTAAAGAAAAGATCTGGAAGCGGGAGTTTGTAGAGGTTTTTTCCTTGTTGCCGATGGACCACTTAATTGAGATAAAGGAGGATCCAAAGGGGGAACAGGGGAAGAAGGAGGAGAGAAAGAAAAAGTGGAGAAAATGACCTAAAACTTTTTCAAATTGGACAAGGGCCTTTTGCATATTGGCCAGCGTGATGGGGGAGAAATTCCCCAATCAGAGTTCGGCTATGTTCTGCTATTTCGATGAAATAGCAGGGGCTCAAAGGATGTATGGGGGTCTTGCTTGGTGGCGGTATGATGAACAGTTCTGCCAGAGGCTGGGGGTACATCCAGAGATGCGGTGGGATGACCGGGAGATGGGGGTGTGGTTGGAGTTGATGACTCCTTTGAGGGGGCAGTCCTTTCGGAGTGGAGGAACGGGGGTAGCGGAGCGACCGTGGGGGCCACAGCGGTGGCAATTAAAAAAGGCCTCTGCTTCTAGTTTAATGAGGGGGTGTGTAGGTTTGGAGCGGCGTGCAAATACAAGCATGAGTGCTCGGGGTGTGGAGGGGCGCACTCTCGGGCAAAGTGTTTCCGGAAAGGAAAGGGGAGTGGAAAAGGAGGTGAGGGTGCTGCTGCGGGCTCGGACCCCAGTGAGGGTAAGAGAGATGGTCCCGTGGCTAAGTCAGTACAGTAAGGAAAAGGGGAGAGCGGGGGATGTGGAGCTGTTACTGGCGGGCTTCAGTTCAGGGTTTCGTATCCCGTTTGAGGGGACAAGGGGATCGGGGGTACCGGGGAATTTGAAATCGGCTGAGCAATTCCCGGAGGTAGTAGGGGGGAAGTTGGAGAAGGAGGTGGTACTGGGGAGAATGTCGGGCCCCTTTAAGGACCCGCCATTTCCAAATTTGAGGGTATCCCCATTAGGGGTGGTCCCAAAGAAAGGGCAGGGCAATTTCGGATGATTCACCATTTGTCTCATCCTAGGGGCTTGTCTGTTAACGATGGGATTGACCCGTCTTTGACTGCAGTACGTTATGCATCATTTGATAAGGCGGTGAGTGTGGTCAAGAGGGCGGGGATAGGAGCATTGTTGGCAAAGGTGGATGTGGAGGCAGCCTTTCGGCTCTTACCGGTTCACCCGGTGTGTCATCATTTGTTGGGTTGCCATTTTCAGGGGGAATTCTTTGTGGATTTGTGCTTACCCATGGGATGCTCCATATCCTGTGCGTACTTTGAAAAATTCAGTACGTTCGTGGAATGGGTGGTGAAGGAAAAGGCAGGCAGGTCATCAGTGGTCCATTACCTGGACGATTTCCTGTTTGTGGGAGCGGCTGGTTCGGGAGTTTGCGAAGCATTGTTGGGAACATTTGTGGAAGTGGTGCAGCAATTCGGGATTCCGATTGCACCAGGGAAGACGGAAGGGCCGGTAACTAAGTTGAGTTTTCTGGGGGATCCAGATTGACTCAGTCTTGATGGAATGCTCGTTGCCTTGGAAGAAGGTGGTAGACCTGAGAAAGGTCATAAATGGGATGCTTGGGAAGGTGAAGGTTTCGTTGAGGGAGTTGCAATCGCTCCTGGGCAAGCTTAATTTTGCCTGTCGGGTGATCCCAGTGGGGAGGGTGTTTGGAAGGCGCCTGGCATTGGCAACGGTGGGGGTGAAGGCACCGCACCATAGGATCCGCCTTTCAAATGATTTGAAGGAGGACCTGAGAGTGTGGTTGGTGTTTCTGGAGGAGTTCAATGGGCGGTCGTTCATTCAGGAGGGGCCGGTATCGTATGAGGTGTTGCACCTATACACGGATGCTTCGGGAGCCCATGGCTTTGGGGCATATTTTGATGGCAGATGGTGTGTGGGTTCATGGCCTGAGGAGTGGAGGGAACAAGGTTTGACCAGGAACTTGGTGTTCCTAGAATTGTTTCCGTTGGTGGTGGCTGTGATGGTGTGGAATGAAGAGCTGAGGGACAGGAAGGTGACGTTCCACTCTGACAATCTGGGAGTGGTATTTGTGATCAATAAGATGACAGCGAAGCCTTTCTGTTTAAGCTGATGGGATGGGTTGATTTAACAAAGGAGTTTTGGGTGCAGTTGGCTGTGAAGGGTGTTTGTAGAGGTGGGACTAGGGGGGACAAAAGACGTCCGCTTGTATTTGGTTTACTGTTAAAGGTGGTGGGGGCTTTGGAGGAGGTGTGCAATTCGAAGTTTGAGTATTATTTGTTTCGGGCGGCTTTTGTATTAGCCTTTTTCTGAGCTTTCAGGGTGTTGGAGTTGGTAGGGGCCAATAGAAAGGACAATGGTGGTATCGGGTGGAGAGACGTGGTGGTATCAGGAGAAGAAGTGACTATTTGGCTTAGAAAATCTAAGACGGATCAGGAGGGTGTAGGGTGCATGATCAGGTTATTCGCTATCGGGGGTGTTTGTTGCCCGGTAGGTTCACTGGTGGACTATCTGAGGATCAGGCCAGGAGGTGAGGGCCCTTTATTGAGGCATGTGAATGGAGGAGCATTGTCGAAATATCAGTTTGGGGCAGTGCTTAGGAGGGCTTTGTTCACGGCGGGGGTGGATCTCAAGGACTTAGGATGCCATTCATTTAGAATAGGCGCGGCAACTGAGGCGCATGAATTGGGGTTGAAGGTGGGAAGGTGGGAAGGCGGAAGTCTGGGTGTTTTAAACGTTATGTTTGGCCAAACATGATAGTATAGTTTTTGTGTTTCTTGACAGGTCCAGTGCAGTGTTGGATAGTGGGCCACTCTTTCATTTACTGGGTGAGGAAGGCAGCAGCAACAAAGGAAGGGAGAATCCAGTTGGGACTTCCTCGGGAACAAGTCGGGGTAAAATGGTTTGGGGTGAGAGGTCTCAGATGGGAAGGGGTAGTGGCTACAGTGAGTAAGTATGCCAGGCTGTACAGGCCTCCTGACATTTTGGTGATACACGCTGGGGGAAATGACTTGGGGTTTATGGCTCAGAAGGATTTGATTGAGCAGTTGAAAGGTGGCATGCGAAGGTTGAAGGTTTTTTTTCCGAAGGTGATAATTGTGTGGTCAGAAATTGAGACAAGGTTGGAATGACGTTCAGCGTGGGATGTCAGGAGGCTGGACTTATCCAGAAGAAAAGTTAATAGGACTCTATCAGGTTTTGTTTCTCAGTTGGGGGGTTTTGTCATTCGCCATGTTGAATTTGAAGGGGAGTCGGGCAGATGCTTTTTTCTTAAGGATGGGGTGCATCTCAATGAAGTAGGGTTGCACTTGTTCAATTTTAACCTGAAGGAAGGGGTACAGAAGGCCTTAGCCCGATTGGGCAGTGTCCGACGGTAGGTCGGCCTGTGGCGGGTGCTGGCCTTATCAGGCGAGTTTTATGTTGTAATGGTACCTCATCGGACGATGGGGAGAGTTTAAGAAAAGGGGGCGTGCCTGGCAGCAGCCAGTGGAAGGCACGTGTGGTGGATGATGTGCGGCACCCCAGGGTTTTGTAACCACATTGGTTAAGTGGTTGTTTTATTTGTAAACATTTATTTGTTTTAATAAATGCGGGCTGCGGCCTTTTGTTACCCAAACTTTGGTTATGTTTTATTGGTTTGCATGAAGAGTGCAGAGTGTGTGAGTCATAACAAATCTACAAGAATATAACCAATCTATTGCTGAACAAGTGAAAAATATAAAAATATACAACATCCATATATTATTAAAGGATCAGTAAACACAGTAAATTTGCATAATCAACACATGCAAGATAACAAGACAATACAATAGCACTTAGTCTGATTTTCAAATTAGTAGATTTTTTTTTTACAATTTTAAAAGTTATGTCTATTTCCACTTCCCCTGTACCATGTGAGAGCCATCAGCCAACCCAAATGCTATGAATTATTGCACAAGCTCAGTAGGAGCTGGTGACTCAAAAAGTTTAAATATAAAAAGACTGTTCACATTTTGTTAATGGAAGTAAACTGTAAAGTTGTTTAAAATTACATGCTGTATCTGAATCATGAAAGTTAAATTTTGACTTGAGTGTCCCTTTGAGAAGATATGGAAAAATGTAAACCTCAAATTTAAAAAAATGAGCTTTACATGACAATCAATCATCAAACATGACTCAATGTTAATAGAAGATAATTCCTTAAGCAATACACAAACTGTTGGCAACCAGGAAAATTAAATAGGCAATTTATCAAATCCCATTTGTAAGTACAGGAGATATTAGTTGTTTCTAAGGAATTAACATTCTTTTAAAGGGATATGAAACCCACATTTTTTCTTTCATGATTCATTCAGAGCATGCAAATTTAAGCAACTTTCTAATTAACTTCTATTATATATTTTTCTTCTTTCTCTTGGTATCTTTTGAAAAGGAGGAATGTAAGCTTGGGAACCACCCATTTTTTGTTTATCACCCTGGGTAGTGCTTGTTGATTGGTGGCTACATTTAGCCACCATCAGCAAGCACTACACAGATGTTGAACCAAAAATGTGGAAGATTTTTTTTAATTTTTCTTAGATAGTGTTATTATAAGTGTAACTGTACTTTTTTCAATTTACTCCCAGGTGGTAATCGGCCATAAAACAAACACTGAGCTGTTGTTCGTTCCTAGCAGACTGCTTCTCTTTCTGTTTGTATTTGTATTATGACCCTGGGCAAATTTTACCTAGGGGCGATGGGGCAAAGCACATGTGGACTCCTTGCTTAGAGGGATATGGCTGAACCTCACTGATTAGGCCCAAAAGAGGCTGAAACGATCATCTGGGGTTGCCGTTTAATTTGTTCAGAGGACAATTGCATGGTATTTCGGGGCTGGGCTGACCTTGTTAGGAGCGATCAGACTGATATACTTCTGGGAAGTTCTTCTCTGTAAAGAGCATATATGGTCTAAAATAAAAAATGCTCCCAGTGGGTAAATCCTCATAGAACAAGCTACAGGGCCGTTGTTGCTTATATTTCTACATGCATCTACCAAACCCCTTTCTTAATTAGTAATAAATGAATGTGAGTATACTGGATAGTTGTATAAGTGTGTGTTGTGTGTGTGAATGTGCGCGCATGTATGCTGTCTTGTGTAACAGTATGTGTGTATATCTACCAACCTACTATTTCATATCTGTCCTTATTATATATTGTTGCCCCAGAAATTACTTCCTTTGCATATGCAAAGATATTGCCATTTACACATACATTTTATATCAAAGGTTATATGTATATACATATATGTATGGATGCATGCATAGATAGACATTAGGTAAGTAGATATATGTGTAATTAAGGTATGATATATCTAGCTTTGATATAAAGTTTATGTGTGAATGGGTACTTAAGTTGTTTATATTTGTGTTATATGTAGTTATGTATATATTTATATAAATTCTTTAAAAAATGCCTTTCACACACAGACAAGGTCAGTCCAGTCCCCGAAATACTAGGCAACCCCAGACAATAATTTTGGCCTTCACTGGGCCTTGTCAATGAGGTGCAGCCATATTCCTCTAAGCACATTGGGCAAGAAGACCATGTCGGATTTCCCCTTTTCCCCTTAGTGAGACTAAATACATACAAAGAGAGAAGCACACTCAGTAACAAACACCAGTTCAATAAATTGTTAGCTTGTTCTATGGTGATTTACCCCCTGGGTGCAGCTTCTTTTAACCCAATAATGCTTTTCATAGAGATGAATTTAGAGTAATATGTTTGCACCTGCTTCTCACTGACAAGGCCAAGTAAAGTCCAAACAGATCATCTAGGGTTGCCCTGTTCCTTGTTTAGAGAGGTATTGCCTGGTAATTTAGGGCTTGTCTGACCTTGTTTCGTGGGATTAGATTGATATACTTCAGGAAAGTTCTGCTCTGTGAAAACTATTATTGAGCTAAAGGAGGCTACTCCCAGGTAGTAAATCGCCATAGAACAAACTAAACAATCTATTGTGCTGTTGTTAGTTCCTGAGAGAGTGCTTCTCTTTCTGTATGTATTTCTAATATAAACCTTGGGAAGTCCCCCTAAGGGTGATGGGAAAACCAGATGTGGACTGCTTTGCCCAATGTGCTTTGCTGAATATGGCTGCACCTCACAGATGAGGACCAAAATATTGTCTGTGAAATGCTACACTGCAGGTCCCTCTCCTTGGCCTTGTCACCTTCCTGTCATGGGTTGGTGACATGTTGCTATTGAGGGAGCAGCACAACCTGATCTGATTTAAAGGCACACATAGCTGTGTTCTTTGTTACAAAGGCAGAAGATTTGCCAAGATCAAACTTTCCCCAGCCTGTTTGGATTTTTGTGGATGCTGAACGACAAAATAATTTTGAATTGTTAAGTGTGCAGTAGATTACTGAGAAGATGTTGGGGATGCCTCACAAGGAGATATTTTATATCCATCAGTTTTACCAGCATAGTACATTTGAAGACTTTAAAGACTTTTGAAGACTTAGTTTCATTATGTTATCAGAATGCTGTGTCCTTGAAGGATCGCCCTGATTTGAAGGGTTTTCATTTCACTCATAGTATACCCCCCTCAAGCACCATAGATTGCACACCGTATTATACAGAGGATATTATATGTAGCAGCCTGATGTCCCAAAAATCTTGCAGGGTGAAGATTATATGGAGATTGATCCTACAACTGGTCAGCTAAAGAGACGTCTTGAGGATGAAGATGTGTCTGATGTTTCTTCTCCCCCTTCTGATGCTGAGTCTTCACCTGGTAGTGCTGTTTTCTCTTTGGATAAATCTCAAGATTATTTATATATATATATATATATATATATATATATATATATATATATATATATATATATAATATTAAGGATTCAGTCAGACCAGCTCTAAGAACTACCTGATATAATTTAGTAATGGGAAAACCTGAGACCACTAGTATCTATGTCTGAGTGTGCTAAGGAGGAATCAAGAGGATTGATATAATCAATTAAAGCTAGAAAAAATATAGAAAAAGAAAAGATAGATAAAGGTAAATAGGATTCCCTAGCCAGCACTTCCTATTTCATTGCAATTTATTTGGACAGAGATGCCGCAGCAAAAACTGCTCAATATATAAAATGATTAACCTGCATGAACTGCTTTACAAATAACGTCACTAACCTGCAGCTTACGGCTAATTACTAAAGCTATTCTATCGCTTCATTTGATATATGCACGTGCATTAATTGCTGGACATTGCTGGACTGCAATATATATATATATTTGTTTAATAATTTTTTTATTAAGGTTCACCAAACAGTACATACCATACAAAGTACAAGGTAAAACATATAAACATAAGGTCAAATTTGATACAAGTAGTGATGTTCAATACCTCATCCTAACACAGAATGCAGATGTAAGTACATCATAATAAAGCCTTCTTTTTAATAACTAGAGCTACTTTTGGACCCTTCCAAGATTTAGAACCTATAGAAGGCAAATGGTAAACAGGGGACCACTTTTGGATCCCATCTGAGGGTAGAACCTTATTTTATTATTTTATTAATAGTATTAAAGGTCACATCTGGACCTTCAATTGCACAGCACAGATACAGGTGTCTAAACTATAAAAGAGGCTAATAACATAAATCACAAAGTAATACAAGGTTAGGTATCCCTAGAAGACAATGCTGAGAATCATCCATAGTATGGCTTGTATAATCTATTAGTTATGAAAGATTAGCATATAGTATGACTTAATTGCACATAATAATAACAAAACAAAAAAAAAGGAATGCCTAAAACCAGGGCCCCCATTAGTAGTAATGTTATACTTATATTAAGACATTGCTGCCCAAAAATAAACAAACAATTAGATCCATCATGGGCTGCTATAATATCAGAGATATAAGAACAATCTCCAGGGCTACCCATTATGCAGATGGAGTTATCTTAGAGAAAGCTAAGCAATAGAGTGGGCAGCATGGTCTGCTTACCAATAGGGGATGGGTTCACTAGATTAATGCAGGTTCATAAGGAGTGACTTTGAGGCATATAAGTTCTTTAAAGATTTTGACAAGTGATGATGAAAGAATTATGGGACACCTTAGGTCCTTACTATAGAAGCAGGTAGGTATCTGCTGAGAAATTAGTTTACCGCTATTGCAATTGTCTCTACACAAACTCTATAATCTAGTAAATAAGAAGGAGACCTATAACGTATACATAGACACTGTGTGAATATTATTTCTAGGTAATGATGAGTTCTATGCTACCTAGGGAATTTTAAATGCAGCAGTTCCCTATTTCAAGAGGCACATATTAACTTTTAAGTTATCTAGGAAGTGATAAATACAGCTATAGTACACAAATATTACATAGCTATGGGCAGGTAACTAAAAACTCCAGGCAGATAGCTAGCTCCCTCACAACTGTCTTGCTACTACCATTCCTGAAATCTTGTTGCAGCCATATGTATGGGAATCAGTTATAAGCCCATAAGCAATAGCATATGTAAAGTTTTGTAAACAGTGGTACAATTAAGATGTATATTGAACTTAGAGCCCAGCAAGTATAAAAAGCATTCTCTTATAAATATACAAGTGATATTACCAGAACACATAAGATAACCCTAAACACACTACGCAACTTAGGTCCGGTATGTTTAACAAGTCATTTCTTATGTCCATCTATGTAATAATAAGCAAACTTTAGTGTGGAGGCAAAATTTCCAACGTGGGCTAGGAGGGTATATGATACATTAATAAGTACTGTGTGTCCACCAGGCTGTGGGGATAAACAGAGGATGTGGAATACTATACAGCCATATGTCCCTTGAGATGCTGAATCAGATCCAGGAATCATCTTTTGGGCCTTAATAACATATCACAATATATATATGGGAAAAGGAATGATGCTGACACCTGCACACTATACACGCAGCTCTATGAAAACAGTTATGTTATGTGTCAAAGAAAGGAGTGAATATATTGTTCATAGCAATCCATATCCCGCCAGCCACACAGTCTTGCAGAGTCCATCTCAGTGTTTCCAGTAAAGTAAGACACTATATGTAAAATATACGCGCAGGATGTCCTGATGGCCAGTTATTATGTGGACAGTAGGTCTAAAGTCCACCTCAGCTTATCTTACTACTCTAGCCCACACCTTGTCTAATGTATGGCGATAAACGGGCCCGGAAATACACAGAATTCAGCAGTGGGGCTAGAGATACCTTCAACTTTGAAAAGGGCCAGCCGAGTCCCCATTCCACCGTGCACACCCGGCGAGACTTCAGCCTCCTCCATTAGACCCAGCTGGAAACAGGAAGATGCGGACAAGCTCCGCCATCCCCGGAAATCATCTTTGCATTGAGAGGTCTCCTCTCTCCGATCCATGGCCTCCGCCTCTAAGTGCCCTGCAGCTGCCTCCATGTGGATCTCGTCGTGAGCGCTAGCGAATTTAGAGTCCCCGTCCGGAGGGCCGGCCGCCTCCTCCAGAGCCGGGACCGGAATATCAGGTAAGGATCCTACGCAGGCCATCAGCTGTGGGCACAGCATAACTCCCCCTTCTGTAAGCTGGGCTATATTAGATTGCGGGTTAACTCCTTGGTTGGTAGGTTCCATCTTCCTCTCCGCCTCAAGCTTAGGCGCCATGGTCTCAGCATGTACTTGCTCCATGTGGGACGCAAGGCGGTCTAGTCTGTAGCACATCTTGTACTCAAAATCCAAGAACAGGTCTCTGATGGTGACAGCAATATCTCCCATTTTACAAATCTGATTGCAGGTTAGATTGAAGTTGGACAGAGGATCTCTATATTCTCTGTTAACCCGGTTTCCCAGGGGGGGGTGCTGAGCTCTCTCTCCGTAGAGGCCACCAGTGAGTCTCAGCGGCCCAGTTTAGGAAGTCCTGTTGCTTTACAAACAAAATTCTTTATAGAGTTCCAGTCAGCAAAGTGTCCCCTATGTTTTAATATGTAAATTCCTGCTGGATGGCTTTTTGAAGTCCAGATTACAGGTCAATTGCAATACTGGGTTACAGAGCTCCTAATTTAGTGGCCATCTTGGACCATAGCCTGGACACGCCCCCGACTGCAATATATTTTGACATCTGTTTTTGATGTATATACTTGTTATAAGGAAATAACAATCCGAGTTATTAGATCTAATCAATAACCTAAGTCTGTTTTTTTAGCAGAGGAATTTCACCAAGCATAGGTTTTATATTGATAATGATATGATATTTATACCTTGATATTCATGTATACCTGACAGATGTTGTAACTATTTTTCTCTCTACTATGGCCATAGGTTTGTGTATTTTTAATAGAGTTAGGGATAATAGGGTATGTTTATATGTTGTAGACTAAGGTAGTTAATAAAGTTATATTTTTTGTATTACTAATGTGCTCTCTGACTCCTTGCTTTGGCTGTGATTTTGGTAACCCCTGCTGCAGCCTCTCTGTCCAAATAAATTGTAATGAAATAGGAAGTGCTGGCTAGGGAACCCTATTTACCTTTTTCTATCTTTTCTATTTCTATATTTTTTCTAGCTTTAATTGATTTTATATATATATATATATATATATATATATATATATATATATATATATATATATATATATAACTCATTGTGTAGTTCATTAACAAATCTAGACAGGCACGAAGGCTTGCTTTCCAACAGAAAACCTCTGAATTACATTGTTTCCAATGCAGCAAAGGATTCTGGGTAAGATATGCAAATTAAGTACACAATGACACACCTTTTTACTTCAGCCTTCGGGCCCTTTCTAGATTTGTTAATGAACTACACAATGAGTTATTTTTCTATATTTTGTGCGTAGTGGAGGATTTTAAACTCACCTTTTATCTCCCCCTAATTTAAAATGTTGTTGTATTCTGCCCGGAATAAACTTCACCCAGCAGTGATTCAAACCTTCTCCCAGCTGATGAGTAGCAACAACTACAAAACAGTCTGTCCTGGGATGATTATGCACTAACCCTAGCTAAGTTTATAAGCTGTGTGAACAGCAATACTTTGGCATAAAGGGAATCTGCTGAAAAGCAGACTGAAGTAAAAAGGTGTGTCATTGTGTACTTAATTTGCATATCTTACCCAGAATCCGTTGCTGCATTGGAAACAATGTAATTCAGATGTTCTCTGTGGGAAAACAAGCCTTCGGGCCTGTCTAGATTTGTTAATGAACTACACAATGAGTTATTTTTCTATATTTTGTGCGTAGTGGAGGATTTTAAACTCACCTTTTATCTCCCCCTAATTTAAAATGTTGTTTTATATATATATATATATATATATATATATATATATATAAAGCAAAACAAAGAGTAGTTCACTTCACAGCGCTGATCTCACAATAATAGTGTATTGTTTCAATACACCTCATGTAACAAAATAGTTTTATAAATGTATTAAACAGTGAATCCTAAGAAAAGCACATTGCTATAATGTATACATATACTGGGTAGAAAATGACTGATCCCGTATATATGAATTTATCAGCTGATATTTCAATATTGCAATGGATATTTTGTATAGAATATATAGTTCCCAAATATGTTGATCAATTCTTAAATGAGCAAGGGTGTTTTTAATCTTCAAAAATAAACGTTCAGCAATGCAGACATAAAATGACAGGTATCCCAAATGGCTTCACAGGCTACTCACAATGGGTGACCTCAATCATATGAGGTAAGGAACGGGCGTTGTGGGTGTACCAGGCCCCAGCAATGATCCTCCAGTAGCAAGCTTGCGATCCTGTGTGTTGTCCCGGATAGATTTTGTGTTTGTCAGTTGGAGCCGCAGCGCATAGTTTATTTCAATATTCTCCACTTCCCGGGTTCTCCAATATTGTTGTTGGCAACCGTTCTTTATTTCTTTGATAACTCCAACGTATTATGTAGAGGAAACAAACACGGCACATAGCATAATACTGTTTAAAAGGTAACACAAATTTATTTACAGCACAAGAGTGATACTCACAAACGGAACCTCAGTTTGTATGAGGTATCAATAAAACATCTCAATAAAAGGACCGTCGTCCCACACTGTGATATAAGTTTCCACTTTAGTGATATAAGGTGTACATAAAAAAGTCTTTAAGGATGAGCAGCCAGATTCAACACTCAGCCTTACGCGTTTCAAAGTTTAAAACTTCTTCCTTAAAGCTCCCGCTTAGCGGGGAGGGTGGGTGTGTGAACCGGCCGCTCATTCATTGGTCTATTGTGTTACACCCCTGTTTTCATCCGGGGTATTTTTCAGTGTGGAAAAGATCGTGCACAGGGAAAGTTCAAAATTATTTCCAATGTGACATATTTAGCAATTTCGTTATAATGTAATATAGATCTTACTACAAGGACTTTTTCCCCCTCTAATTACGTGTTTTGTGTTCGGGTATGTCGCATATTTATACTTGCATCTAAATACATATAAAAGTAATTATAGAGGTATTGGAAATACTCTAGATGATTCATTGTCTGATCGAATATCAAATTAACTCTATTCTTGCATATTATGATATTACCATAAATATTTGTGTAGATACAATAATGTATTCAAAATTGTTTACTTTTTATAAAAAATATGTTATACACTGAACAAAGATATTTTCCTCTATACTAAACCGAAGGTGATTTTAAGTTTTTTCTTTAGTAGACTAACTTGGGAAAGAAGATTTGTTTAACAAATTATATTACTGGTAATTATAAACCACAAAGAGCCCTATATGTGGTCTATTATCATTTCTTTTATATGATCAATCTATATCTCATAAATTAGATCTAAAATGGTTTTTATAGCTGATTTAATTTGTTTCATTTTCCACCAAGGATGTAGTCTATGAGTGGGTTGTAAAGATATATAGAAAATATCTAAAAAATGTATATAGGCAAATAAACATATGTATATATACATCCACACACATCCATATGTATATAAATGAATATATGTATGTATATATGAGCCTGCATTGATGCTGTAAGGACCTTGAATGGCCCACGGTATCTATATTTTATAGATTCTAAAGATCGTTGTTATAGAAATGCTACAATATCTACATCTTTATTGAGTCCTCCTGGATGCAAGGTGTTAAATGTATGTATCCAGTAAGTTTCTCTTTGCCTCAATGTTCTCACTCTGTCTCCCCCGTTATGATTTTGTGGGATATGTTCAAGGATCGTTCCTTTTAGACATTTTGGATCTTTCTGATGAAATTTTCTGTAGTGGTCCGAAAGGTTATGTCCTGTAAAGCCAGCTTCAATATTTTTAATATGCTCTAATAGTCTAGTTTTAAAGACTCTTTTGGACCTACCGATATACTGGAGTCCACAGCTGCATTCTGATAGATAAACACAAAACTCACTTTTACAGTTAGTTAGAGTGTTTATTTTGCAGCTTTTGTTGTTAGATTTGGATTGGACCACATGTGTTGGTTTATTCTTATTATATGCATGTGCACAGCCTTCACAATTTTTGCGGTTACATTTATAGAATCCTTGGCTGTTACTTTCTAGCCAGGTTTTTTGATGATTTTTCCTTTTAAGTTTGCTAGGGGCAAGTATGTTTTTTAGAGATTTATTTTTTCTAAAAGTTACTGTAGGGCAATCCCCTAGATTCTTCTTTAAAAATTTGTCCTGTTTCAGGACTGGCCAGTATTTTTTTAGAATTTGTTTGATTTCGGGAGCGGCCTCATTATATGTAGTGATGAAACCTGGGTCCCTTGTTCTTCTCTTAATGTTATTAGTTTTTTCTATACTCTTAGTTTCTCGTATTCCCTCCTGATTTTTTGCTAAAAGATCTTCTCTGTTTAAATTTCTAGCCTTTGTATAAGCAGTATTTATGATCTTTGTATTGTAGTTTTTGCTTGCGAATTGTTGTTTTAATAAATCAGATTCCTTATCAAAGTCTTCTAGTTTTGAGCAGTTTCTTCTCAATCTCTGAAACTGACCGAAAGGGATATTACGAACCCAAGACTTATGATGTCCACTGTTAGCTGGAAGATAACCATTACTGTCAGTTTCTTTCCTGTACAGTTTTGTTAATATCTTGTCATCTTCGTGGAAGAGTACAAGATCCAAAAATTCTATTTCCTGAGGGTTTGTTTTGTGTGTGAAGGACAGATTCATTGAGTTAGTATTTGCAAAGTTTACAAATTCATTAATAGATTCTTCACTACCCTTCCATATGAGTATAATATCGTCAATGAATCTGCCCCACCACACAATATTGTCCATGAATCGGTTGTTGTTATAAATACATTGATCCTCCCAGTATCCCATATAGAGATTGGCATAGCTGGGGGCCATAATGGTCCCCATTGCTGTGCCACTAATCTGGAGGTAGTGTTCGCCCTCAAATTCAAAATAATTTCTCTCCAAAACAAATTTAGTAGACATGTGCGGTTCGTTTCGGATTAATTCGGAAATTCGGTAAATTCGGTAAATTCGGAGATTCGGATCGATTCGGATTTCCGAATTAAAATACTTCCGAATCTACCGAATGAATCCGAAATAGCTGCCGTATCTCCGAATAAATCCGAATTAGCTCGTTAAGATTCGGCATTTCCCCATAGGAAACAATGGGAGTTTCGGCTGAAAAAAAACTAACACCGCAGCCCCATTGTTTCCTATGGGGAAACACTAAGTCTGCACCTAACACCCTAACATGTACCCCGAGTCTCTAAACACCCCTAATCTAACACTTATTAACCCCTAATCTGCTGCCTCCGCTATCGCTGACACCTGCATTATTTTATTAACCCCTAATCTGCCGACCGAATATCGCCGCCACCTACATTATAACTATTAACCCCTAATCTGCTGTCCCTAACACCGCCGACCCCTACATTATAGTTATTAACCCCTAATCTGCCCCCCCCAACGTCGCCGCAATCTAACTACAACTATTAACCCCTAATCTGCCGACCCGATATCGCCGCCGCCTACATTATAGCTATTAACCCCTAATCTGCTGTCCCTAACACCGCCGACCCCTACATTATAGTTATTAACCCCTAATCTGCCCCCCCCCAACGTCGCCGCAATCTAACTACAAGTATTAACCCCTAATCTGCCGACCCGATATCGCCGCCTACATTATAACTATTAACCCCTAATCTGCTGTCCCTAACACCGCCGACCCCTACATTATAGTTATTAACCCCTAATCTGCCTCCCCCCAACATCGCCACAATCTAACTACAAGTATTAACCCCTAATCTGCCGACCGCAAATCGCCGCCACTATAATAAATGTATTAACCCCTAAACCGCCGCACTCCCGCCTCGCAAACACTATAATACATTTTATTAACCCCTAATCTGCCCTCCCTAACATCGCCGCCACCTACCTACAATTATTAACCCCTAATCTCCCGCCCCCATCGTCGCCGCTACTATAATAAGGTTATTAACCCCTAAACCTAAATCTAACCCTAACACTAACACCCCCTAACTTAAATATAATTTAAATAAAACGAAATAAGTTTACTATAGTTAAATAAATGAATCCTATTTAAAACTAAAGACTTACCTGTAAAATAAACCCTAAGATAGCTGCAATATAACTAATAGTTACATTGTAGCTATTTTAGCATTTATTTTTATTTTACAGGCAACTTTGTATTTATTTTAACTAGGTACAATAGTTATTAAATAGTTAATAACTATTTAATAACTACCTAGCTAAAATAAATACAAATTTACCTGTAAAATAAATCCTAACCTAAGTTACACTAACACCTAACACTACACTATCATTAAATTAACTAAATGAATGATTCCTATTTAAAACTAAATACTTACCTGTAAAATAAACCCTAAGATAGCTGTAATATAACTAATAGTTACATTGTAGCTATTTTAGCATTTATATTTATTTTACAGGCAACTTTGTATTTATTTTAACTAGGTACAAAAGCTATTAAATAGTTATTGACTAATTAATAGCTACCTAGTTAAAATAATTACAAAATTACCTGTAAAATAAATCCTAACCTAAGTTACAATTAAACCTAACACTACACTGTCATTAAATAAATTAACTACAAGTACCTACAATTATCTACAATTAAATAAACTAAAGTACAAAACCCCCCCACTAAATTACAAAAAAAAACAAACACTAAATTACAAAAAATAAAAAAATATTACAAGAATTTTAAACTAATTACACCTAATCTAAGCCCCCTAATAAAATAACAAAGCCCCCCAAAATAAAAAAAAATGCCCTACCCTATACTAAATTACAAAAGTTGACAGCTCTATTACATTAACAGCCCTGAACAGGGCCCTTTGCGGGGCATGCCCCAAAGAAAACAGCTCTTTTGCCTGTAAAAAAAAAACACAATCCCCCCCCACATTACAACCCACCACCCACATACCCCTACTCTAACCCAAACCCCCCTTAAATAAACCTAACACTACCCCCCTGAAGATCTCCCTACCTTGAGTCGTGTTCACCCAGCCGGGACGAAGTCTTCATCCGATGGGGCAGAAGAGGACATCCAGACCGGCAGAAGTCTTCATCCAAGCGGGGCAAGAAGAGGTCTTCCATCCATCATACAAGTACCGAAATACAAACAAACACTAAATTACCAAAAATAATAAAATATTACAATAATTTTAAACTAATTACACCTAATCTAAGCCCCCTACTAGCTATTAATATAGCTTCAATATAACTAATAGTTACATTGTAGCTATTTTAGGATTTATATGTATTTTACAGGCAACTTTGTATTTATTTTAACTAGGTACAATAGTTATTAAATAGTTAATAACTATTTAATAACTACCTAGCTAAAATAAATACAAATTTACCTGTAAAATAAATCATAACCTAAGTTACAATTACACCTAACACTACACTATCATTAAATTAACTAAATAAATGAATCCTATATAAAACTAAAGACTTACCTGTAAAATAAACCCTAATATAGCTGCAATATAACTAATAGTTACATTGTAGCTATTTTAGCATTTATATTTATTGTACAGGCAACTTTGTATTCATTTTAACTAGGTTCAATAGCTATTAAATAGATACTGACTATTTAATAGCTACCTAGTTAAAATAATTACAAAATTACCTGTAAAATAAATCCTAACCTAAGTTACAATTAAACCTAACACTACACTATCATTAAATAAATTAACTACAAGTACCTACAATTAAATACAATTAAAAAAACTAAACTAAAGTACAAACCCCCGCCCACTAAATTACAAAAAATAAAAAAAATATTACAAGAATTTTAAACTAATTACACCTAATCTAAGCCCCCTAATAAAATAACAAAGCCCCCCAAAATAAAAAAAATGCCCTAACCTATACTAAATTACAAAAGTTAACAGCTCTATTACCTTACCAGCCCTGAACAGGGCCCTTTGCGGGGCATGCCCCAAAGAAAACAGCTCTTTTGCCTGTAAAAAAAAAACACAATCCCCCCCCCACATTACAACCCACCACCCACATACCCCTACTCTAACCCAAACCCCCCTTAAATGAACCTAACACTACCCCCCTGAAGATCTCCCTACCTTGAGTCGTGTTCACCCAGCCGGGCCGAAGTCTTCATCCGATGGGGCAGAAGAGGACATCCAGACCGGCAGAAGTCTTCATCCAAGCGGGGCAAGAAGAGGTCTTCCATCCATCAGAAAAGTACAAAAAAACAAACAAACACTAAATTAGCAAAAATAATAAAATATTACAATAATTTTAAACTAATTACACCTAATCTAAGCCCCCTACTAGCTATTAATATAGCTACAATATAACTAATAGTTACATTGTAGCTATTTTAGGATTTATATTTATTTTACAGGCAACTTTGTATTTATTTTAACTAGGTACAATAGCTATTAAATAGTTAATAACTACCTAGCTAAAATAAATACAAATTTACCTGTAAAATAAACCCTAACCTAAGTTACAATTACACCTAACACTACACTGTCATTAAATTAACTAAATAAATTAATCCTATATAAAACTAAATACTTACCTGTAAAATAAACCCTAATATAGCTACAATATAACTAATAGTTACATTGTAGCTATTTTAGCATTTATATTTATTTTACAGGCAACTTTGTATTTATTTTAACTAGGTACAATAGCTATTACATAGTTATTGACTAATTAATAGCTACCTAGTTAAAATAATTACAAAATTACCTGTAAAATAAATCCTAACCTAAGTTACTATTAAACCTAACACTACACTATCATTAAATAAATTAACTACAAGTACCTACAATTAAATACAATGAAATAAACTAAACTAAAGTACAAAAAAAACAAACACTAAATTACAAAAAATAAAAAAAATTACAAGAATTTTAAACTAATTACACCTAATCTAAGCCCCCTAATAAAATAACAAAGCCCCCCAAAATAAAAAAATGCCCTACCCTATACTAAATTACAAAAGTAATCAGCTCTATTACCTTACCAGCCCTGAACAGGGCCTTTTGCGGGGCATGTCCCAAAGAAAACAGCTCTTTTGCCTGTAAAAAAAAACACAATACCCCCCCCCACATTACAACCCACCACCCACATACCCCTACTCTAACCCAAACCCCCCTTAAATAAACCTAACACTACCCCCCTGAAGATCTCTCTACCGTGTCTTCACCCAGCGGGCCGAAGTCTTCATCCAATCGGGCAGAAGAGGACATCTAGACCGGCAGAAGTCTTCATCCAAGCGGGGCAAGAAGAGGTCTTCCATCCATCAGAAGTCTTGATCCAGGCGGCATCTTCTCTGTTCATCCGGAGCGGAGCGGCAGCATCCTGAAGACATCCCACGCAGAGCATCCTCTTCTTTCTTGATCCGACGACTAGGTGACTGTACCTTTAAGTGACGTCATCCAAGATGGCGTCCCTTGAATTCCGATTGGCTGATAGGATTCTATCAGCCAATCGGAATTAAGGTAGGAAAAATCTGATTGGCTGATTCAATCAGCCAATCAGATTCAAGTTCAATCCGATTGGCTGATGGAATCAGCCAATCAGATTGACCTCGCATTCTATTGGCTGTTCCGATCAGCCAATAGAATGCGAGCTCAATCTGATTGGCTGATTGGATCAGCCAATCGGATTGAACTTGAATCTGATTGGCTGATTGAATCAGCCAATCAGATTTTTCCTACCTTAATTCCGATTGGCTGATAGAATCCTATCAGCCAATCGGAATTCAAGGGACGCCATCTTGGATGACGTCACTTAAAGGTACAGTCACCTAGTCGTCGGATCAAGAAAGAAGAGGATGCTCTGCGTGGGATGTCTTCAGGATGCTGCCGCTCCGCTCCAGATGGATGAACAGAGAAGATGCCGCCTGGATCAAGACTTCTGATGGATGGAAGACCTCTTCTTGCCCCGCTTGGATGAAGACTTCTGCCGGTCTGGATGTCCTCTTCTGCCCGATCGAATGAAGACTTTGGCCCGCTGGGTGAAGACACGGTAGAGAGATCTTCAGGGGGGTAGTGTTAGGTTTATTTAAGGGGGGTTTGGGTTAGAGTAGGGGTATGTGGGTGGTGGGTTGTAATGTGGGGGGGGTATTGTGTTTTTTTTTACAGGCAAAAGAGCTGTTTTCTTTGGGGCATGCCCCCGCAAAAGGCCCTTTTAAGGGCTGGTAAGGTAATAGAGCTGATTACTTTTGTAATTTAGTATAGGGTAGGGCATTTTTTTATTTTGGGGGGCTTTGTTATTTTATTAGGGGGCTTAGATTAGGTGTAATTAGTTTAAAATTCTTGTAATTTTTTTTATTTTTTGTAATTTAGTGTTTGTTTTTTTTGTACTTTAGTTTAGTTTATTTCATTGTATTTAATTGTAGGTACTTGTAGTTAATTTATTTAATGATAGTGTAGTTTTAGGTTTAATAGTAACTTAGGTTAGGATTTATTTTACTGGTAATTTTGTAATTATTTTAACTAGGTAGCTATTAAACAGTAAATATCTATTTAATAGCTATTGTACCTAGTTAAAATAAATACAAAGTTGCCTGTAAAATAAATATAAATGCTAAAATAGCTACAATGTAACTATTAGTTATATTGTAGCTATATTAGGGTTTATTTTACAGGTAAGTATTTAGTTTTATATAGGATTAATTTATTTAGTTAATTTAATGACAGTGTAGTGTTAGGTGTAATTGTAACTTAGGTTAGAGTTTATTTTACAGGTAAATTTGTATTTATTTTAGCTAGGTAGTTATTAACTATTTAATAGCTATTGTACCTAGTTAAAATAAATACAAAGTTGCCTGTAAAATAAATATAAATCCTAAAATAGCTACAATGTAACTATTAGTTATATTGTAGCTATATTAATAGCTAGTAGGGGGCTTAGATTAGGTGTAATTAGTTTAAAATTATTGTAATATTTTATTATTTTTGCTAATTTAGTGTTTGTTTGTTTTTTTGTACTTTTCTGATGGATGGAAGACCTCTTCTTGCCCCGCTTGGATGAAGACTTCTGCCAGTCTGGATGTCCTCTTCTGCCCCATCGGATGAAGACTTCGGCCCGGCTGGGTGAACACGACTCAAGGTAGGGAGATCTTCAGGGGGGTAGTGTTAGGTTTATTTAAGGGGGGTTTGGGTTAGAGTAGGGGTATGTGGGTGGTGGGTTGTAATGTGGGGGGGGGTATTGTGTTTTTTTTTTACAGGCAAAAGAGCTGTTTTCTTTGGGGCATGCCCCGCAAAAGGCCCTGTTCAGGGCTGGTAAGGTAATAGAGCTGTTAACTTTTGTAATTTAGTATAGGGTAGGGCATTTTTTTTTATTTTGGGGGGCTTTGTTATTTTATTAGGGGGCTTAGATTAGGTGTAATTAGTTTAAAATTCTTGTAATATTTTTTTATTTTTTGTAATTTAGTGGGGGGGTTTTTGTACTTTAGTTTAGTTTTTTAATTGTATTTAATTGTAGGTACTTGTAGTTAATTTATTTAATGATAGTGTAGTGTTAGGTTTAATTGTAACTTAGGTTAGGATTTATTTTACAGGTAATTTTGTAATTATTTTAACTAGGTAGCTATTAAACAGTAAATATCTATTTAATAGCTATTGTACCTAGTTAAAATAAATACAAAGTTGCCTGTACAATAAATATATATGCTAAAATAGCTACAATGTAACTATTAGTTATAGTGCAGCTATATTAGGGTTTATTTTACAGGTAAGTCTTTAGTTTTATATAGGATTCATTTATTTAGTAAATTTAATGATAGTGTAGTGTTAGGTGTAATTGTAACTTAGGTTATGATTTATTTTACAGGTAAATTTGTATTTATTTTAGCTAGGTAGTTATTAAATAGTTATTAACTATTTAATAGCTATTGTACCTAGTTAAAATAAATACAAAGTTGCCTGTAAAATAAATATAAATCCTAAAATAGCTACAATGTAACTATTAGTTATATTGAAGCTATATTAATAGCTAGTAGGGGGCTTAGATTAGGTGTAATTAGTTTAAAATTATTGTAATATTTTATTATTTTTTGTAATTTAGTGTTTGTTTGTATTTTGGTACTTGTATGATGGATGGAAGACCTCTTCTTGCCCCGCTTGGATGAAGACTTCTGCCGGTCTGGATGTCCTCTTCTGCCCCATCGGATGAAGACTTCGGCCCGGCTGGGTGAACACGACTCAAGGTAGGGAGATCTTCAGGGGGGTAGTGTTAGGTTTATTTAAGGGGGGTTTGGGTTAGAGTAGGGGTATGTGGGTGGTGGGTTGTAATGTGGGGGGGGGGATTGTGTTTTTTTTTTACAGGCAAAAGAGCTGTTTTCTTTGGGGCATGCCCCGCAAAGGGCCCTGTTCAGGGCTGGTAAGGTAATAGAGCTGTTAACTTTTGTAATTTAGTATAGGGTAGGGCATTTTTTTATTTTGGGGGGCTTTGTTATTTTATTAGGGGGCTTAGATTAGGTGTAATTAGTTTAAAATTCTTGTAATATTTTTTTATTTTTTGTAATTTAGTGTTTGTTTTTTTTTGTAATTTAGTGGGGGGGTTTTGTACTTTAGTTTATTTAATTGTAGATAATTGTAGGTACTTGTAGTTAATTTATTTAATGACAGTGTAGTGTTAGGTTTAATTGTAACTTAGGTTAGGATTTATTTTACAGGTAATTTTGTAATTATTTTAACTAGGTAGCTATTAAATAGTCAATATCTATTTAATAGCTATTGTACCTAGTTAAAATAAATACAAAGTTGCCTGTAAAATAAATATAAATGCTAAAATAGCTACAATGTAACTATTAGTTATATTGCAGCTATATTAGGGTTTATTTTACAGGTAAGTATTTTGTTTTAAATATGATTCATTTATTTAGTTAATTTAATGATAGTGTAGTGTTAGGTGTAATTGTAACTTAGGTTAGGATTTATTTTACAGGTAAATTTGTATTTATTTTAGCTAGGTAGTTATTAAATAGTTATTAACTATTTAATAACTATTGTACCTAGTTAAAATAAATACAAAGTTGCCTGTAAAATAAAAATAAATGCTAAAATAGCTACAATGTAACTATTAGTTATATTGCAGCTATCTTAGGGTTTATTTTACAGGTAAGTCTTTAGTTTTAAATAGGATTCATTTATTTAACTATAGTAAATTTATTTCGTTTTATTTAAATTATATTTAAGTTAGGGGGTGTTAGTGTTAGGGTTAGATTTAGGTTTAGGGGTTAATAACTTTTCTATAGTAGCGGCGACGATGGGGGCGGGAGATTAGGGGTTAATAATTGTAGGTAGGTGGCGGCGATGTTAGGGAGGGCAGATTAGGGGTTAATAAAATGTATTATAGTGTTTGCGAGGCGGGAGTGCGGCGGTTTAGGGGTTAATACATTTATTATAGTGGCGGCGATTTGCGGTCGGCAGATTAGGGGTTAATACTTGTAGTTAGATTGTGGCGACGTTGGGGGGAGGCAGATTAGGGGTTAATAACTATAATGTAGGGGTCGGCGGTGTTAGGGACAGCAGATTAGGGGTTAATAGTTATAATGTAGGCGGCGGCGATATCGGGTCGGCAGATTAGGGGTTAATACTTGTAGTTAGATTGCGGCGACGTTGGGGGAGGCAGATTAGGGGTTAATAACTATAATGTAGGGGTCGGCGGTGTTAGGGACAGCAGATTAGGGGTTAATAGTTATAATGTAGGCGGCGGCGATATCGGGTCGGCAGATTAGGGGTTAATACTTGTAGTTAGATTGCGGCGACGTTGGGGGAGGCAGATTAGGGGTTAATAACTATAATGTAGGGGTCGGCGGTGTTAGGGACAGCAGATTAGGGGTTAATAGCTATAATGTAGGCGGCGGCGATATCGGGTCGGCAGATTAGGGGTTAATACTTGTAGTTAGATTGCGGCGACGTTGGGGGAGGCAGATTAGGGGTTAATAACTATAATGTAGGGGTCGGCGGTGTTAGGGACAGCAGATTAGGGGTTAATAGCTATAATGTAGGCGGCGGCGATATCCGATCGGCAGATTAGGGGTTAAATAATGTTATTATAGGGTTTGCGATGTGGGGGGGCCTCGGTTTAGTGGTTCATAGGTAGTTTATGGGTGTTAGTGACTTAGTGTACTAAATGGGTGTTAGTGTACTAAAAACATACCGAATTTCGGAACGGAATAGAACCGAATTCAGCCGAATCCGAATAAATCCGAAACGAATTTATTCGGATCCGAATAAATCCGAAATGAATTTATTCAAATTTTGCCGAATCAGATTCGATCCGAAACGAAATTCGAAAAGTCTGAATCGATCCGAACCGAAAACGAACCGAATTTTTTAGCGGTGCACATGTCTAAAATTTAGCACTATTTGCAATAAATGTTTGTAGTTTGTCAGAGAAATTGGTTTTCTCCCTTAGTGTATGTCTGAGTGTCTCGATTCCTTTATGGTGGGGTATGTTTGTATACAATGCTGATACATCCATAGTGACCCATCTATATTCAGAATCCCATTTTATTTGTTCAATCTTTTTAATGGTGTCCATAGTATCTTTAAGGTGAGATTTGAGTTGAGGGACTAGCGGATTGATGTAATAATCCACGTATTCAGATAAGCTTGCCGTCAGTGAATTTATACCGGAGACAATTGGTCTTCCTGGGGGGTTTGTGGTGCTTTTGTGCACTTTGGGAAGGTGATAAAATATTGCTGTTTTGGGATAAAGATTGTTTAAATATTTGAATACTTGATCGTTTAATATCCCATTGTATTTGGCATCATCCAAAAAATGTGTGTATTCTCTTAAAAAGGTTTTTCTTGGATCCCCCTTTAATTTTAGGTATGTCTTTTTGTCTCCTAAGAGATTATAGGCTTCTTCCAAATAATCAGATCGATTTTGTAGAACCATACCTCCCCCCTTATCTGCCTCACGTATTATGAGGTCATCATTGTCTTTAATTTCATTAAGAATGTTTTTTTCTTTCTTACTAAGATTGTCTTTTTTATTTTATAATTATTACAAAGATCTGTTAAATCGTTTGAAACCAAATCATAAAACGTTGGGATACAGTTCCCTTTAGATTGTACTGGGAAAAAAGTAGATGGTACTTTTAAGTTTGTGTGTACATCGTTCTGTGATTGAAATCCCTTATTTGTGATGTTAGATTCATTTTCTAGTTCTTCAAGTGCTATTAGTGCTTGTAAATCCCTATCTGTTAAAATAGAGAGGTCATCTATAGTTGGTATAGCACTTTCTTTTTTGCTTTTTTCAAAATGTCTCTGCAGAGTTAATTTTCTTATAAATTTGTGTAAGTCAATAAAAAGTGTGAAAGCGTTTGGCCCCTTTACTGGCGCAAATTTTAAACCCTTTCTTAACACATTAAGTTGTATTTCAGTAAATTGATATTTAGAAAGATTGAAAATCTTAACTAATTCTCTGCATTGAATCTTGTTTTTGATCTTTTTCTTTTGTTTTCTCTGTCTGGCCAATTGTCCCCCTCTCTTTCCTCGCTTTGTTCTTTTCGTTTTCTTTGATTTATTGGAGTCCAATTTTGGTTGGATCTTCCTTCTATATTTTGAGTATGCTGTCTGGTCTCTATAGAATTTTGAAAATTCCCTGATTGGGGGACTTTTTGTTTTTGTGGATACAAATGGGGTCTGAAGTTTTTTGACTGATTGTATCCTGAATATCTGTAGTCATGATCATAGTTATTTGAATTATCAAATTTTCTATGTTCATTATAGGTATAGTGATTCTTATGGATGTAATAATCTCTGTTATCCCTATAGTCCCTATTGTATGTATTCCTAAAATGATCATGGTGTCGTTGGTTGGACCTATTTGTATTTTGATGGTAATTTTGTCTATTTGGTATTCTCTCTCTTTCTGTGAATTGGACAATATTCTTTCTCCAAGGTGGAATATTTGGCTGATTTTTAGTTTTAGATCTATTATCTCTTTTATGTGTAGATAATATACTCTCCCTTCTGCGTGGTGGCTCTATAGGTGTACAAGGAGTAGTTACTGGGGTGTCTTCCCAGACTTCATTCTCTTTTTCACTATCGTTAGTTGTTATTTGGTTTTCCAATTTGGACTCTTGAAGATCGCTCAAAAATTTATTTTTCTTTTTTGTTTCGATTATTTTATCTAATCTTTCTAGTTTCTTTTTGTTGTGTTCATCTAACTCTTTATACAGAACATCCTCTTTATGGATTCCAAGAGTTTTTTGTAATTCAATTAGATCTTTGTTAATTTCTTTTATTTTAAACTGTCTATATTTAATTAGAATATTAACCAGTTTTAGGGAGCTCTCTTCTAGGGCAGTTTCCCATTCTGTGAGAAATTCTACATCTTCTGGTTCAAATATGGTAGGTTTTGAGAGACAAAGGCCTCTTGGAATGAGGTTATATTTTATATATCTCTCAAGGTTCACACCATCATGCCATTGATTTAATTGTTTTTTACTTAGTCTTTCTAATTTGTTAAACAAATCCTTAGGATCTATATCCCCATTTATCGGAATGTATTCATCTTCAGTGGAAATTGAAAGATTCTTTTGTCTGGTATTTAAATTAAAATAATTCCCAAAAATGTGGTTTGTACTTTCCATATTCAATGTTAGTTGTTGTATTGTGCAAAGTGATTCAATTAATGATGTTTTTATATAGATTATGTGTGTTTAGGTGTTATTAATTGCTGCCGATATCCAAAGGGTATAAGTGAATAAATATTGTTCCGAAGAAAAGGGTTTGGGTAATGTGAGCTACACCTAGGTGTAGGCCACACTGGAGGCGCAATGAATATATTACCACCTATAAGAGATAAGCTGCTGGAGTGAACGGAGAAGTTTGGTCACGCTACCCTTACAGGTGAATAAACCGTATTAGTATAAAGCAAAACAAAGAGTAGTTCACTTCACAGCGCTGATCTCACAATAATAGTGTATTGTTTCAATACACCTCATGTAACAAAATAGTTTTATAAATGTATTAAACAGTGAATCCTATGAAAAGCACATTGCTATAATGTATACATATACTGGGTAGAAAATGACTGATCCCGTATATATGAATTTATCAGCTGATATTTCAATATTGCAATGGATATTTTGTATAGAATATATAGTTCCCAAATATGTTGATCAATTCTTAAATGAGCAAGGGTGTTTTTAATCTTCAAAAATAAACGTTCAGCAATGCAGACATAAATTGACAGGTATCCCAAATGGCTTCACAGGCTACTCACAATGGGTGACCTCAATCATATGAGGTAAGGAACGGGCGTTGTGGGTGTACCAGGCCCCAGCAATGATCCTCCAGTAGCAAGCTTGCGATCCTGTGTGTTGTTCCGGATAGATTTTCTGTTTGTCAGTTGGAGCCGCAGCGCGTAGTTTATTTCAGTATTCTCCATTTCCCGGGTTCTCCAATATTGTTGTTGGCAACCGTTCTTTATTTCTTTGATAACTCCAACGTATTATGTAGAGGAAACAAACACGGCACATAGCATAATACTGTTTAAAAGGTAACACAAATTTATTTACAGCACAAGAGTGATACTCACAAACGGAACCTCAGTTTGTATGATGTATCAATAAAACATCTCAATAAAAGGACCGTCGTCCCACACTGTGATATAAGTTTCCACTTCAGTGATATAAGGTGTACATAAAAAAGTCTTTAAGGATGAGCAGCCAGATTCAACACTCAGCCTTACGCGTTTCAAAGTTTAAAACTTCTTCCTCAGAGGCATTGTTGAATCTGGTCTTTTGTGGCCATTTTAAAAGCTCCCGCTTAGCGGGGAGGGTGGGTATGTGAACCGGCCGCTCATTCATTGGTCTATTGTGTTACACCCCTGTTTTCATCCGGGGTATTTTTCAGTGTGGAAAAGATCGTGCACAGGGAAAGTTCAAAATTATTTCCAATGTGACATATTTAGCAATTTCGTTATAATGTAATGTAGATCTTACTACAAGGACTTTTTTCCCCTCCTAATTACGTGTTTTGTGTTCGGGTATGTTGCATATTTATACTTGCATCTAAATACATATAAAAGTAATTATAGAGGTATTGGAAATACTCTAGATGATTCATTGTTTGATCGAATATCAAATTAACTCTATTCTTGCATATTATGATATTACCATAAATATATGTGTAGATACAATAATGTATTCAAAATTGTTTACGTTTTATAAAAATATGTTTTCCTCTATATTAAACCGAAGGTGATTTTAAGTTTTTTCTTTAGTAGACTAACTTGGGAAAGAAGATTTGTTTAACAAATTATATTACTGGTAATTATAAACCACAAAGAGCCGTATATGTGGTCTATTATCATCTCTTTTATATGATCAATCTATATCTCATAAATTAGATCTAAAATGGTTTTTATAGCTGATTTAATTTGTTTCATTTTCCACCAAGGATGTAGTCTATGAGTGGGTTGTAAAGATATATAGAAAATATCTAAAAAATGTATATAGGAAAATAAACATATGTATATATACATCCACATACATCCATATGTATATAAATGAATATATGTATGTATATATGAGCCTGCATTGATGCTGTAAGGACCTTGAATGGCCCACGGTATCTATATTTTATAGATTCTAAAGATCGTTGTTATAGAAATGCTACAATATCTACATCTTTATTGAGTCCTCCTGGATGCAAGGTGTTAAAAGCATGTATCCAGTAAGTTTCTCTTTGCCTCAATGTTCTCACACTGTCTCCCCCCGTTATGATTTTGTGGGATATGTTCAAAGGATCGTTCCTTTTAGACATTTTGGATCTTTCTGATGAAATTTTCTGTAGTGGTCCGAAAGGTTATGTCCTGTAAAGCCAGCTTCAATATTTTTAATATGCTCTAATAGTCTAGTTTTAAAGACTCTTTTGGACCTACCGATATACTGGAGTCCACAGCTGCATTCTAATAGATAAACACAAAACTCACTTTTACAGTTAGTTAGAGTGTTTATTTTGCAGCTTTTGTTGTTAGATTTGGATTGGACCACATGTGTTGGTTTATTCTTATTATATGCATGTGCACAGCCTTCGCAATTTTTGCGGTTACATTTATAGAATCCTTGGCTGTTACTTTCTAGCCAGGTTTTTTGATGATTTTTCCTTTTAAGTTTGCTAGGGGCAAGTATGTTTTTTAGAGATTTATTTTTCTAAAAGTTACTGTAGGGCAATCCCCTAGATTCTTCTTTAAAAATTTGTCCTGTTTCAGGACTGGCCAGTATTTTTTTAGAATTTGTTTGATTTCGGGAGCGGCCTCATTATATGTAGTGATGAAACCTGGGTCCCTTGTTCTTCTCTTAATGTTATTAGTTTTTTCTATACTCTTAGTTTCTCGTATTCCCTCCTGATTTTTTGCTAAAAGATCTTCTCTGTTTAAATTTCTAGCCTTTGTATAAGCAGTATTTATGATCTTTGTATTGTAGTTTTTGCTTGCGAATTGTTGTTTTAATAAATCAGATTCCTTATCAAAGTCTTCTAGTTTCGAGCAGTTTCTTCTCAATCTCTGAAACTGACCGAAAGGGATATTACGAACCCAAGACTTATGATGTCCACTGTCAGCTGGAAGATAACCATTACTGTCAGTTTCTTTCCTGTACAGTTTTGTTAATATCTTGTCATCTTCGTGGAAGAGTACAAGATCCAAAAATTCTATTTCCTGAGGGTTTGTTTTGTGTGTGAAGGACAGATTCATTGAGTTAGTATTTGCAAAGTTCACAAATTCATTAATAGATTCTTCACTACCCTTCCATATGAGTATAATATCGTCAATGAATCTGCCCCACCACACAATATTGTCCATGAATCGGTTGTTGTTATAAATACATTGATCCTCCCAGTATCCCATATAGAGATTGGCATAGCTGGGGGCCATAATGGTCCCCATTGCTGTGCCACTAATCTGGAGATAGTGTTCGCCCTCAAATTCAAAATAATTTCCCTCCAAAACAAATTTAGCACTATTTGCAATAAATGTTTGTAGTTTGTCAGAGAAATTGGTTTTCTCCCTTAGTGTATGTCTGAGTGTCTCGATTCCTTTATGGTGGGGTATGTTTGTATACAATGCTGATACATCCATAGAGACCCATCTATATTCAGAATCCCATTTTATTTGTTCAATCTTTTTAATGGTGTCCATAATATCTTTAAGGTGAGATTTGAGTTGAGGGACTAGCGGATTGATGTAATAATCCACGTATTCAGATAACCTTGCCGTCAGTGAATTTATACCGGAGACAATTGGTCTTCCTGGGGGGTTTGTGGTGCTTTTGTGCACTTTGGGGAGGTGATAAAATATTGCCATTTTGGGATAAAGATTGTTTAAATATTTGAATTCCTTGGTGGAAAATGAAACAAATTAAATCAGCTATAAAAACCATTTTAGATCTAATTTATGAGATATAGATTGATAATATAAAAGAGATGATAATAGACCACATATAGGGCTCTTTGTGGTTTATAATTACCAGTAATATAATTTGTTAAACAAATCTTCTTTCCCAAGTTAGTCTACTAAAGAAAAAACTTAAAATCACCTTCGGTTTAATATAGAGGAAAATATCTTTGTTCAGTGTATAACATATTTTTATAAAAAGTAAACAATTTTGAATACATTATTGTATCTACACAAATATTTATGGTAATATCATAATATGCAAGAATAGAGTTAATTTGATATTCGATCAGACAATGAATCATCTAGAGTATTTCCAATACCTCTATAATTACTTTTATATGTATTTAGATGCAAGTATAAATATGCGACATACCCGAACACAAAACACGTAATTAGGGGGGGAAAAAAGTCCTTGTAGTAAGATCTACATTACATTATAACGAAATTGCTAAATATGTCACATTGGAAATAATTTTGAACTTTCCCTCTGCACGATCTTTCCCACACTGAAAAATACCCTGGATGAAAACAGGGGTGTAACACAATAGACCAATGAATGAGCGGCCGGTTCACACACCCACCCTCCCCGCTAAGCGGGAGCTTTTAAAATGGCCACAACAGACCAGATTCAACAATGCCTCTGAGGAAGAAGTTTTAAACTTTGAAACGCGTAAGGCTGAGTGTTGAATCTGGCTGCTCATCCTTAAAGACTTTTTTATGTACACCTTATATCACTGAAGTGGAAACTTATATCACAGTGTGGGACGACGGTCCTTTTATTGAGATGTTTTATTGATACCTCATACAAACTGAGGTTTCGTTTGTGAGTATCACTCTTGTGCTGTAAATAAATTTGTGTTACCTTTTAAACAGTATTATGCTATGTGCCGTGTTTGTTTCCTCTACATAATACGTTGGAGTTATCAAAGAAATAAAGAACGGTTGCCAACAACAATATTGGAGAACCCGGGAAGTGGAGAATACTGAAATAAACTACGCGCTGCGGCTCCAACTGACAAACACAAAATCTATCCGGGACAACACACAGGATCGCAAGCTTGCTACTGGAGGATCATTGCTGGGGCCTGGTACACCCACAATGCCCGTTCCTTACCTCATATGATTGAGGTCACCCATTGTGAGTAGCCTGTGAAGCCATTTGGGATACCTGTCATTTTATGTCTGCATTGTTGAACGTTTATTTTTGAAGATTAAAAACACCCTTGCTCATTTAAGAATTGATCAACATATTTGGGAACTATATATTCTATACAAAATATCCATTGCAATATTGAAATATCAGCTGATAAATTCATATATACGGGATCAGTCATTTTCTACCCAGTATATGTATACATTATAGCAATGTGCTTTTTTTAGGATTAACTGTTTAATACATTTATAAAACTATTTTGTTACATGAGGTGTATTGAAACAATACACTATTATTGTGAGATCAGCGCTGTGAAGTGAACTACTCTTTGTTTTGCTTTATACTAATACGGTTTGTTCACCTGTAAGGGTAGCGTGACCAAACTTCTCCGTTCACTCCAGCAGCTTATCTCTTATAGGTGGTAATATATTCATTGCACCTCCAGTGTGGCCTACACTTAGGTGTAGCTCACATTACCCAAACCCTTTTCTTCGGAACTGTCAGAATACTTTTCAGGTTAGCCTCTGAATTTAGAATATAGCAGTTAGATAGAATATTATACATATGAGAATGTAACACAAAGTTGGTAACTGGGTCTCCTAAGTGACCAACTGTGTGTGTTAATATTGCCCAAATAACGTATATCACATATATATATTTGGTTTGTATGTGATGGAAGTTTAGCGGGCATTCATAGGAGTTACAGCACATATGATGTATATTTGTAGCGTGGAGAGCGGTACAACTATATGACAAAATGTAGTATGGCTTATAATAGTAAACGCCACTAGTAACAGAGTTAGCGTTATTTTCGTAAGATAGCATAAACTTGTACAGTTCACTCTCATACAACCTGATCCCAGAGTGAAGCGTGGAGAAGTTACTGCGGTCGGCAATATCTGATGACGTCAGCCGAATACACCGCGTGATGCGGGAGAGACAAGGTAGGAGCTGCGTCGCACACAGTGTAAATGTGACAGGCAGCAAATGCGGCAGAGATTAGGAAGTTCGTTAGTGAGACGTAACTCGACCTCCGGAATATGCTTGCTGAGGAACAGCAAGTTGGCAAGGGACTTTCTGAGCTAGTAAGGATTTTACTAGCAGACAGGAAAAATTAACCAAGCAATGATGAGTGGAAGAGGAGGTGCTTAAATACCACTGGTGAAGAGTGGAAGATGAATCCTTAAAGGGACAGAGGAAGTAAATCCTGACAGAGCCCCCCCCCAAGGAAACCACTGCGAGGTTTCATGGCACTGGTCTATCTGGGTTACGACGATGGAACAGGGAGACCAGACGTGGAGCCATGACATTAGTCGCAGGCTCCCAAGAATCCTCAGAGGCATCATAACCCTGCCAGTGAACCAAATATTCAAGTCGTACATTCCTCATACGAGAGTCAACTATGCTCTGCACCTCATACTCCGGATCATCTAGTAGGTCGTAAGAGGCAAGAACATCAGACGTGGAGCTGGTAGAAGAATCACAAGGCTTGATGAGTGACACATGAAAAGTCGGGTGGATTCTATAGGTGTCCGGTAATTTCAAAGTGACCGTGACAGGATTTGGCATGGCCAATATCTGAAATGGACCAACAAAAAGTCTAGCAAGTTTCTTTGATGGAACACGAAGCTTGAGGTTTTTTGTAGATAACCAAACCTTTTGTCCAATGCGATAGCTGGGCTGTTGTCGATGGCGGAGATCGTACTGTCTCTTGTGAGATGCCTGGGCATGCTTTATGTTGTCTTTTATGATCGTTAAAGCTTTTGAAATGTCATTAATAGTGTCATTCACTAAGGGGCAGGCCGATTGAACTCTGGGTAGCATATGACTTCTGGGATGCAATCCGTTATTAATGTAAAATGGACTATACTTAGTAGAAGCATTGGGGGTGTTATTGTACGTGAACTCTGCGAGAGGTAAGAAAGTGCACCAAGACTCTTGTTGTTGTGAACAATAACACCTGAGATATTGTTCCAACCACTGGTTGGTTCTTTCCGTTTGCCCATTACATTGGGGGTGATATGAGGTAGTTAATTTTCGGTCTATACGTAAAGCAATACAGAGTTCTTTCCAAAATCTTGAGGTGAACTGTGTACCCCTGTCGGAGAGTACACTGGTAGGTATGCCATGTAGTCGGATTATCTCTCTGATGAACAACTGAGCTGTAGTCAATGCAGTGGGTACAGAGGGGGAATGAAATGTGCCATTTTAGAGAACATATCAACTACGACCATGATACATGTATGAGACGATGATTTGGGGAGATCTACTATGAAGTCGAGACTTACATCAGTCCAAGGGATATTTGGAACTGGATAAGGTTGTAGTAATCCCACGGGTTTCAAATGGGAAGGTTTGGAACTGGAACAGATGTCACATTTGGAGATGTAATCTCTTACATAGGAACCCATGGAGGGCCACCAGTAAGATCGTTTGAGAATTGAATATGTCTTATGGAACCCAAGATGTCCAGCTAGTGGAGAATCATGTACTGTTTCAAGGAAGTGGGTTCTGAGATCTGTAGGTATATATAGTAATTGGTTGTGATAATACAAACCATCAGGAGCCAGATAGAGGGATGTGGTTGGTTTAGAAGAGTCATTAGCTTGTGAAGTCCTGAGATCTACAGGTAAAGTTGTGAGAGAGGCCAATACATTCTCCTTTGGAATGATGGTAGAAGGAGTATTATCAACGTCTGGTCGTTGATATAGACGTGAAAGGGCATCAGCTTTGCCATTCTTGGATCCCGGCCTGTATGTTATGATGTATTGGAAGCGTGAGAAATAGAGGCTCCATCTGAGTTGCCTTGCTGACAGAGTCCTGTTGGTTTGGAGATATTGTAAGTTCTTATGATCTGTCAGAATGACGATAGGGAAAACTGATCCCTCGAGGAGATGACGCCAATGGTCAAAAGAAGCTTTTATAGCAAGCAACTCCTTCTCTCCTACTGGATAATTGAGTTCTGCTGTTGTTAATACCCTTGAAAAAAATGCTACAGGGTGTATGGGTTCTGTGAAAGACTTCCTCTGTGAAAGAATTGCCCCCAAGGCAAAATCAGAAGCATCGACCTCTAAAATAAATTGTGAATTAGTATCAGGGAACTGAAGGATATGTGCAGTGGTAAAACGATCCTTTAAGGTATCGAATGCCTGTTGAGTAAGTGGGGTCCAATCAAATTTATTTTGTAATTTTGTTAAATCAGATAAAGGTTTTGACAATGAGGCGAATTTATGGATAAATTTGCGGTAAAAATTGGCGAAACCGAGAAATCTTTGTATGTCCTTCCTATTTTTTGGGATAGGCCATTGCTTAATGCAAGAAACCTTGGTTTCTTCCATCTTAATACCTGTGGGGGTGATGAGGTATCCCAGGAATGATACTTGGGTAACATGAAACAAACACTTTTCAAGTTTAGCATACAAACTATGTGTACGTAAGCGGGTGAGGACAGTTGTAACATGTTGTATATGTTCTTCGAGATTTTGTGAGAATATGAGTATATCATCTAAATACACCACGATGTATACATCTAATATGTCACGGAAAATATCGTTAATGAAATTTTGAAATGTAGCCGGTGCGTTACACAAACCGAAAGGCATAACAGTATACTCAAACAACCCGTAACGGGTTCTAAACGCTGTTAGCCATTCGTCACCGGCACGGATTCTAATGAGGTTATAGGCCCCTCTTAGGTCCAATTTGGTGAAGACCTGGGCACCACGTAACCTCTCAATTAATTCGGGGATTAAAGGTAATGGGTACCTATTCTTAATTGTTTTCTTATTGAGTTCCCTATAGTCTATGATAGGCCTGAGTGATCCATCCTTATTCTTTACAAAGAAAATACCAGCACCTGCTGGCGAAGTGGAGGGTCTAATAAAACCCTTATCCAGATTTTCCTGTAAATAAGTTTTTAGATGATCTAACTCTGGTTTGGATAAGGGGTATATGTGGCCATATGGTATACTGGAGCCTGGGAGTAGATCTATAGGGCAATCGTATGCTCTGTGTGGAGGTAATGATAATGAGTCTTTCTTACTGAAGACATCTCTGAAATTATCATAACATAGAGGGAGTTTAGGATCTGTAAGCACTGCGATGTGTTGTGGTGGAAAACAGTTGTTAGTACAATAAATGGAGTTAAGAGCGACAGAAAAATCTTTCCAGTGGAGTGTAGGTTGGTGGGTCTTTAGCCAAGACATACCTAAAATGATAGGGAAAATAGGTGAGGTAATCACATTAAATGTTATGATTTCTGTATGACCTGTATCAGTAACCATAAGTAAAGGTGTCGTTTGTTGTCTCACAGGACCTGAGGAAAGAGGTGAACCATCAACAACGTTAAAAGAAAGTGGAACAGGTTTTAATTCAACTGGAATTTTATTGGCTCTCACATACTCTAAATCGACAAAATTACCACATGCACCGGTATCGATTAAGGCTTCAGTTTTGACTGAGTGTCGATGCCACTGTAACGAGAGAGGTAGAAAAAAATAAGTGTTGGTTTTCTCTTTTACATTATGATTATATATATTTCTTCTAAACGTACCAGTCTTTTGTTTTAAGAGTAATGGGCATGCCTTGACATCATGATCTCTGGCTGCGCAATAGCTACAGAGACCCAGAAGGCGTCTTCTGTTTTTTCTTGCTGAGTCAAAGGTCCCTTGATCGCTCCTATCTCCATAGGGACTTCGTGATCCTGTTGTTTTAGCATGGTGGTAGGTGGCGGTCTTTTTAAGGTACCTGAGTAGCCAGTTCTCTCGTGGCGGCGTTCCCTGATCCGTCTATCGATGGTAATGCTTAAGGTGTATAATTCCTCCAGTGTGGGAGGTATGCCAATCCTAGACAACTCATCCTTTATGTCATCTGACAACCCAATTCGAAAATGGTTCTTGAGGGACGGCTCATTCCATTGAGAGTCCCTAGCATGTATCTTGAACTGTGCTATATAGTCCTCTACAGGTTGCTTATTTTGTTTTAGGGCTCTAATGGACGCTTCAGCTGAGCTTTGCTTGAAAGGATCGTCATACAGGGAGGACATCTCTTTTAAAAAATCATCTAATGAGTTAAGGATTGGATCCTGTGTTTCATAATATGTGTCAGCCCATGCACGGGGCTCAGCCCTGAGAAACGATATAATAGTCAAGACCTTTAATCTATCTGTTCTGTAAGTGGTTGGTTTAAGTTCAAAAAGCAGAAGGCATGAGTTTTTGAACTCCCTGAACTGGGTTCTGTTTCCTGAGAATTTCTCAGGGAGGCTGATCTGTGGTTCAGGCAGCTGCATAGTAGAATTAGGTTTACTGTTGTATAAATCTCTGAGACACGTTTTTACTGTCTCATTATCACTCTGCAAATCTCTGATACTTTGTGTGAGACTATCAATGCGCTGTGAAATATTAGTGAACTGATCTGCTATTTCCTCAGAAGACATTTTTAAGGCTTGGTTAATATGTCAGAATACTTTTCAGGTTAGCCTCTGAATTTAGAATATAGCAGTTAGATAGAATATTATACATATGAGAATGTAACACAAAGTTGGTAACTGGGTCGCCTAAGTGACCAACTGTGTGTGTTAATATTGCCCAAATAACGTATATCACATATATATATTTGGTTTGTATGTGATGGAAGTTTAGCGGGCATTCATAGGAGTTACAGCACATATGATGTATATTTGTAGCGTGGAGAGCGGTACAACTATATGACAAAATGTAGTATGGCTTATAATAGTAAACGCCACTAGTAACAGAGTTAGCGTTATTTTCGTAAGATAGCATAAACTTGTACAGTTCACTCTCATACAACCTGATCCCAGAGTGAAGCGTGGAGAAGTTACTGCGGTCGGCAATAGCTGATGACGTCAGCCGAATACACCGCGTGATGCGGGAGAGACAAGGTAGGAGCTGCGTCGCACACAGTGTAAATGTGACAGGCAGCAAATGCGGCAGAGATTAGGAAGTTCGTTAATGAGACGTAACTCGACCTCCGGAATATGCTTGCTGAGGAACAGCAAGTTGGCAAGGGACTTTCTGAGCTAGTAAGGATTTTACTAGCAGACAGGAAAAATTAACCAAGCAATGATGAGTGGAAGAGGAGGTGCTTAAATACCACTGGTGAAGAGTGGAAGATGAATCCTTAAAGGGACAGAGGAAGTAAATCCTGACAGGAACAATATATATATATATATATATATATATATATATATATATATATATATATATATATATATATATATATATACTTTTATATATATATTTATATATATATATATATATATATACATATATATATATATATATATACACATACACAGTATATATATATATATATATATATATATATTTATATATTTATGTATGTGTATGTGTGTGTGTGTTACTTTGTCTATTTGTTTAGTAAACATATTTAATAAATTATAATTAATTATCTGTGTTGAATCAGTAATAAACCATCTTAAAGTAAGAAAAAGGGGAATGCTATCCAGTATATTTTTTTTATTTGAACTGTAATCCACATTTATACCATATCATACCATTTCATTTTGTTTTATGAGTTAGAAAATCTGTGAAAATAGCCTAAAAATTATATTCTTTTTGAATATATGTAGCAGCATTATTCTTTGAAAAATGCCTTTCAGAAATTAGTCTGTAGTTTCATGCCGCTTCCAATTTATGTTTAATGTCCCTTTAAGTTAAGTTGATTCTTTATTGTCTCTCTACATGAACAACAGAGAAATAATCAAGTTTATGTTACTTTGATTAACCACATGTAGTGAGATAATTAAATTATGGTCTATGTGACATTCTCCGTTTTTAGCACTTCCGCTCTAAACAATGAGTCTTGAGAACATAAATTGTTGTCTGCCTTTTAAAAACCATAGTAACTTTGCAGTTTATTATCAGATCATGTAAAAAATAATGTTTTAACAATGTACTTTCATCAGGTTTTTTTTCCTTATGCATGAATAATTATTGAACTTAAATTGAACTGTATATATTGGAAAGTATGAAACATTTAAATCCATTAATAAAACAGTTTTTTTTTGTTTTTTGGGAGGGGGGTTAAATGAGTTTTGCTCTTAAAGGGGCAATATACTATAAAATTGTTTTTCCAATTACATTTTTTTTACCAGCTGTAGAGAATAAAATTGAAGCCACAACCTAATAAAATGTGTTGAGCTTGTAGGTATAATCAGATCTCATTACTTTATCACATTGTCTTCATATACCTGCTTCTTTATCTTATATCTGTCCATAAACCAATCACCAATAAAGAGAATCATTGGGAAAAAATTAAGAAATCCTGCAAATGTTCATATATCATTCTCTACTCTGTTTAATTCCTATTTCCAATTGAATGTACTTTTTTGAGACAGTCCATCTACAATTTTTGATCTAGCTCCTGTTAATATCACTTCTTTAAAATATATTATAGAACATATGTATCAAAGTTCAATTGAGTGTACTAAATCAGCAGATGCTAGTCCAGACTCAGATTCTGTTAAAAAAAAAAAAAAAAAGTGGGGGCATGTCCTGACCGTGGCCATGATCAGCAGCATAACGGAAAAGCTCCTCAAGTCTCTATAATAACTTATTGTATATCTTCTCACTAACCAGTCATCCTGCCATATAAGAAGCCCCGGAAGGAATGAATTGAGAGCAGGGGCATGTGACCACACTACAGGCCAATAGCAGTGGGTTGCTAGGCAGAATTTTGAGGAGGAGGAGCGAGTATAAATATTGAGGGTTGTGAGGCGGAAGCCAGCATCAGTTCCCTTGTGAAGCGGGAAAAGCTGACAGGCAGAATGGAGAGCGTGAGCCTTTTGCTGGAACAGGTAAGGACCTTGGTAGCGGAAAAGGGTGTTACCTGGCTCCAGCAGAGGCTCTTTTCAGAGGACAGCGGTTCCGGTGCAGGGTCGTCGACAGTCGAGCCAGCAGGGACATCAGGTCAGGAGCGGTGCGGTCGGCCGGTGAATTCGAAGGGGAATCAGGCAGATGCTTTTTTATTAAGGATGGGGTGCATCTCAATGAAGTGGGGTTGCACTTATTTAATTTTAACCTAAAAGAAGGGGTACAGAAGGCCTTAGCCCGGTTGGGCGGTGTCCGACGGTAGGTCGGTCTGTGGCGGGTGCTGGCCTTATCAGGCGAGTTTTATGTGGTAATGGTACCTCATCGGACGATGGGGAGAGTTTAAGAAAAGGGGGCGTGCCTGGCAACAGCCAGTGGAAGGCACGTGTGGTGGATGATGGACAGCACCCCAGAGTTTTTTGTAACCACATTGGTTAGGTGGTTGTGTTATTTGTAAACACTTGTTTGTTTAATAAATGCGGGCTGCGGCCTTTTGTACCCAAAACTTTGTCATGTTTGGTTATTGTTTCACAAGAAGAGTGCCGAATGTGTGTGTCAAAGAAGCCCCGGAAGGAATGAATTGAGAGCAGGGGCATGTGACCACACTACAGGCCAATAGCAGTGGGTTGCTAGGCAGAATTTTGAGGAGGAGGAGCGAGTATAAATATTGAGGGTTGTGAGGCGGAAGCCAGCATCAGTTCCCTTGTGAAGCGGGAAAAGCTGACAGGCAGAATGGAGAGCGTGAGCCTTTTGCTGGAACAGGTAAGGACCTTGGTAGCGGAAAAGGGTGTTACCTGGCTCCAGCAGAGGCTCTTTTCAGAGGACAGCGGTTCCGGTGCAGGGTCGTCGACAGTCGAGCCAGCAGGGACATCAGGTCAGGAGCGGTGCGGTCGGCCGGTGAGGCGGACGAAGCCGCCGGTGCGGCTTAGTCCGGATGACAGGAGGGGAGCTTTGGGTCAAGGGAGGCCTGATACTGCCAGAGGTGGAGGTAGCGGAAAGTCGGGAGGCAAGAGAAGGGCTATGGAGGAGCTGCGCACCTCTCCAGTGTCAGCAGGGAGTAGGAGGGGAACACTGAGGCCTAGGTTGCTGGGGACGAGTGTAGGCAGCGGGGAGGGGGGAGTAATGGTGACGCATGAGGTTTGTTCGGGGAGCAGGGAGGGTGCGGTGGCAGTCGCCAGGAGTGGTATAAGTAAACAGGGGGCTGAGGGGGGGGATGGCTCGGTCTTTGAGGGGGCTAGTGTGAATAGAAGGAGAGGGGGGGAGGGGATGAGTGGGAATGAGAGAAGCGGTAGGGGCGTTGGAGGAACAGGTGTAAACTTAGGGAGCAGTGAGGGGAGGGATAAGGAAACTGTAGGTGCTGCGTGTGGCAGCGGAGGAATTGGAGGGAACATGAGGGAGAATAGTGGACGTTGTTTGGGCAGGGGAAGAGGAGGTATTGGGAAGGGGCAAGCTAAGGGGAGAGGAAAAAAGGGAAAAGAGGTAGGTGGAGAAAGGGGAGCTGAGGCGAACAGGGCTGGCAGGCATAGTGCAGGGGGAATATCAAGTGGGATTGGAGAGGCCGTTGAGGTTTTGGTACAGGATATAAGGGAAAGGGATAGGGTTACAGGGGGTAGGGGGGATGGGGAGAATAGGGGTACAGAGACAGAGAGGGGCAGGGAGAACAGGAGTGGGGGTAAAAGGACTGAGAAAAGGAATAATTTGGAAGTTAATGATTGTGTTTCAGAACCGGTGGAGTCGGACGGCGTCCCGGTGGAAAGGCCGGGGTTGCCTGCAGTGCAGTCTTCATTACAGGAGCTGGAGGAGGACGTCCTGTGGATGAATGAATCTTACAGTGACTTCGCTGGTGAAGAATTGCAATTGGGACAGCAGACGGAACCGGAGAGTTCGGCACAGGTAGGAGAGATGGCTACTTTAATGCAGCTGCTCAATTCTCTGGTGCCTGGGGGGGGACAAGTAAATCAGAGTGAGGGACAAATTGGGGGAATGAGGGAAGAACGAGAGAAGGGCAGGGGAAGAGAGAAGGAAGACACTAGGAGGCAGAGACATCATGTTAATCATTCTCCACAGAGATCAGGTGGAGGTTCAGGTGGACAGAGCAGAAGGGACAGGAGCAGGAGCAGAGGGGCACGGTGGAGGGAGAGATCTCAGACGCCAAGGATAGACTACAGGGAGCGGGAAAGGCATACGTCCCCCACATGGGGCAGGCGGGATAGAGATCGAGAACATACACGTAGGAGGGAAATCTCTATGTCTTATAACATTGATGATAGGGGGAGAAGATCTGCAGGTGACAGGGCGGAAAGGAGAAGAGAGGATACAATAGTGGTGCAGGAGCCTGTGTCAAGGCCGCCAGGTGAGACGGCGGGTTCCCTGAAGGGGGGGAAAGAAAAAGAAGAGTCGGGGGGAGTGTATGAGACGGTGATGAAAGGTCTGAAGGAGCTGGTGGCTCAATTAGAAGACAAAAGGAAAGTTGGGGGTGATGTGGGGACAGCAGCGGGAGCATGGGTACCGGCAGTGAAGGAGGTTAGTGTACCGGTGGTTGGAACCCCTTCGGGGAGTGGGGTAGATAAAGGAGGGTCGGTGCCGGTTACAAGCGGTGAAGTGTTAATTGTGGCGGATCAAGCCTTGCGTAGGCCTTGCTTGTGCTCAGTTGGACCACTTGGGATCCATCTGAGTAAAGAGGTTAAAGAAAAGATATGGAAACGAGAGTTTGTAGAGATCTTTTCATTGTTGCCGTTGGACCACTTTATTGAGATAAAGGAAGATCCCAAAGGGGAACAGGGCAAAAAGGAAGAGGAGGAGAGAAAGAAAAAGTGGAGGAAATTACCTAAAACTTTTTCAAACTGGACGAGGGCCTTTTGCATACTAGCCAGCGTGATCGGGGAGAAATTCCCCGAGCAGAGCTCGACTATGTTTTGCTATTTTGATGAAATATCAGGGGCTCAGAAGACATATGGGGGTCTTGCCTGGTGGCGGTACGATGAACAGTTCCGCCAGAGGCTGGCGGTACGACCAGAGATGCGGTGGGACGACAGGGAGATGGGGGTGTGGTTGGAGTTAATGACTCCTTTGAGGGGGCAGTCCTTTCGGAGTGGAGGAACGGGGGCTAGTGGAACGACCGTGGGGGCCACATCGGTGGCAATTAAAAAAGGCCTCTGCTTCCAGTTTAATGAAGGGGTGTGTAGGTTCGGAGGGGCGTGCAAATACAAGCACGAGTGCTCAGGATGCGGAGGTGCGCACTCTGGGGCAAAATGTTTCCGGAAAGGAAAAGGGAATGGAAAAGGAGGTGAGGGTGCTGCTACGGGCTCGGACCCCAGTGAGGGTAAGAGAGATGGCCCCATGGCTAAGACAATACGGTAAGACAAAGGGTAGAGCGGGGGATGCGGAGCTTTTACTGACGGGCTTCAGTTCTGGATTTCGTATCCCGTTCGAGGGTTCAAAGGGATCGGGAGTTCCTGGGAATTTAAAATCGGCTGAGCAATTCCCAGAGGTGGTTCAAGTTAAATTGGAAAAGGAGGTGGCACTGGGGAGAATGGCGGGCCCCTTCAAGGACCCTCCATTCCCGAATTTGAGGGTGTCCCCACTTGGGGTGGTCCCAAAGAAGACGGAGGGACAATTTAGAATGATTCACCACCTGTCTCATCCTAAGGGCGCGTCTGTTAACGATGGGATTGACCCATCTTTGACGGCAGTACGTTACGCTTCATTTGATAAGGCGGTGAGTGTGGTCAGGAGAGCGGGGATTGGAGCATTGTTGGCAAAGGTGGACGTGGAGGCAGCCTTTCGGCTTTTACCAGTCCATCCGGTGTGTCATCATTTATTGGGTTGCCAATTTCAAGGGGAATTTTTCGTTGATCTGTGTTTACCCATGGGATGCTCCATATCCTGTGCGTATTTCAAAAAATTTAGTACATTTGTGGAATGGGTGGTGAAGAAAAAGGCGGGCAGGTCATCGATGGTCCATTATTTGGATGATTACCTGTTTGTGGGGGAAGCTGGTTCTGGAGTTTGTGAAATGTTGTTGAAAACATTTGTTGAAGTGGCTGAGCAATTCGGGATTCCGATTGCACCAGGAAAGACGGAAGGGCCGGTGACTAAGTTGAGTTTTCTGGGGATCCAGATTGACTCAGTCTTGATGGAGTGCTCGTTACCTTGGGAAAAGGTGGTAGATCTGAGAAAGGTCATAACTGGGATGCTTGGGAAGGGGAAAGTGTCGTTGCGAGAAGTGCAATCGCTACTGGGCAAGCTTAATTTTGCCTGTCGGGTGATCCCAGTTGGAAGGGTTTTTGGAAGGCGCCTGGCATTGGCTACGGTTGGGGTGAAGGAACCACACCACAGGATCCGGCTTTCAAAGGAATTGAAGGAGGATCTAAGAGTGTGGTTGATTTTTCTGGAGGAGTTCAATGGGCGATCGCTCATTCAGGAGGGGCCGGTATCTGATGAGATGTTGCACCTATACACAGATGCTTCAGGAGCACATGGCTTTGGGGCATATTTTGATGGCAGATGGTGCGTGGATACATGGCCTGAGGAATGGAAGGAACAAGGTCTAACCAAGAACTTGGTGTTTCTAGAATTGTTTCCGTTGGTGGTGGCTGTGATGGTTTGGAATGGTGAGCTGAGGGATAGGAAGGTGACTTTCCACTCTGACAATCTGGGAGTGGTATTTGCGATTAATAAGTTGACAGCGAAGTCGAGGCCGGTGATTCGGCTTCTCCGAGTGTCTGTCCTGGAATGCTTGAGGGGGAATGTGTTTTTTCGGGCGGTGCATGTACCCGGGAAGCAAAATGTGATTGCTGACTCTCTTTCCCGGTTGCAGTGGCAGAAGTTTCGGGAAGCAGCCCCGGAGGCGAAGTTGGATGGGGAAGAATGCCCAAGGGCTCTGTGGCAGATGGACTTCTTAAAGGATTGAAATTGGCGAGAGGGGCTTTAGCCCAGAGTACGTTAAGAGCTTACGTGCCAGTATGGAAACGGTGGTTTTGTAGACTGCACAGGGATGGGATCAGGCTGTCAAAAGAGGATTGGGTGTGGTACTTGGTTGATTGGGTGCAGGAATGGAAAGAGGCGAAGATGTCAAAATCCATGGTGAATCGTCAGGTGGCGGCGTTAGCCTTTCTGTTTAAGCTGATGGGATGGGTCGATTTAACAAAGGAGTTTTGGGTAAAATTGGCGGTGAGAGGTGTTTGTAGAGGTGGAGCTAGGGGGGACAAAAGACGTCCACTTGTATTTGGTTTACTATTAAAGGTAGTTGGGGCTTTGGAGGAGGTGTGCAATTCTAAGTTTGAGTATTACTTGTTCCGGGTGGCTTTTGTTTTAGCCTTTTTCGGGGCTTTTAGAGTGTTGGAATTGGTTGGGGCTAATAGAAAGGACAATGGCGGTATCGGGTTTAGTGATGTGGTGATATCAAGGGAGGAAGTGTCCATTTGGCTTAGAAAATCTAAGACAGATCAGGAGGGTATGGGCCGCTTAATCAAGTTATTTGCTATCGGGGGTGTTTGTTGCCCGGTAGGTTCACTGGTGGATTATCTTAGGATCAGGCCTAGTGGTGAGGGCCCTCTTTTGAGGCACGAGGATGGAGGAGCATTGTCAAAATATCAGTTTGGGGCGGTACTTAAAAGGGCTTTGTCCGTGGCTGGGGTGGACCCAAAAGACTTTGGAGGCCATTCGTTTAGAATAGGCGCGGCAACTGAGGCGCATGAATTGGGTTTGAGTGAGGAAGTTGTGAAAAAGGTGGGAAGGTGGAAGTCGGGGTGTTTTAAACGTTATGTTCGACCTAACATGATAGTATAGTTTTGTTTTTCTTAACAGGTCCAGTTCAGTGTTGGATAGTTGGACATTCTTTCATTTACTGGGCGAGAAAAGCTGCAGCAACAAAGGAAGGAGGAATCCAGTTGGGTCTTCCTCGGGAACAGGTTGGGGTAAAGTGGTTTGGGGTAAGAGGTCTCAAATAGGATGGGGTAGTGAGTACAGTGAGTAAGTTTGCCAGGCTGTACAAGCCTCCTGACATTTTGGTGTTACACGCTGGAGGAAATGACTTAGGATTTATGGCTCAAAAAGATTTGATTGACCAGTTGAAGGGTGGCATGCGTAGGTTGAAGGTTTTGTTCCCGAAGGTGTTAATTGTGTGGTCAGAAATTGAGACAAGGTTGGAATGGCGCTCAGCTTGGGATGTCAGGAGGCTGGATTTATCCAGAAGAAAGGTTAACAGGACTCTATCAGGTTTTGTTGCTCAGTTGGGGGGTTTTGGCATTCGCCATGTTGAATTCGAAGGGGAATCAGGCAGATGCTTTTTTATTAAGGATGGGGTGCATCTCAATGAAGTGGGGTTGCACTTATTTAATTTTAACCTAAAAGAAGGGGTACAGAAGGCCTTAGCCCGGTTGGGCGGTGTCCGACGGTAGGTCGGTCTGTGGCGGGTGCTGGCCTTATCAGGCGAGTTTTATGTGGTAATGGTACCTCATCGGACGATGGGGAGAGTTTAAGAAAAGGGGGCGTGCCTGGCAACAGCCAGTGGAAGGCACGTGTGGTGGATGATGGACAGCACCCCAGAGTTTTTTGTAACCACATTGGTTAGGTGGTTGTGTTATTTGTAAACACTTGTTTGTTTAATAAATGCGGGCTGCGGCCTTTTGTACCCAAAACTTTGTCATGTTTGGTTATTGTTTCACAAGAAGAGTGCCGAATGTGTGTGTCAAAGAAGCCCCGGAAGGAATGAATTGAGAGCAGGGGCATGTGACCACACTACAGGCCAATAGCAGTGGGTTGCTAGGCAGAATTTTGAGGAGGAGGAGCGAGTATAAATATTGAGGGTTGTGAGGCGGAAGCCAGCATCAGTTCCCTTGTGAAGCGGGAAAAGCTCCCTCCCTCCCTCCCTGTTTTAAGAATTTGGAAGTCGCAGCTAAGGGCGGGTGCTGGCCTTATCAGGCGAGTTTTATGTGGTAATGGTACCTCATCGGACGATGGGGAGAGTTTAAGAAAAGGGGGCGTGCCTGGCAACAGCCAGTGGAAGGCACGTGTGGTGGATGATGGACAGCACCCCAGAGTTTTTTGTAACCACATTGGTTAGGTGGTTGTGTTATTTGTAAACACTTGTTTGTTTAATAAATGCGGGCTGCGGCCTTTTGTACCCAAAACTTTGTCATGTTTGGTTATTGTTTCACAAGAAGAGTGCCGAATGTGTGTGTCAAACAAATTAAACCAACAGAGGAGATTCCACAGAGCTGAAAAATACCTTCACTACTACGATTGTACTAGCTACATTCTAAATGAGTCAGCTGAAGGTGAAGGCTGCAACCTCATTTCACATACTTCGAACCCCCCTTGGTTACTTATGTAATTGAGTAAAGCAGTATTAATCTACCATTGCTCTAAGCATTCCACTTTTAAATGTTAACATCAGCAGTCAAGCATAAGTAAGGTGACCCAGATGACCTCCCTATAACGGCATGACGACTGCTTTAAGAGACATTATTGCTGAACTTATGGGACAGGTGGATTCCCACACGGATCTCCTTACATCAGAGATCAGATGCGCTACTCTCGCGGATAATGCAGAGCAACCCTCACTAATACCCCAAATTTGCAGGGAGAAATTTAGCATGCTGGAGAATACAAGAGGGGATCATGCCTCAGTTTAGGAGGCAAGTGAGACTTCATCACAGTTGTTACAGTCCCCATGCACTTCCAAGCAGGAAAATTGCACTAAACCAGCGGTTCTGCAAGCTATGGTAGTAGTTATTCACTTACCCTTTAATCCAATCGAACAGCAAATTTGCTCATACAGGTCGAACCCATCTGGTCCTTTCCTACTTGGACATCCAAAAAGTCCAGACTACATGAAACAGCACAGTAGTTGCATTCTTGCATTGGAGATGTGGGTTATTTACCACTTACGGTGGTCTCAAATTTTACTGCCTGCAGGTGGAGGTCATCCTTGTATTGCCAAATCGGGTTTGGTGAATAAAATCCGGCAGATTGAATGGAACTGTCGTAGCATACAAGTGGGTTGATGACTTTTGTTTCTATTATCACTTCTCTTTTTGATCTGTGTCCCCATTTTTATCAGCACAGTTGCCTGGAATTACTACAGATTCATCATTTGGGTTTGAGCATACTGCGATACCCCAGCGTGTTATAATAACAGACTTAGAACAACTTTGTTCCACAATTAAATATGTTAACTCAATGCTCTTATATACACAAGGATATATTCCTATTATGATTGTGATTAGAAGTATTGTACACTTATTACACTGTATTATGTAACTTGGGAGATAATCAGAACGGTACATTAAAAGTTTGCTAAGTAACTATATTAGTCTAAGTGGGTCTGCTGTATTGATTCCCTGTTAAAGTAAGATTGTCTGTTTAAGTATAATAGTTAGCTAACTAAGGTAGTTAGGCAAACTAGGATTTGGAGTAACCACGGGAAATATAATTATTTTATATTTTTAAGTTAAACCTTTTATTAAGAATGTGTGAGAATCTCACTCAGTGTACAGCTTGCCACATGTTTACATCACTGGAGCAGCCGCTTCTAAGATTATATGTTTGTGGCAAGAGTGAGCATATTGTCTCTTTAGAAACTCGTATTGGAGATATGTAGGAACGAATTGTAACACTGCATGAAATTCAGACAGTTGAAAGGGAAATTAATAGAACTGAGCTGGTTGTTAATGGTTCTAGCAGTGGGAATGGGGATGATTCAGATGAAGAGACTCCAGGATGTAGTTGAGTCACAGTTAGAGGGCGAAGTAAAGGTAAGCGGAAGAGACAGGCCAGTTCTGAGGTGGTACACCCCAATAGATTTGCCAGATTAAGTGAAGATGTTGGGGACATCAGTTCGGGGGTGGCAGTGTCAGAGAGGGCCGTTTGCCTAGTATAGTGAACAGTCCTTTAGTTCTGGAAGAGCAGCATACTATGGTGGGCAGTCCTTCAAACATGGTAGAGGGGCATAGTATAGTTAACAGTCCTTCAGTCATGGAAGAGGGGCATACAAGTCAGGCAGATGTTGGTGGTAGCAGACTATATTATTAGGAGGATTGATAGGGTAATTTGTCAGCCAGACCCTTTAAATAGAACAGTTTGCTGTCTTCCAGGGGCTCGTGTTAGGTATATTGTGGAGTGTATTGATAGATTGTTAGAGGTATGTGGGTCTGATCCTGCAGTCATGGTGAATATTGGTACTAATGAAGGAATCGGCGGGAGATGGAGAGTTCTAAAAAATTACTTCAGGGAGATAGGTAGCAAGCTTAAAGCAAGGACCTCCAAAGTAATATTTGAGATATTACCAGTGAAGTGTGCTAACTCAGTAAGGCAGAAGGAGCTAAGGTCTGTTAATTCATGGTTAAAAACATGCGCCTAGATTTAGAGTTTTGCTAACGCTCCTTTTTTTTTTCAGCGCACCCTTAAGACAACGCTGGTATTTAGAGTTGTCTGAATGGCTGCGTTAGCCTCAGAAAAGGGAGCATTGAGCATAATTTAGCTCCACTTCAACCCTCAATACCAGCGTTGCCTACGGTAGCGGTAAGCTGGAAAAACGTGCTCGTGCACGATATCCCCATAGGATACAATGGGGCTGAGCTGGCTGAAAAAAAAACTAACACCTGCAAAAAAGCAGCGTTCAGCTCCTAACGCAGCCCCATTGTTTCCTATGGGGAAACACTCTCTAAGTCTACACCTAACACCCTAACATGAACCCCGAGTCTAAACAACCCTAACCTTACACTTATTAACCCCTAATCTGCCGCCCCCGCTGTCGCTGACACCTACATTATATTATTAACCCCTAATCTGCCGCTCCGGACACCGCCGCAACCTACATTATAGCTTTGAACCCCTAATCTACTGCCCCTAACATAGCCGACACCTATATTATATTTATTACCCCCTAATCTGCCCCCCCAACGTTGCCGCCACCTACCTACACTTATTAACTCCTAATCTGCCGACCAGACCTCGCCACCACTATAATAAATGTATTAACCCCTAAACCGCCGCACTCCCGCCTCGCAAACACTATAATAAATTTTATTAACCCATACTCTGCCCTCCCTAACATCGCCGCCACCTACCTACAATTATTAACCCCTAATCTGCCACCCCCAACATCTCCGCTACTATAATGAAGTTATTAACCCCTAAACCTAAGTCTAACCCTAACACCCCCGTAACTTAAATATAATTTAAATTAAACAAAATAAATTTACTATCATTAAATAAATTATTCCTATTTATAACTAAATACTTATCTATAAAATAAACCCAAATATAGCTACAATATAACTAATAGTTACATTGTAGCTATTTTAGGATTTATATTTATTTTACAGGCAACTTTGTATTTATTTTAACTATGTACAATAGCTATTAAATAGTTAAAAACTATTTAATAGCTACCTAGTTAAAATAATTACAAAATTACCTCTAAAATAAATCCTAACCTAAGTTACAAATACACCTAACACTACACTATCAATAAATTAATTAAATAAAAAATATTACTAAGAACATGCTGCAAACCCCCTAATATTAGTGACCTGGAGAAAACTCAACTACTAATGCAAATAGGTAAGGCTGCTAATAACAGTGCTGTAATTATGGGAGATTTTAAATACCTTGATATAAACTGGGCCAATGAAACTAGTAATTCAGCTAAGGGGGGTAGATTTATAAATGTTCTCAGGGATAACTTCTTGTCACAATTACTAGAGGATCCAACTAGGAGTAAAGCTGTATTGGATTTAGTGCTATCAAGCAAGACAGATATAATATCAAACATAGAAGTCAAAGAACATTTGGGTAACAGTGATGATAACATGGTCACATTTGAAATCTCTTTTAATAAGCAGTGTCTTAAAGGTTGAACTAAGAATTTTAATTTTAAGAAAGCAAAATTCAATGATTTAAGGAAATCATTAAATAATATGTTAGGACAATGTATTCTCTAATAAAAATACAGAGGATAAATTGATAATATTTAAAACTTTGTTAAATAAATATACATATCAACAAATGCCATATGGTTTTAAAAATAAAAATACAAAATCAAAGCCGTTGTGGATAAATAAAAATTCGGAAAAAATGTAGGGCATTTAAATTATTCAAAGAAAATAGTACAGACTCAACATACAATATTTATAAGGAATGTAACAATGCATGCAAAAAAAACCAATCAAATTAGCCAAAATTGAAAATGAAAAATGAATTGCAAAGGATTCTAAGTCTAACCCTAAAAGGTTCTTTAAGTACATAAGAAGGATAATATAGGTACATTAAAATGTGTGGAGGGTAGCATGATAAATAATGACAGGGAGAAGGCTGAGGTACTAAACCAGTTTTTTTCTTCAGTATACAAAGAGAGGAACCATTGGATGATACTTTGGAAAAAAATAGAACATGCCAGTCCATACCATTAGCTGGGTTATGTTTAGAGGACATCAGGAAAAAAACTGGATAATATTAAGGTAAATAAAACTCCAGGCCCAGATGGAATATACCTAAGGGTGTTAAGAGAATTTAGCACTGTTATAGACAAACCTCTACTCTTAATCTCTCAAGACTCATTATCCTCAGGCATGGTACCCCAGGTTTGGCGTAAATCTGTTGTGGTGCCACTCTTCAAAAAGGGAAGCAGGGATTATCCAGGAAGCTATAGACCAGTTAGTCTGACATCAATAGTGGGGAAGATATTTGAAGGGATTATAAGGGATTATATTAATGAGCATATTCGTGTAAACAAGATTATGAGTTCTAATCAGCATATTTTTAGGAGAAATAGATCATGTCAAACTAATCAAATTAGTTTCTATGAGGAAGTAAGTAAAAATATAGATAAAGAGGAATCAGTTGATGTGATATACTTAGATTTTGCAAAGGCATTTGATACAGTGCCACATGAGAGATTAATGCACAAAATAAAGGGACTGGGAATAGCTGAAAATGTTAGCTCATGGATAAATAACTGGATTAAAGATAGGGAGCAACGAGTAGTAGTAAATGGATCATACTCAGATTGGACAAAGGTAATCAGTGGAGTCCCCCAGGGATCAGTACTGGGCCCTGTTCTTTTAAATATTTTTATAAATGACTTGGAGCAAGGATTAAATAGCGACATCTCTATTTTTGCAGATGATACTAAGTAAGGTCATTAGGTCAGAGCAGGATGAACTTTCATTTCAAAGGGATCTGCAAAAATTAGAAGTATGGGCAAGTAAATGGAAAATAAGATTTAATACTGAAAAATGCAAGGTTCTACATTTTGGAAGTAAAAATAAGCAGGCAACGTATTTTTTAAATGGGACAAGACTTAGCCAAACAGAGGAGGAAAGGGATTTGGGAGTAGTAATAGATAACAATCTAAAGATGGGTGTACAATGCAGTGCAGTGGCTTCAAAGGCTAATAAGATACTAGCATGTATTAAAAGAGGCATTGATTCAAGGGAGGAAAGCATAATTCTGTCACTATATAAAGCCCTGGTAAGACCTCACCTTGAGTATGGAGTATGGAGTGCAGAATTAGAAAAAGTTCAGAGAAGGGCCACAAAGCTAATAAGGGGATTGGAGAAATTAACCTATGAGGAGAGGCTAGCCAAATTGGGTCTGTTTTCTTTAGAGGTGACATGATTACTTTATATAAATTTATTCAAGGCCCATATTGAGAGAGGGCAGAAGCTCTGTTTATTCCAAGAAAATTGTTTCTGACACGAGGTCACAATTTAAGGTTGGAGGAAAGGAGATTTAATCTCCTGCAACGGAAACGTTTTTTCACTGTAAAACCAATAAAATTGTGGAACTCGTTACCAAAGGAGGTACTGAATGCCAATACCCTAGATACATTTAAAATAGTCTGGATACATTTCTGTATATAAACAAAATTCATGGTTCTAATTGCTAGTATTAAATATGTCACCTTTTAGTGGGGTTATTTAAGCTTAACTGGAGCTTTTTGTAAGTATTTTAGATTTGTATAGGTTGAAGTCGATGGACTTCAGTCTTTTTTCAATCTTATCTATTATGTTACTATGTTACTATTTTAAATGTTAAGATATAAGGAACTGTTTTACTTAGATCTCTATAGCTAAATTTTGTACTGAACCTTGTGGAGTGTACTCATAATGCTAAGCTCTGTATATAGTTCCCAGACAACCCTACATCCAAACAATGTAAGTATTTGTGAGGCCACGTGCAGCACTTAATTTGGAGGTCAGATTTTTTTTTTTTTAAACTGATAACAGCATTTGAGAATAGATTGTTCATTAGAGCTAACTAATAGAATATACATTGCATTAGCTAGTTATAGGGCTTTTCCCCAAATCACAGTGAAATAAGTAAGTAAGTGGATATTATGGGGACTGTTCCTCTGTGACTGGGTTCTTCTGCCGGCGGCCAGACCAGTGGGACTGTAGAGTAATAGCCTAGAATCTTTTAGTATAGAGCCCTAGAGGAATGTTAAGTAGTGTCCTAATTTATACGCATTTTTATCTTTGAGAGCTTGGTGCCAAAACATTTACCTCCCTACGGGTTCAGAGAGCTCAACTATCCCTTAAAATTTTAAATTCCTTTAAATTGGCATTAATAACCTAAGATGGATATGGTTGGAGAAACCATATAAGTTACATATATTCCTCTCCAGCTCTGTGTACTAGAGGAAGGAATGGAGATTATATTAATGTCTATCCTTCTGGGACAATATATTATCAGTCAGGAGTGGTAAGTCTGTTCCTGTAAATTTTTATAGTTGGCTCCTAGGGGACATAGGCATGCTGAGTTTATACTACAACAAAGCATAGACAGTCACTTTTTAATAATCACCTCACTTGTTTTACTTTTAATTTGCTGGAGTCCTATAGCACACATTACAGGCTTCCTGAGACGTGTTCATAAGGACACCATGCTTGTTTTGGTGTTTTCAAGTTAATTTTACTTTTATAATATGCTGGTTAGCTAACCATTATACCTACTCTCACATCAGAATGTTATGAGAATATCGTGGTACTCTATGGTTTACGATTATCCTCATCATTTTCACTCCTCTTTCCTAGATCAATGGTAATGTCAGGTTCAAGAGTAACCCTTTTAGCAAGTGAGGAAAATTGCTATATAATTGAGAATTGTACCTCTCATACTATCGGTTATTTTTCTAAATTCTTCAGTTTAAAGTATCATCCTATTAGACAGTTTATCCTGTTAAAGAGGTACTACAGTATAATTTTAGAAAATGAGGTATCATTCTTTTTGGTGAATATCTATCAACAAGATATAAAACATAGAGCTTAAGATTTTCATAAATATGTTAAATCATACGTCAACTAGGAAAATGTAACTAACATACGGCTAGATTTAGAGTTTTGTCGGTGAGGACCCGCGTAGCTAACGCCGGCTTTTTTCTGGCCGCACCATAAAAATAACTCTGGTATTGAGAGTCCACATAAAGGCTGCGTTAGGCTCCAAAAAAGGAGCGTAGAGCATATTTAACGCAGCTTCAACTCTCGATACCAGAGTTGCTTACGGACGCGGCCAGCCTCAAAAACGTGCTCGTGCACGATTCCCCCATAGGAAACAATGGGGCTGTTTGAGCTGAAAAAAAACCTAACACCTGCAAAAAAGCCGCGTTCAGCTCCTAACGCAGCCCCATTGTTTGCTATGGGGAAACACTTCCTACGTCTGCACCTAACACCCTAATATGTACCCCGAGTCTAAACACCCCTAGCCTTACACTTATTAACCCCTAATCTGCCGCCCCCGCTATCGCTGACCCCTGCATATTATTTTTAACCCCTAATCTGCCGCTCCGTAAACCGCCGCTACTTACATTATCCTTATGTACCCCTAATCTGCTGCCCCTAACACCGCCGACCCCTATATTATATTTATTAACCCCTAATCTGCCCCCACAACGTCGCCTCCACCTGCCTACACTTATTAACCCCTAATCTGCCGAGCGGGCCGCACCGCTATCATAATAAAGTTATTAACCCCTAATCCGCCTCACTAACCCTATAATAAATAGTATTAACCCCTAATCTGCCCTCCCTAACATCGCCGACACCTAACTTCAATTATTAACCCCTAATCTGCCGACTGGAGCTCACCGCTATTCTAATAAATGTATTAACCCCTAAAGCTAAGTCTAACCCTAACACTAACACCCCCCTAAATTAAATATAATTTTAATCTAACGAAATTAATTAACTCTTATTAAATAAATTATTCCTATTTAAAGATAAATACTTACCTGTAAAATAAATCCTAATATAGCTACAATATAAATTATAATTATATTATAGCTATTTTAGGATTAATATTTATTTTACAGGTAACTTTGTATTTATTTTAACCAGGTACAATAGCTATTAAATAGTTAAGAACTATTTAATAGCTAAAATAGTTAAAATAATTACAAAATTACCTGTAAAATAAATCCTAACCTAAGTTACAATTAAACCTAAAACTACACTATCAATAAATTAATTAAATAAAATACCTATAATTATCTACAATTAAACCTAACACTACATTATCAATTAATAAATTAAATACAATACCTACAAATAACTACAATGAAATAAACTATCTAAAGTACAAAAAATATAAAGAACTAAGTTACAAAAAATAAAAAAATATTTACAAACATAAGAAAAATATTACAACAATTTTAAGCTAAGGAGGCCAATCAGCCAATCGGATTGAACTTGATTCTGATTGGCTGATTCCATCAGCCAATCAGAATATTCCTACCTTAATTCCGATTGGCTGATAGAATCCTATCAGCCAATCGGAATTCGAGGGACGCCATCTTGGATGACGTCATTTAAAGGAACCGTCATTCGTCGTTCAGTCGTCGGCCAGGATGGATGTTCCGCGTCGGAGGTCTTCAGGATCCTGCCGCTCCGCTCCGGATGGATGACGATAGAAGATCCCGCTTGGATGAAGACTTCAATCGGATGGAAGACCTCTTCTGCCCCGCTTGGATGAAGACTTCTACTGGATGGAGGACCTCTTCTTGCTCCGCTTGGATGAAGAATTTGGCTCAGCTGGGTGAAGACGACTCAAGGTAGGGAGATCTTCAGGGGCTTAGTGTTAGGTTTATTTAAGGGGGGTTTGGGTTAGATTAGGGGTATGTGGGTGGTGGGTTGTAATGTTGGGGGGGGGTATTGTATGTTTTTTTTTACAGGCAAAAGAGCTGAACTTCTTGGGGCATGCCCCGCAAAGGGCCCTGTTCAGGGCTGGTAAGGTAAAAGAGCTTTGAACTTTAGTAATCTAGAATAGGGTAGGGCATTTTTTTATTTTGGGGGGGCTTTGTTATTTTATTATGGGGCTTAGAGTAGGTGTAATTAGTTTAAAATTGTTGTAATATTTTTCTTATGTTTGTAAATATTTTTTTATTTTTTGTAACTTAGTTCTTTTTTATTTTTTGTACTTTAGTTAGTTTATTTAATTGTAGTTATTTGTAGGTATTGTATTTAATTAATTTATTGATAGTGTAGTGTTAGGTTTAATTGTAGGTAATTGTAGGTATTTTATTTAATTAATTTATTGATAGTGTAGAGTTAGGTTAATTGTAATTTAGGTTAGGATTTATTTTACAGGTAAATTTGTAATTATTTTAACTATTTTAGCTATTAAATAGTTCTTAACTATTTAATAGCTATTGTACCTGGTTAAAATAAATACAAAGTTACCTGTAAAATAAATATTAATCCTAAAATAGCTATAATATGATTATAATTTATATTGTAGCTATATTATGATTTATTTTACAGGTAAGTATTTAGCTTTAAATAGGAATAATTTATTTAATAAGAGTTAATTAATTTCTTTAGATTAAAATTATATTTAATTTAGGGGGTGTTAGTGTTAGGGTTAGACTTAGCTTTAGGGGTTAATACATTTATTAGAATAGCGGTGAGCTCCAGTCGGCAGATTAGGGGTTAATGTTTGAAGTTAGGTATTGGCGATGTTAGGGAGGGCAGATTAGGGGTTAATACTATTTATTATAGGGTTAGTGAGGCGGATTAGGGGTTAATAACTTTATAATAATAGCGGTGCGGTCCGCTCGGCAGATTAGGGGTTAATAAGTGTAGGCAGGTGGAGGCGACGTTGAGGGGGGCAGATTAGGGGTTAATAAATATAATATAGGGGTCGGCGGTGTTAGGAGCAGCAGATTAGGGGTACATAAGTATAACGTAGGTGGCGGCGCTTTGCGGTCGGCAGATTAGGGGTTAATTATTGTAGGTAGCTGGCTGCGACGTTGTGGGGGCAGGTTAGGGGTTAATAAATATAATTTAGGGGTCGGCGGTGTTAGGGGCAGCAGATTAGGGGTACATAAGTATAACGTAGGTGGCTGTCGGCAGATTAGGGGTTAAAAAAATTTAATCGAGTGGCGGCGATGTGGGGGGACCTCGGTTTAGGGGTACATAGGTAGTTTATGGGTGTTAGTGTACTTTAGAGTACAGTAGTTAAGAGCTTTATGAACCGACGTTAGCCCAGAAAGCTCTTAACTACTGACTTTTTTCTGCGGCTGGAGTTTTGTCGTTAGAATTCTAACGCTCACTTCAGACACGACTCTAAATACCGGAGTTAGAAAAATCCCATTGAAAAGATAGGATACGCAATTTACGTAAGGGGACCTGCAGTATGGAAAAGTCGAGGCTGAAAAGTGAGCGTTAGACCCTTTTTTTAATGACTCCAAATACCGGGGGTAGCCTAAAACCAGCGTTAGGAGCCTCTAACGCTGGTTTTCACGGCTACCGCCAAACTCCAAATATAGGCCATAATGTACTTTGTGTTTGGTGTTCATGCATGCTAACATGTCAACGTGATTTGTAATCTCAACACATGTGCTGAGAATATGGTTATTGTATCAAGAAATACCTCAATAAAAAAAAGCTCTGTACCTAAAGGACACCAGAATCAAAGGAAATATAAGTAGTTAGGAGATTCACAGCAATCTATGTTTTGCCAAGATTAAAAATATGTATTGATACAGGGTGTCCTTAAAGTGATGGTAAATTTCAGACATTAAGAATGCTGTAATTAAAAATATATTAGTGTACAAGTAAAACAGCATAATTGTTTTTTAAAAAGTTTATATATAATATAATATAAGATTGATAATCCAACTTGGTATCTTCTGTTTCTTCCCCCCTTTTTTATTTCCTCTTTTGGATGGGCTCTTCCTAAGAGCTTTCAAAGTGCTGGACTTCCAGAGTGTGATATGACACACACACTGATTAGATGTTTATTGGAATTAAAAAAAAAAAGGTACACATAATACATATACTTTTCTAATGCCAAAGATTACATACATGACATTTGATAAAGCTAAAGTTTACCATCACTTCTGATAAATTTTGCTTAATACAACCGATAGACCATTTTTAATACTAGCGCTAGACACACGTTCTCATTTCCATCTAGGAAACAATTTTTGTTGCTGTGTACTAAAAAAAAACTCCAGAAGTACTAAACAACATATAGCTATACAAAGGGGTTGTCTGGAGGAACAAGAATGAAGCATACGCTGAAAACTGCACTCTGCCTATGGTTAAGCATGGTGGTGGCTTAGTGATGCTATGGGGCTGCTTTGTTTCCTCGGGCACTGGAAACCTGCAGCGTGTGGAAGGCAAGATGGATTCATTGAAGTATTATGAAATCCTAGGAGAAAACATCATGCAGTCTGTGAGGAAGCTGAATCTTAGGCAGAGAGGTACAGCAGATGAGGAGCAACGTGTAAGGAAGATCAGCCTGGCAGAAGCATTTATTATGGATTGCAACAGAGATAGATGGCAGCTAAGGAGGCCAGAGAGGATGGAGTTGCAATAGTCAAAGCAGGAAATGATTAGAGAGTGGATTCATGTCTTAGTTGCGTCTTGTGTGAGAAAGTGGAAAATTTTGGAAATGTTTTTAAGGTGGAGGCGGCAAGAATTCGCCAAAGACTGGATGTGGGTAGTGAAAAAAGAAATCTGAGTCAAGTGTGACCCCAAGACATCAGGCATGCGGGTTGTGGTAATTATGTTATCAACAGTTAGAGAAGAAGTTGGGGGGGTACATATTTTGGAAGAAGGGGGGAAAATAAGGAGTTCAGTTTTTGAGAGATTTAGCTTAAGGTAGTGAGAGTACATCCAGGATGAAATATTAGAAATGGAGCCATTTGCAGTTAAGTAGATGAAAACATATAAAAACATATTTATGCAATATTCATATTTTATATAGTGTTATACTGTGTATTTACTGTAAATATAGGATGAGAGCAACTGAAATCCTATTGGCTGTTCAAATTAGCCAATAGGATTTTAGTAGCTCTTATCCTCTCGTACTTCACGTTTTTTATTGTTTTTTGGGAAAAAAGAAAATCAGATAACCAAATAAAGACAAGACAAAACAGAACCAACAAACAAACAAACAAACAAACACCAAAAAAAAAAAAAAAAAAATTATTTAAGTACAACTTATCAGCCCCTGCCACGTCCCTGGAACCCCCTCTCTACCCTGCTGACCATAATCTACTTCATCTATTTTGATCCTCTATCCACTGTTGTGGGAGAATCTCTCCCGCGATCAGTGACAAGAACGCTGTAGAGTTTGTTAGAGGGGCGATGAATTGTTTTTGTAATGCCAAAGGCCACTTTTGAATTAACTTTAACCATTTCGCGAAATATCTTTTGAGATGTTTCTCTGATAATAATTTTTTGTCATATAATTCTATCCTCATTTGCAATCTAATTGCACTTGCGAATTCGGCTATACCCGGGGCACTTACTAACTTCCATTTCTTGAACACTAGCATACGAGCCGCTAGGATAACTGCATTAATCAGCTGTTGATCCCCGAAACATGTCTGATCATGGCACAAAAAAAAAAAATTTCTGGGCGTAAGTTCGCAGCTATGCTGCAAATGCCTATTCAACCAAAAGTTGATTTTCCCCCAGAATTGTTTAATTTTGGGGCCTGACCATAGGCAGTGCAACATATCTGCCTTGTCAGCACAACATTTAAAACACCCATATCTTGGTTCATCATACACCCATTTATTCATTCTTTCTGGTGTTAAATAAAAATTGTTTAATAGTTTCATATGAGCTTCCCTCCAACCAATCTTGGTTGTAGTTGCCTCACATAGACTTAGACTTTTCTTTATATCTGATTCTTGTAAATTAGTAAAATATCTTTGAAAGGTCTCTTTAATTCGAGATAAATGTTTATCCCCCAATTTAGAGTATAAGGCCTCATACCAGAAAGTGACTGATCTGACACCAGCTTTGTATAGTTTGAGACCTGACTCTATCTCATGTAGATTCCAATCTTGTGTGTCTGAACACGCTAATGATGTTATAAAACTTCTAGCCTGGAGGTAGGCAAAAAAATTATTTGAAGGAAGATTATATTTATCTGATATCACACTATACATTTGTGTTATATTACTATCTAATCTAAGAAGCTGCGAGAAATATGTTATACCTTTAGTGTGCCATTCTTTAAATACCCCATTATAAATACCTGGGGAAAATGCGGGGGTCCCATTAATGGGTAGAAATCGGGATTTCTGGAAGTCTACTCCCATCATCTTACAGTATTTCTGCCAGGCAAGTATAATATTTGAAAATGTAATTAATTGTTTAATATTAGAGGGTAGTTTGGCATGTACCTGATGCAGAACTGCTTTCAAACTAAAAGGTGCAATTAGATCAGACTCAATGTCAAGATATGTGACATACTGTGCTTCCGTCAGCCAGTCTACACCATATTTAGCCAACGTAACCCAATTATAGTATCTTAAATTTGGTAACGCCATACCACCATAATTTTTAGGTATAGACAGTTTCTCAATTGACAAGCGTGATTTCTTATTGCCCCAGATAAGTGATGCGCATGCTCGATTATATAAAACTATGTCTCTTTTAAGAATAACCAAAGGTAGATTTTGTAGTAAAAATAAAATCCGAGGGAACAGGATTGTCTTAATCAACATAATTTTTCCTGAGAGAGAAAGATAAAGTATATTCCATTTTTGGAATTCAGCCTCTAGGTTAGCAAACATCTTAGTATAATTAAGGCCATACCAGTCCCCTGGATCTCTTCCTATAAATATCCCAAGATAATTTATATTATCTACCTCCCTAAAAGGGTGAAGATTATAGCTATACTTGTTTTTATTGATCCATAAGATCTCAGATTTCTGAGCATTGATCTTGTATCCAGTAACCTTACTAAAATGCGTAATTATCTCCATACTTTTTGGAATATTTATACTAGAATCTTTGATAAAAAGCATAATGTCATCAGCGTATAGTGATATGACTATATTCTGCTTGCCCAACTTAATACCCTCCATTTCTTTCCTAAGAAGTACAGCCAATGGTTCAAGCGCGATGTTAAAAAGTAGGGGGGATAGCGGGCACCCCTGCCGAGTTCCTCTCTGCAGTGTTATGTATGACGATAGTTCCCCATTAACTAGGAGTTGTGACCTTGGTTCCTTATATATTAGTTTGATTGTATCAACAAAGTTACCCTGGAATCCAAAGTGGGCAAGAGAAGTAAGCATATGATCCCATATAATGGAATCAAACGCCTTTTCTGCGTCTATCGTTATCAAGGCCAAATCAGACAAAGAGTGTGAACCTATTCTATGAATTTTATTATAATAATAATCAAGTAAAGTAAGGACTCTGCGCATATTTTTTGCTGGATTCCTGGCAGGCATAAAACCTGTCTGGTCCGGGCTGATTAAATCTCTGATAACCATCTTGAGTCTATTAGCTATAATGGACATGAGTATTTTATAATCCTGATTAAGAAGGGATATGGGTCTATATGAACCCATATCCTCTGGGGGTTTCCCTTTCTTATATATTAATGAAACTATTGAATCTGTAAAGTATAATGAATGCTTATTATTCTGTATATAATAATTATTGAACAAGCTACATAACGTTTCTGCCACTTCTAATTTCATTATTTTATAACACTCTGCAGAGAGTCCATCCGGTCCTGGAGCTTTCCCTGCTTTAGTCTTCTCTATGGCCGTAACTATATCTGCTGTGGTTATTTCTAAGTTTAGTTTGTCCAATGCATCTTTAGTAATTTTCGGTAGTTTAACTTTCTTCCAAAAATTCTGTTTTGCCATATTGTCTATTTTTCCCTGAGAGTATATAGTCTGGTAATACTTGAAAAATGCTTCTCTAATTTCTGAGGCTTTTGTATAGGTCTCATTTTTGTATTTTATTAAAGGGATCATATTCCTGTTCTTCCTAAATTTTCTGATTTTAACCAAATGTTTGGCCGAAATTCCTTGAAACCCCTGGAAATAGCTTCTAGACTTAATATCTTCCAATGCCCATTTATTACTTAAAAAAGCCTCCCGCTCTGCTTTAGCCTGTGTATACTTATTCCATGTGTTATTGCAGGGGTTATTTATATAGTTTCTATATGTATTTCGCAACTGGTTGGCTAATTGGATCTCTCTAGCTAGCTGTTTCCTCTTCAGTTTTACCATATAGTTCTTAATATCCCCTCTCAAGACCGCTTTCCCTGCTTCCCAGAATATCTCTATCTTATGTCTGTATGTATTATTCAAATTTTGATATTCTCTCCATCTCCCTTTTAGCCAGTTACAGAAATGAATATTATTTATCATATATCCTGGGAAGCTAAATGTATTCGCATGCGGCCCTTCCTGAACATTCAGTTTAAAGTTAATACTAATAATTGCATGATCTGATAACATGAAATCATGTATCTGGGATGTAATATCTATCTTCAGTAAATGCTCCTCTATTAAAAAGAGATCGATTCTAGAAAAGTTCCTATGTGATTTCGATTCACAGGAATATTCTCTCATATCTGGATGTTGTGTTCTCCAGATATCTTTTAATTTTAATGATGCACAAAATTCTCTAAAAAATTTAGCCTCCTTCTTATATTTTGAAGAACTCTTTTGTCGGAACCTGTCTATTTCAGGGTGTAACACCATATTGAAGTCCCCTGCTAGTATTATATTCTGCCCTAAATAAGGAATTAATTTTTGCTTGATACTGCCCCAGAATTCCCTGTCAAATTCATTAGGCCCATAAACGTTGCAGATTGTCCATATTTTGTGCGATATTTCGATTTGAACAATTAAAAATCTACCGAATATATCGACTTCTTTGCTTATTATTTTATATGTAATCCTTTTACTGAATATAATTGCGACTCCCCGCTTTCTGTGTGTACATGGTGTAGCTATTATTTCATTCATCCAATTCACTCTAAGTTTTGCTATCTCATCTTCCTTCAAATTAAGTTCCTGTAGAAGTATTATATCTGGATCTAGTTTCTTAATTGATTTTAAAATGCCTCTGCGCTTTGCTGGAGATGATACACCTCCAACATTCCAAGAAATAAAATTTAAATTTCTACTCATCTAAGAATTGTGTTTGTATTACTACTTAGGCCAACCCACCTCTAGAGGGGTACCAGGGGGTGGTGGGAGGAAGAAAAAGAAAAAAAAAAAAAAAAAAAAGGGAGGGGGGGGGGGGGGAAACCACAACATATAACAGATAAACCTGCATCCATTCACTATCCAAGCTAACTGTATCTATGCAAGCTGGTAGTTTAACTTCACTGCCACTCATTACATATCTCTTTGCGACCTTAATCCTAACTGTGCTGGTATATTTACCTAGTTACACCTTAATATTCTTTGTTTTACAGTATGTCTTAGCCTCTTCTGGGGTATTTAGCAGATTTTGCCCTTCTTTCTCTTCTATGGCTATTCTTGCTGGATACCTGAGGCTAGCCTTTATACCTGCTTTAATGAGGGCCGAGCAATATGGTGACATTTCTCTTCTCCTAGCCGTCGTATCGGTAGAGAAGCCCTGAAATAATAATACTTGTGTACCTTCAATAGTGAGTGACTTAATCTTTCGGTACTGCTGCATAACCCTAATTTTATCTTGAAAACACAGATATCTAATAACTATCATTCTAGGGCGTTTTTTATTATCTGCGTCCGTCCTACTTGGGCCGACCCTGTGTGCTCTTTCTACCGCCAGTTTATCTCCCTGTATTTCCAAGCCTAATGGCCTGGGCAACCTAGTGGAGGCAAATTGTATCAGATCTGTAAATTCGCTATTTTCTGGCAAGCCCACCACCCTCACATTGTTTCGGCGCGATCTATCTTCAAGATCGACAACTTTATTTTGCAAAGATTTAATAGTATCTGTAAGTTTTTGGTTACTTGCTTCCTGTAAGGTATATAGGTCTTCTAACTCTGATATTCGAGTCTCTGCCTCTGTCAGCCTACTGGAGAACTGCCTAATTTCCACCGTCAACCCAGCCAGATCCTTTTTCAATGACTCAAGTTGTGGTACAATCAGTTCTGCTAACTGATTATTCGTAATCTGTGTATCTGTGCTGGCGGTGGCCATCATGGACGTCTCCAGCAGACTGTCTGCTACTGCATCATTTAAGGGCTTGTTGCCTCTCTTATCTCTCTTGATGGGCATAATTTGGGATCTTTGTTTCATATTAGTCATATATCTTTCCATTAAGTGTCGTGAGTAAAAATTACTACAAATGGTGAGTATTGTATATGCCTATATACCTATATACATAAGCATATATATACACAAAAGGTGGGTGTAAAGTGCAAGTGAGAAAAAAAAAAAAAAAAATGTTGAGGTTATGTGACCTCTATCTTACAGTGCAAATTCTAAACAGCTCCTCCCTACGAAAGCTGTACAGTTTCAAACAATCTTGTGTGTATGTGAAAAAACTAAAACAAAGTGCTTTACTTATTTAAGGGAATCATATGTTTTCACTCCCCCACGCCGATTAGGCTAATTGTATTTATACTTGTATCGTCAGATTGATATGTTATTCTTCAAAAACGAAAAACAAACAAACACAAACCTCAGCAGATCTACTTTGCAGTAGCATTCTCTGGTAAAAATCAATAGTTATCTACTCACACCTGACGCTAGAACTTGATATAACAGCTATTGTAGACAGCCACATATACATACAATGGCAGAAACACAAAGCAGAAATATACAGGTAACAGAAACAGAAAAAAAAAAATATATAACAGCAGATCAGCAGAGTCAAAGTCCTTTGCCTCACTTCATATACTATAAGCAAATATTCTGCACTCAGACTGTGCCGATTTGCCCTTTATTTCTGCAAAGCGGTGCTCTCTTTCTCAAAATATCTTATTGTCTCTTGCAAAGGACCAGGAGGCAGACTTGCAGTAATCAAAGTATAGATAGTTAATGCCTCATAATAATTTTAGCAGTATAATCCTTCGACCCTTTATTTTAACATCAGATAGAGTTGGATCCTCTGTCTCCACCAGGTTCTATGTGGTTTTTAAACCTGCACGTCTTTGCTAAATACAGCAAACAAGGGTGTACCAACAGCCAAACAAACAGGATAACAAGCTTTAAAAAAAAAAACAAAAACGATTGTTTGGCTTTCTTTAACTTCTTTGGACCTCCCAGCCGTATTCTCAGTAGACCCTTAGTGTGTGCTCCAATTAAAGTTAGTTACACTGTATCCTTTAAGAGATATGTAATAGGACTTTCTGAGCTTGGCAAATTGTAACAAGATACTCCCAGAGGCAAGGGTAACTTTATCAAGGCAGCTATCTGTTTAAGTTGCCTTGCTGTATATAGGCCTCCTCACCAATCGGTTAAAAACCTGATCTTCAGATATGTCAGCACTTGTGTACAAAGATTGATAAGTGTAACTTTAAGTCATATGCAGAGACACTATGTCTGTTATAGCCTTAGTACATCTTATGTCTCCTTATGCCTCCTTCTGCCTCTCAGCTTGCATGAGGCTTGCAATACACAGTGCTGGCTTATATGCCGTCTTATAATAAAATTGTACTTGCGGTTTTGCTGCCTCAGGGCTTGCGGCTCTTGTGTTAGTTCCGTCACCCTCACATGGACATCGATCCAAACGAGACACCTCTCGTTCACGGCAACCTCCCGTGGGGCCGTAATAGAGTCAGCCCTTGCTGCACTTGCCGCACTTGTCACGCTTACATCTTAGTAAGGACCTAGGAGGGAACCAACACCTTCCTCCTCTGTTACTGCTCCGCGTCAGCTGAAGGGGTTCCTCCACAGGCTTTTCCTCTGCCAGCAAGAGAAAGTGAATGGCAGCGGTCAGAACCACCTGACCTTGGCGGCTTCCGTTGCGCTCCGTAAACTCTGTCTCCCCAAGGCGTCCGCGATCAGAGCTGCCAACGGGGACCAGGAGCTGGGGTGATGCAAAACTCTCTGCTGCTTGATGCGCAGAGCTCAGAGCGCGCGTGTGTCCTCTCACGCTCCTCCCCAGAAGCCACAAACAGTATGATGGGAGCACGGGTAGCTCTTATCCTACTGGCTGATTTGGCACGTTGGATGTCCACACAGACGGCGATGATGCTCCGCACCTCTACAGCTCCACACCACCGGGATGAAGATAGGAGATGCCCCGCCATGGATGAAGAAGGATGTAAAGACTTCAGGAACTGTAAGTAGATTTTCTGGGGTTATTGTTGTTATTTTTTAAATTTTTTGGGGTGTTTTTTTTTTTTTAAATTAGGGATGGGTAGTAAAAGAGCTGAATGCCCATACAAATGCCAAATGGGTAGTTTAGGTTTATTTTAGACTTAGGTTTTTTATTTTGGGGGGTTGGTTGGGTGGGGGGGTTACTGTTAGGGGGACTTTGTAATTATTAGGTAAAAAAACTGTTTAAATTAGGCCCTTTTAAAGGTAATTGGTAGTTTATTGTTAGGTTAGGGGGTGTTTTTATTTTGGGGGGCTTTTTTGTTTTTATAGGGCTATTAGATTAGGTGCAATTGTTATTAATTTTCTTTATTATTTTTTGTAATATTAGAGTTTTTATTTTTTTGTAATGTAAATTTTTTTTTTTTTCTTAGTGTTAGGTTTTTTATTTTTTGTTAATTTTATTGTTTTAAAATGATAATGTTAGGTTACTTTATAGTTTATAAAGGATCCAAAGCAAAGAAGGCAGCAGAAACTGATATGTAGAATAAAAAGTTCATACTTTATTCATACTTTATTCAAACAAGTTAAAAAACGGAGGCAATCTCCAATACTGGAAAGATCAGGACAACAGTCCCACAACAAAGCTTACGCGTTTCGGCAGGAAGCCTTATTCATAGCTATGAATAAGCTCCAAGGAGTTCTATTCTAATCAGAGCCTTGGGAGCTGCAACAGCATCTGCTTTTAAAGTTTCTCGGATAGAATGCTTGTGCTGCAGACAGTCTGGTCTGTCCAAGAACACAGTAACACAAACATTTTTTATTTCCAGCTGTTGTAAAAAAAACATGGTAGAAAACATGAAAAATCCACATATGAAAAATAATAATGTTTAATTTTGAAAAATAAAAATGTTTAATTTTGAAAAATAAAAATGTTTAATTTTGAAAAATAAAAATGTTTAATTTTGAAAAATAAAAATGTTTAATTTTGAAAAATAAAAATGTTTCATGTTGATGTAAAAATGTTTAATTTCCCGTTGTAACAAAACATGATTTAAAAAAAAAAAAAAACATGAAAAATCTGCATATAAAATATGAAAATGTTTAATTTCCTGCTGTTGTAACAAAAACATTGTACAAAACAGAAGTGTTTGTGTAATCCAAAATAAAAATGTTTAATTTACTGTTGGTATGTTATCCTAGCATTACCCAGGTAAAGCCAAATGTTTGATTTTATTAGCTTTATACAGAAGTGTTTGGGTAATTTTAGGATTACCCGGGTAAAGCCCAAAGTATAATCTTATGCATCATATACACATATTAACACAAATATATATGTATATAATCATATGCATATATATTTATTTGCTGCCATCGCTGCACTACTTACCCCTTCACTGCGCTTTGGTTCTGATGCTCCTATTGCAGCCTATGGAACTTGTAATCTGGCCCTTATTAATTAAACATTCTCCAAAATCACTCATAAAAAAAAAAAAAAAAATTAATGTAGTCCCCTATTTACAATCAAATGAAATCTTATATGTTCCAAATAATACTTCCTTAGATTCGGGTCTTATATCTTACAATTCTGTCCACTTTGTCTTACTTCAGTTTCTCTTTGCACAGGCAGGTCCTCTGGTTGGATTCAATTGTTGTCCATATATAGACCTTAGCAAGTACGGCTTATATCCATAAACATTATTGAGTACCGCTTACTTATTGTCCGTGGGCTACGTGAATATAATTATGCAAACACCGATATATGCAAACCTTCTCAAATGGTGTCTCAAAGCCTCTGCTGTCTTACTTGCACATTTCAAAATTCGGCCTCTGACTACTTCTCTCCCGTTTTCAGAAAGAGATGAACCTCATAAAGCCGTCAGGCTCTTCCAATGAGCAACACAATCAATTGTCTTTGGGGGGGGGGGGTGTCGGCTACCTGTACGATCAGCATATAGCAGCTCCAATGGGACAAAGACGTTGTTTCACTTCTGCTATGCATTTTAGCCTCTCTCAAGCAGCTTAGTATTCCATCACTCATATCTTGTTATATACCCTATGTGATGCACTGTTCCTTTTAGAGAGTCACTTCTCTAGATTCTGAAAACCGAATAGTAAACAAATGAAAGCAAACATATTTCCTTTTAAAGTAGAACTTTACACAGGATTCTTACTGTATTATTCAGCTATAGTTTGTAATGAGTTAAAGGCCAAACAGAATCCAAACTCAGCAAAAATATAAACAGTCTTTTTTCCTCTTAAAATTAGTAACTTAAAGTTCTTACCTAATTTTCCCATTAGGCAGCGTCTAATGAAGTAAACAGAACAGCACATAAGTCAGATCCCAATCAGTAATCTCGATGCTTTCAGCAAACAAACATAAAGTGTCTTTAAATCCAAAAGAGTAGCCCAGCTTGCAAATCAGATCACAAACAGCAGACTTGATGCTTTAAGTAAATGTAAAGTGTTTTTAAAGCCATAGAGCAGATTCAGCATTCACTTTATATCCCAAACAGTAGCCTGATGTTTTCAGCAGCATAAAAAGACTCTAAATCCAAAGATAGGATAGATTCACACTAAGGAGGTAAATCCAACATTCAAGATAGGTTGGAAGTATTAGTAAAAGCCCTGTTAGGAAAATCTGTCAGCAGACACAGGTTTAAATTAATATGTAGTTGGTTTTCAGCAGAGAAAGACAGATTTCTTTCAACACAATGCAGCAAACACAATTAATCAACACATCACCTGTTAATGGGCAGGGAATGCCTTAAGAAGCATAGGAGAAAAAAGGGGAGTGACTTCTAAAAGGTAAACTTGTTAAAGTGATGGTATCACCATATAATCGTAAGTATCAGAATGTGACACCCTATTTGGGAAATCCTTAACTGGATCATTTTGTATCTCAAGTTCTTTGTAGCTCAAAACTTATGTTTCCTTTACTCATATTTTGTTGCCCACCAAGGGGTCGATCCGATAAAAATCGTTGCCCGCAAAAGCTGGCGACGCCAATTTTTGCGCGGGTTTGGTATCCTATATACGGCGTAACCTAGAAGTTACGCGCGTATATTTCTGCCGTCGCCCATAGTTTTTTGGGCCATAGGCAGGTATACCAAACCCGCACAGTTTGGTATCCAATATACAGCGTAAGGACTTACGTGGCGAAAATGGAGAAATCTTACTCCATTTTCACCTCGCCACAAAAAGCAGCCGTAAGAAGCCTTACGCTGACTATTGGAGCCCCGTAACTCCCTAAACTGGCTGCTAAAATAAACCTAACACCTAACGCATGCGCAATGTCTATCTCCCTGTCAACCGCGATCTGCTAAAATAAACCTAACACCTAACGCATGCGCAATGTCTATCTCCCTGTCAACCGCGATCTGCTAAAATAAACCTAACACCTAACGCATGCGCAATGTCTATCTCCCTGTCAACCGCGATCTGCTAAAATAAACCTAACACCTAACGCATGCGCAATGTCTATCTCCCTGTCAACCGCGATCCCCCGCCGCAATCCCTAATAAAGTATTTAACCCCTAAACCGTCGCCATCTACATAAACTAACCCCCTACTGTGAGCCCCTAAAACCGCCACCATCTAACTGATCTATCCCCTAATGTGAACCCCTTACACCGCCGCCATCTATATTAAAATTATTAACCCCTAATTTAATCTACCTACCCCGCCACCAGCTATATTATCTATATTAACCCTAAGTATATTATAGTTAATATAGTTATTACATTATATATATTAACTATATTAACCCTAATTATATTAGGGTTAATATAGTTAATATAGTTACTATAGTATTTATATAAACTATATAAACTATATTAACTCTATCTAACCCTAACACCCCTAACTAAATTCTTAAAATAAATTAAATTAATTCATATATAATTTAAATTAATTCATATTATAAACAAAAATATTCCTATTTAAATCTAAATACTTACCTATAAAATAAACCCTAAGATAGCTACAATGTAATTAATAATTCGAATTCCGATTGGCTGATAGGATTCTATCAGCCAATCGGAATTAAGGTAGAAAGGTAGAAAAATCTGATTGGCTGATTGAATCAGCCAATCAGATTCAAGTTCAATCCGATTGGCTGATTGGTTCAGCCAATCGGATTGAACTTGAATCTGATTGGCTGATTCAATCAGCCAATCAGATTTTTCTACCTTAATTAAGATTGGCTGATAGAATCCTATCAGCCAATCGGAATTCGGCGGACGCCATCTTGGATGACGTCATTTAAAGGAACCTCATTCGTCGGGAAGTCGTCATGCCGGAAGGATGCTCCGCGGCGGAGGAGCGAAGAAAGAAAATTGAAGATGCCGATTTGCTTGAAGACATCGCAGATGGAAGAAGACTCTCTGCCGCTTGCTTCAAGACATCGCCCGGATGGAAGAAGACTTCACTGCCGCTTGCTGGAACACATCGCCTGGATCGGATGAGGAGTTTGGCCCGGCTGGGTGAATACAAGGTAGGGAGATCTTCAGGGGGGTAGTGTTAGGTTTATTTAAGGGGGGTTTGGGTTAGATTAGGGGTATGTGGGTGGTAGCTTGTAATGTTGGGGGGTGGTATTGTGTTTTTTTTTGCAGGCAAAAGAGCAGTTTTCTTTGGGGCATGCTCCCACAAAAGGCCCTTTTAAGGGCTGGGAAGGTAAAAAAGCTTTGAACTTTTTTTAATTTAGAATAGGGTAGGGAATTTTTTTATTTTGGGGGGCTTTATTATTTTATTAGGGGGCTTAGAATAGGTGTAATTAGCTTAAAAATCTTGTAATATTTTTTTTATTTTTTGTAATTTAGTGTTTGCTTGTTTTTGTAATTTAGTTTAGTTTATTTAATTGTATTTTTAGATAGATATTTGTAGTTTATTTAATTTATTGATAGTGTAGGTGTATTTGTAACTTAGGTTAGGATTTATTTTACACGTAATTGGGTAATTATTTTAACTAGGTAGATATTAAATAGTTAATAACTATTTAATAGCTATTATACCTAGTTAAAATAATTAACAATTTACCTGTAAAATAAATATTAACCCTAACATAGCTACAATGTAATTATTAATTATATTGTAGCTATCTTAGGGTTTATTTTATAGGTAAGTATTTAGATTTAAATAGGAATATTTTAATTAATAATATTAATATTAGATTTATTTTAATAAGAGTTTAGTTAGGGATGTTAGAGTTAGATAGGGTTATTATACTTTATATATATATATATAATATAATAACGATATTAACTATATTAACCCTAATATAATTAGGGTTAATATAGTTAATATATATAATATAATAACTATTTTAACCCTAATATAATTAGGGTTAATATAGTTAATATAGCTGGCGGCGGTGTAAGGGGATTAGATTAGGGGTTAATACATTTATTATAGGTGGCCGCGGTGTAGGGGGATGTAGATTGTAGGCAAAAGAGCAGTTTACTTTGTGACAAAGCCCCGCCAAAAGCCCTTTTAAGGGCTGGCAAAAGAGCTGAATTCTTTGGGGCATGCCCCGCAAAAAGCCCTTTTAAGGGCTGGCAAAAGAGCTGTTACTTTGGGGCAATGCCACGCAAAAAGCCCTTTTCAGGGCTATTTGTAGGGTTAGACTTAGGTTTAGTGGTAGGGATAGTTTAGTATTTCAGGGGTTAAATAATTTAATATAGCTGGCGGCGGTATAGGGGGATTAGATTAGGGGTTAATAATTTTACAATAGATAGCGGCGGGGTAGGGGCTCACTTTAGGGGGTAGGTAAGGTAGATGGCGGCGGTGTTAGGGGCTCCCTTTAGGGGGTTATAGATTTAATATAGCTGGCGGCGGTTTAGGGGTTAATAATTTTATTAGGTTGCGGCGGGCTCCGGGAGCGGCGGTTTAGGGGTTAATAATTTTATTAGGTTGCGGCGGGGTTTGGGAGCGGCGGTTTAGGGGTTAATAAATATTTTATTGTTAGGCTAGTGAGGGGGGATAGCGGATAGAGGGTTAGACGTGTCGGGCTATGTTAGGGAGGCGTGTTAGACAGTGCGGGTGATTTAGACTTTAGTCAGGTTTTGTAGGCGCCGGCAGTTTCTAATGTGCCGTAAGTCACTGGCGACGCCAGAAATTTGTACTTGCGCAGATTTCTGGACATCGCTGGTTTATCTGACTTACGGCACGTTAGCATCTGACGGCGCCATATATGGGATAGCTCGAGTTGCGAGCTGAAACTGCGGGCGACGCGGGTTCCCTCGCTTGCACCGCAAACTACGATCTATATCGGATCGCGCCCCAAGTAGTTACTATATAAAGATTGTACAAATGTAGAATTTTCATTACAAGTTTTATATACTGAGGATAAAAGGCAACTATATAAACGAGATAATTTGATACATGCACTCGAAAGAGAATCTAAACAATACAATACTGTTAACCAAATGATACTGAAATAAAATATGTATACACATATATTAGACCGATCCAAACTGTTATACATTTAACATAAATATCTCTAAATATATTAAAGCCATTACTAACACAAACAGGGGGTGTCATTTATCCTGATCGTATCTGATCGGGATGATTGCAGTCTGCTACCTCAGAGGTGATGAACAAGTTAAGGAGCAGCGGTCTTCTTAATTCCTGATTCCGGCGAGCATGGAATGAGCAGTATTCGCTGCATAATAAATAGGCCTCGAAGCATCAGAATTAGAGTATGTCTTTGAAGTGTCATACAATTAATTGTATCTCATAATGATCAGTCTGATAAAGTTTCTTTTATTGAGCTTCATTGCTCCTTCAGTTTTACCAGTTCCTATGCTATTCTATAGGGCTAGATTTATTATAGCTGAGGCGTACAGGGGCGCGTATACGCGCCCCTGTATGCCTCAGCTCGCCTGTGGCGGGGTGAAATTACCCGCAGGTATTTGGCATTGCACACGAGCGCCCCCTGCCCGCGCACTCGACCGAGGAGATTGAATTTCGCCAGTTTAGAGGTGGCGAACAGCTTAGGGAAGCAGCGGTCTTGTGACCGCTGCTTGATAAATCACGGCGAGCAAGTTCTAGTGAGAACTTGCTGCCGTAGGGGCTTCATAAATCTAGCAAATAGTGTTGATTAGCAAAATTGTACTCTTCTCTCCGTTTGTTAGTGAATCCACTGAATATGAAACATAAACACAGTTAAAGATAAGGATCATGAAGGAGGAGACACTGAAGAGACATTCTACAGAATTTAACAGTATTACTATGAACAATATGAACAACGTAGTTAAATAATGCCCATATACAAGTACATATAATGTGTCAATTTTTGATGAGGTCTCCTTTTATTGTTGGCTGTTTGTTATTTTTTTCTTTTTTTTCTTAACCTTTTAACGCCGTTATGCCGTTCTATTCCGTCATATTTACACTGGGCTTTAAAGCCGTTATGACGGAATAGAACATCATAACAAACGGCTGTCCTGAAGCCTTCTGTGCTTCAAGGACTTGATTGCGGTCTGGAGGGCGTTCCTAGGGTTGTAGGGACGCCCCCCAGATGCGATCCAATAATTGAAATCTCGCGATCGTATGCACGATCGCGTAGTTTCAATTTGTCTACATCGGAACAGGTGTTCCGATGTAGGCACTTTAACCCTGTCACGAAAGGGTTAATGCAGGTATCTGAAAGACCACAACATGCATCTTCGTATTCTTTCAAGCATTTAAATAGAAAGCGTACTCCACATTTTTCATTGTTTACAAAGACAGATAATGCTTTTACTACCCATTCCCCAGCATTGCACGACAACCATTGTTATATTAATATACTTTATAACCTTAAAAACTACAAACATTGTTATATTAATATACTTTATAACCTTAAAAACTACAAACATTGTTATCTTAATAAACTTTATAAACTTAAAAACTTAAAATCTGTTTCTAAGCTCCTGCATGCCGCATTTATCTAAGTGCATTCTTATTAGCTTTTAACAGCAAGACATTACTTCATGTGTGTCATATAGATAACACAGTGCTCACTCCTGTAGAGTTGCAAATGAGTCAGCACTGATTGGCTAAAATGCAAGTCTGTAAATAGCACTGGGATAAGGGGGCAGTTTGCAGAGCCTTAGATATAATGTGATCACAAAGGTAAAAAGTATATTAATATAACTGTGTTGATTATGCAAAACTGGGGAATGGGTAATAAAGGTATTATCTAGCTTTTTAAACATTATAATTTTCGGAGTAGACTGTCCCTTTAACAACACATATGCAGCTAATCTAGATTTACTGCTGACATAAATCAGGTGGCTAACATTTTCGTAAACCAGTCATATTAGGGAAGGGCTTGTCAATCATCCTGGATGAATGAATCCTGGATGGTTTAACTCCTCCTCCTCTGTGGTGTTGGAGAAGTTAGGAAACCCAAGTCTTAAGATGACAGCTTCTTAACTACAGGTTTGCTCTTTCATAGCAATTGAGCACAAATATAATTTATTTATGGCTTCAATATCAGTCTAACTAGCTTTCACATACATTCATTAAAATTAATTGGTTAAAATTGAATCTGTGCTATTTAAAATATTTTTATATATATATTTTATATATATATTCCAACTATATTCCAACTATATTCCAACTATAATTTTCTTAAAACAATTAAAATAAGGAAATTTATAATAAATAATTCCAAAACATGATAATTATATTTTAAGTATTTATGTATGCTGTTCAGATAGTTTTGAATATAAAGTACTTTAACAGGACAAACCAGATATTTATTGGCAAAAAAATAAAATGTTCAGCTTTACAGCAACTGTTGCAATTGGTAGTGTGTGGGCACTGATCCAAGAAGATAGTGATATTAAAATAATGGCACCTTCTGAGTGTTGCCATAGCAACACTTCAGTAGTAATATGGCTATTTTAGAAGTTAAGGTGTGAATCAATTTGCCAGAACAGCATATTATCCAATTCTTGAAACTCACAAGCCTTGAAGAATTTAATCATTATACAAAGTTATGTTGTTAAGAAAGTTTTGTCTTTGATAAATCACATTTTGTTATTTAGGGGTTAATTCAATTAAAGATATTATATTATAAATGTCCCTTTTCACAACCCAAAATAAGTAATTTAACTTGAATTTCCGTCTGCTAACATATATATAGTCTGCATACAATTCATAGTAACTACTTTATTCATTATTGGATTTTTACTATATATAAAAGATATTTAGCTCAGTGAAAAAAAAATATGATATAAACTCAGTGCTAAGAAGGATACACTTAATAGTAAATTGATAGCAAATTTAATGGTAAAACATATTAAGCAGAAAAATACCAATTTATGTTTTAATATAGATACATAGATTTTACTTTTTTGTTTAATGTTTTAGTTAAAGGGACAGAAAAGTCAGGATAAAACTTTTATGACTTAGAAAGGACATGAATGTTACACATAATTTTTCTTCTTTTGGTATGCTTTGTTGAAGAGTAAACGTATATAGGCTCAGGATAAGAATTGCACTACTTGGAATAATCTCCCCCTTATTTAGCATTAAGAAGACAAGTTACAGCGCATATTTCAGCCCCGGGCTTGTCTGTCCTTCATATACAGAAATGCAAAGAACACCCCTTAGGGCTCCATGTACTAAGCAGTCAGCGAGCTACCCGCAACAAATCTCGCGCCCAAACTCGCAAACTGATATGTACAAAGCCGTCAATTATGTAAAAACTCGCATCTTTAAAATTGCGAGCGTACTTATCCGCCATACCTTGCTACCTCTCCATTTTTTACTGTAATTAGACACATTTGACCACCAACTCGCCAAAAACGAATGTACTAAAAAATCTATTTGTCCGCTCGCGTCAATTTCCGCTCCCACCTCGTTATTTTTGCCTCGCCACCTTTTAGGTGGCGGGCAGGGTACAAAAGCATAGGAAAGTCACTCTAGACGCCAGTCTAGACATATATAAAAGGCAGTAATATCAGCATTGTACTTACATTGTTCATTTCAGCAGCTATGGAGAGAATTCTGTTTTTGTTTATTCTCCGTTTGATGCGAATCCGGGCTAGAAGACAGAATACTGGAAATGTAGCTAATCGATTGGTTAGAAGAAGGAGAGTTCGAGTCCCCCGTGTATTCCTTCCACGGGTTGGTTTGCACGGCCTTTCTGACCGAGAGATCATACAAAGATTCCGGCTTGATCGTGAATCGATATTACACCTGTATCGAGAGATTGAAGATCATTTGGAGCCGATGACTGCTCGTTCACAAGCTATTCCGGGACTTCTCAAACTATTAGCGGCATTGCATTTTTTTGCAACAGGCTCCTTTCAGGCAGTTTCTAGCGTCATTATTGGAATGAGTCAATCTGCTTTTTCACGCCACTTATCCAAAGTAATAGGGGCTATGATGGTTATTTTTCATCGATATGTTTGTTTGCCATCTACCCCTGAAGAATGGCAATCTATCAAGTCAAATTTCTATAGGATGGCTGGGATGCCCAATGTCCTAGGTGCCATAGACTGTACCCATGTTGCTGTAAGACCACTTCAAGCTCGTGAGGAGATCTATAGGAATCGAAAGCATTTCCATTCCTTGAATGTCCAGATGGTCTGTGACCCCCACATGAGGATTATCAGTGTCCGTTCTAACTTTCCTGGCTCCTGTCATGATTCTTACATTTTAAGGCAGACTGGGTTATACCGGAAGTTCGAGGAGGGAAATATGCCTGACGGATGGCTTCTAGGTAAGCATAACTGGCGTCTAATATGTCTCTCATTTCAATGTACCAAAATTGCGCCCAATTTGTCGACTGTAATCTGTATAGTTTAATTGTATTGTATAGTTCTGAATCTTTATAATTATTCTTATATTAATATTTATATTTATTATATCTTCTATTAGGAGATGGAGGGTACTCATGTACAGAATGGCTGTTGACTCCCTATAACAACCCACAGACCAGAAGTCAAGTACGTTTCAATGAAGCTCACCGATCTACCAGGGGGATTATTGAGAGGACTTTCGGTCTTTTGAAAATGCGGTTTCGATGTCTTGATCGTTCTGGTGGTGCTATGCAGTATGCACCAGAGAAAGTTGCCAAAATTATATTGGTTTGCTGCATACTGCACAATATTGCAATTAAAAGAGGCTGTCCATTAGAAGATGAAGATCCAATAGATACTGATGATTTACCAGAAGAAATATGTGTCGAACAAGCTAATAGGCGTGGAAATGCAACAAGGGACATGGTTTCAGAACAATATTTTGTGTTTGAGGATTAAAGTTTCAGTTGATCAATAAAAAACTTTCTTTATTAACTTGTCTCCATTTTTTTTTAAGAGTTAAGGTTATTAAAAATCACTCATGATAAACAGTTAAATACATAACAGTTGTTGCTCTTCAATTATCAAAGGTTTCAAATAAATAAAGTTTATGATCAAAGTTATTACAGACAATATATTATAGGTAATACATTGTCTTTGTGACATCACACTAGTGTCTACAGCTGCTCTCACTCTTTTACATATGTGATTATTGTAATGTAATCCCTCCATAGCTGATGCTAATTCATTGTATTGTGTCATTGAATTGTAGCTGTAACAAGCGACAGTATATTCAACAGTGCTTTATGTTATCAGATTGGATTTTTGAGTTAAAAAAGACTTGCTAATTTTATTTGTTTTATTCTAACCTCTATTTTTAACAGCTACTAGGTTTTCCCATATTCAAATAAATACCTTAAGGGATTACTCTTAGCACTTATTTTCTTAACCTTTATAATATATTTTTGCATTCAAGATTTGTTAAAAGAATAGTGGCATATAGAAAATAAGGGCAAAATAAATTATTTTATTACAAAATTATAATCTTTAAACATTATATATTAACAATTGCAAACCAAAGTAACTTGTTAAACATATAAACACATATGAAAAAAAAGGAAATGTTTAGAAACCAAATAACAATTGTAAACCAAAATAAATTCTAATACATATAAACACATATGAAACAAAGAAAATGTATATGAAACAAATATCATTTGTAATAACTATAAACATCGATATTTACAAACCTTCATAAAATACATTAATCTACATATACATTATATTTTTCTCTATTTTTCGGGGATACATATCTATATCAATGCGCTAATGATTGACATAACGATTAATCACGTCATCGTCTAACATGTCGCGTCCTGAACCTTTTGGTGCTGGAGAATTGGTGATATTAGTTTATGCCATGGATAAATATTTCCCTAAACGGATTGGTGGTGTGAGGGGAGTGAGACAGGAATGCCGAGACAAAATTATATACGAGATGCTGAGAAGAATGCATCGTATTTCAAAAATTAAAAGAACAAGACGACAGTGTCTTAGAAAATATAGTGATTTGAAGAGAAGAGAACCGAAGTACTATAAATCGATTCGAAGATTGATAAGGACATGTAAGTTTCAAAATTATATATGAAATAATTTTTAATAATATAAAAAAAGGGTTTATTTTTGAACTGCGTCATCATTGACGAATCCAGGAAAATAATATTTCCTGACTGTTACTTTGACTATATTAGTATATACAATTGCAAAAAGTTACAAAAGTTAGCATGCAGAACTGAGTTAGTAGATTAAAATTTAACTATATAACTATATACACTTAAAAGGTTAGAAAACTTAGCATACAAAAATGAGTTAGTAGAGTAAAATATAACTATATTAGTATATAACATTGAAACATGCAGAACTGAGTTAGTAGAATAAAATATAAATATATTACTATATAACATTGAAACATGTTAGAAAAGTAAGCATGCAGAACTGAATGTTTTGAAAACCACAAATTAATTTGAATAATTATTTCAATTTTTTTTATTAAAATTTTTTATTATATATATGTTTATAGATATGAGAAGTAGGAGAATGAAGTGTGCACACCCACCACGCTACTTAAGGTCAATGTTGGTGCAAACACCCAGAAGTGAAGCTCTTTCTCCACCTTTGCCAATAACACTATTGGATATTGAATTATCTCCAAATCCATATGAAATTTGTCATAAAGAGACACAGACAGGTAATGACTTATTATTTAAATTTTAAATCATATATTTTAGGTTTTGGCTTAAAAAGTTTTAGCATGCAATATTAATCAAGTTGCTCATTTACTTCTATTATCATTTTTTTCCTCATTAACTTTCTATCTTTATTTGAAAAAGAGGGCATCTAAGCTAAGGAGCCAGCCAATTTTTGGTTGAGCCCCATGGACAGCACTCTTTGATTGGTTCTGTCCAATTATCAAGTACAACACAGTTGGTTCAACAAAAATGGGCTGGCATCTAAACTTAGAATCTTGCTTTTCAAATAAAGATACAAAAAGAATGAAGTAAAATATAAAGTTTATTTAAATTGCATGCACTATCTGAATCATGAAACTTAGAAATTGGTTTCTATGTCACTTGTAATGATTATTATTATTATTGTTTTAAATAATATATACAAGGTTTTTGATTTAATAGTTTTCTATCTTTGTAATTTCGTTCATAGATATTACCATGGAAAAAATGGAAACTAGTATGGAAATGGAAGAATTTCAAAATCCTGATAGTGTGACAATATTTGAAGCATTAACTTCAGATGATACTCAACCAAGGATAGAAGTTTTACCAACAATGATGGTAGATAAAGGTATGTTTCATACTCAGTAATCTTAAATCTAAGAAAATACAAGTTTTAACTAATACATATATTGTATATTTCAAATAGGAGTTGGCTCAGATGAAAGCTTTAAAGGAGTGGACATAAGTGTGGAAGCTAATATAGTAGATAACGTAGATAACAGCACATCAGGAGGTAATATTTGTGATGAAAAACCCTATCATACATTGAATATGTATATGACAATTGAATTAAATTTTGCTTTTCTTTTTTTTTTCTACAGATTTATCTTCAACATCAACTATTGAGACTGCAGACAAAAGTAATCAGAGTTGTCTAGAAGATCATGTTAAACAAAAAATTTCTAAAATTAGGGCAACTTTGGCAATGTTAATGGAGCAAGTAGATTTTTTATACCGTAAATATGTAATTTGATTTCATTTTTTGTTTTGTCATGATTAATAACTGAGAAAAAGTTTTGTGTTGAAGAATCAAAAGTGAGTTTGAATTTATGTAAATAAACTTTTTTTTTGGCCATAAAAAAATTTGTCTTTATTAAATAATAACATTTTAAACTTAAAGGGACACTGTATCCAAATTTTATCTTTTGTGATTCAGATAGAGCATGCAATTTTAAGCAACTTTCAAATGTACTCCTATTATCAAATTTGCATGCTCTATCTGAATCACAAAAGAAAAAATTTGAGTACAGTGTCCCTTAAAAATACACAAACAATAACTTTGTACACAATATACAGAGTAAAAAAATTAACAGTGAATAACATTTTAAACTTAAAGGGACACTGTATCCAAATTTTATCTTTTGTGATTCAGATAGAGCATGCAATTTTAAGCAACTTTCAAATGTACTCCTATTATCAAATTTGCATGCTCTATCTGAATCACAAAAGAAAAAATTTGAGTACAGTGTCCCTTAAAAATACACAAACAATAACTTTGTACACAATATACAGAGTAAAAAAATTAACAGTGAATAACATTTTAAACTTAAAGGGACACTGTATCCAAATTTTATCTTTTGTGATTCAGATAGAGCATGCAATTTTAAGCAACTTTCAAATGTACTCCTATTATCAAATTTGCATGCTCTATCTGAATCACAAAAGAAAAAATTTGAGTACAGTGTCCCTTAAAAATACACAAACAATAACTTTGTACACAATATACAGAGTAAAAAAATTAACAGTGAATAACATTTTAAACTTAAAGGGACACTGTATCCAAATTTTATCTTTTGTGATTCAGATAGAGCATGCAATTTTAAGCAACTTTCAAATGTACTCCTATTATCAAATTTGCATGCTCTATCTGAATCACAAAAGAAAAAATTTGAGTACAGTGTCCCTTAAAAATACACAAACAATAACTTTGTACACAATATACAGAGTAAAAAAATTAACAGTGAATAACATTTTAAACTTAAAGGGACACTGTATCCAAATTTTATCTTTTGTGATTCAGATAGAGCATGCAATTTTAAGCAACTTTCAAATGTACTCCTATTATCAAATTTGCATGCTCTATCTGAATCACAAAAGAAAAAATTTGAGTACAGTGTCCCTTAAAAATACACAAACAATAACTTTGTACACAATATACAGAGTAAAAAAATTAACAGTGAATAACATTTTAAACTTAAAGGGACACTGTATCCAAATTTTATCTTTTGTGATTCAGATAGAGCATGCAATTTTAAGCAACTTTCAAATGTACTCCTATTATCAAATTTGCATGCTCTATCTGAATCACAAAAGAAAAAATTTGAGTACAGTGTCCCTTAAAAATACACAAACAATAACTTTGTACACAATATACAGAGTAAAAAAATTAACAGTGAATAACATTTTAAACTTAAAGGGACACTGTATCCAAATTTTATCTTTTGTGATTCAGATAGAGCATGGAATTTTAAGCAACTTTCAAATGTACTCCTATTATCAAATTTGCATGCTCTATCTGAATCACAAAAGAAAAAATTTGAGTACAGTGTCCCTTAAAAATACACAAACAATAACTTAGTAAACAATATACAGATTAAAAAAATAAACAGTGACTAGATAATAAAAAATGTTCACTCCAGACGTCGCCTCTTTGGGTCTGTTGTCGCCTCCCTTTCACTGACAATAGCCAACAGAGATTGTAATGTCCTTTCGCTGATGCTCAAAGCTCTGTTAATTTGATGGTTTTTCTCTTCATCCATCTGCCTCTGCCACTGGAACATCTCTCTTTGCAGCTGTAATTTCTGCATCTCTATCTCATTCCTTTGCCTTTCGATTTCCACATTTTTTTCTGACAGAGCAGCCCAGCGTTCAATATTAGTGTTAATAATATTCTGCATTTCTCTGTGGTCCTCTCTGTATTGCCTTGCCAGTGTCAACATTTCCCTCAATGCAACATCGCCAAATTGTCCTTCTGCCGGTGTATTGTCAATATTTACACCACCTGTTTGCAGTTCAATTGGTGGTGCCTGTGTTTCAACAGGTTCATCAATGTTTTCTGGTGTGTGAATTTCATCCGGTTGCGCATCTCCCAAATCTTCAAGAATATCTGGAGTCTCACTTCCATCATGCCCTCCTGGTGGTTCATCTTGAATGGGATTTTCCACTATCGGCATGAGATTGATAGTGATCTCCCTTGATGAGTTTTCTTCTTCTAGATCAAGACATAACAAATTGTTAGTAAATAAAAATAAAATGTTATAAAAACACTTGCAGAAATAGAATAGAAGGAGAGAGCAGATACAACCGTCATACAACAATTTAAGTTACATTATATATATATACATATATGATACATACCATCAAATAATGGAGATGAATGTCCAGTCAATCTCTGGAAAAGACGTCCCAAATCACCTATAAAAAAATAAATAACATAAAAATAAATAAATAAAATGCTTTTTTGTCAATGTAACGATATATTCAAAATTATTAATGGAAATGTATTTTGCAATTAACTGGACACTGAAGCAAAAATAATCTTTTTGAGAATAAGATATATTGCATGGAATTTCTATCAGCTTTCTTATGTAATACTATGATCAATTCTCAAAAAGAAAATAATGATAAATTTTAAAAAAATTAGAAAGTTGATTAAAATAGCATGCATGCTCTACAAGAATCCTCATTTAAAAAAATATGTACAAGATCTCGAAATAGAATATGTCAATAATGACATTTGACATTTAAAAAAAAAATTAAAAAAAAAAAATTGAGAGATAAAAGAGATAAAACACACAACATTGAAATTATTCATTTGTAAAGTACTTACCAGTTGCTCTACCAACACCAGTTTGTGGAGTGCTGGTCCTTAGATCCGGAAGTGTGTCCGCCGAGGAAGTTGTGTGTGTAACATTAGATGATGAGCGTATAAATTGTCCATGTGTAAAACTGGCCGAAGGTCTTGAAACAGCTGCACCGGGTGGTCTCGAAACCGCAGAAGAAGAAGTAGAACAAGTGGGCACCTCGTTACTCCTCACAGGCTCTGCTGTTGTTGGCATCGCTTAAAAAAAAAATAAAAAAAAAAAAATTAGGTTTATTTTTATTTATATTTGAAACTGAAAGTTAAAACTGTTAATAATAATAATTACAGCAGTGAATGCAGGCTCAATCATTAAAGGGACATGCCAACCACCTTTTTTATGATTTGGAAAGAGAATGCAGTTATAAACATCTTTATAATTTACTTATATTATCTAATTTGTTTTATTCTATAGATATTCTTTGTTGAAAAGCATTTGATTGATGCACAAAGAAGCCTCGTGTGATTGGCTCAACATGTGTATTTATTTTTCTTCAACTAAGAATATCTAGAAAATTGAAGTAATATGTTGTTTAAATTTCAATTCTCTATCCGAATCATTAATAAAAGATTTTGGGTTTAGTGGCCCTTTAAAGGGACATGAAAAAAAATAATTACCTTTACAAATTGCATAAGAAAATGCTTTTTTAAAAATATTTAAATGTATTATGTTTTTGCATTCATTGGATTTTTATACTTTGAGGAAAAGCAAATCTATACAGGCACAGTAAATGATCATTGGTTGATGCACATAGATGGTTCATGTGACTGCGTCAACTATGTGCATAGCTATATCTGAAAAATGTATGTTTATAAAGCGGAGAACAATTTTGAAAGATGCTAACAATAATATTCTATAGTGAAATAACGCAACATGGAAGTCAATAGATCAGAAATTTAAGAAGGCATGTGATCTGGGGTTAGTCTCATGATTAATGTCGGACATACAATATTATTTTAATAGTTTCAAATTACATTATTTCTATTGTCATTATCTCTTTAAGGTTTCTATGCAATACTGGTTTGAAAATAAACACATGGGTGTTATCTTTAGGGATCACTATATTAATAATCAACAAATCTTTAGTTCCGTTAGACCATTAAAAAAAAGGTAGTATAACAATACTATTATTGTACAATCCCTTATACATATATGAGACATAAATGATTACAGTATTTGGGGCCTAAATGGCTTGTACAATCCCTTATACATATATGCGAGATAAATTATTACAGTATTTCGGGCCTAAATGGCTTGTACAATCCCTTATACATATATGCGACATAAATGATTACAGTATTCAGGGCCTAGATGGCATATAGGATACTGAAGCGTAAGAAGTCAGATAATGTTATTTTAAAGAAATATATATTGGAGACAATAACCTATCATAACTTTAAAAAGAACATTTACGTCAACTATGTTGTACATTTACCTCTTAAATCACTGTCACAATCATCCGTTATGCCAGTGATGATCTCCGGTCCCAGATGCTGAACAAGCTTCTGCTCATAGTCATTGAGGTCTGCCACATATGCTGGTCCACCTCCGGTAGCACGTGCCGAATTTTTTTCTCTGGCCAATTTAGCTTTGGCGAAGCGTTTAATGTCGTTGTAACGCTTCTTCAGCTGATCGACATCCTTTTTTGCTGGACCCTGGGCACTAACAGCGTCGCTGATCCTTTGCCAGATCTGCTTCCTTCTAGAAAAATTTGTCTGTTTGACACGACATCCAAACAAATAATCATAAGAGTCAATAATCATATCAATCAAAACGACGTTTTGCTGATGAGAAAAGTGAGGATTCTTGGATTTTGAAGCGGTTTCAGATCCAGATGAAGCCATATCGAAATAGTAAATAAAGATCTCAAAAACGAGCGCTCTGTAATTACTCTCCAAAAATTTTGGAACAATAATAAAGTTGTTTAGAAAACTTGTCCATTTATAGGAGCAAAATTCTATTCCCGCGTCTACTATGACGTTCATGACACCTTACATGTCACGTGTTAACAATTGGCCAGACAATTGAACTGAAAGTTAAGTACATCAGCTTATTCGCGGCGAGCGAGGCGTCAAATTTATCAATATTCCGCCACTGCTCGCGGCGGGCTAGAGGTGTCTATTTGTTGTGGGATTATTAGTACATAGCTACAGCGGACACCATTTCGCCCGCGGCGAGTAACGGCGAGTTTAGCCGCGTCTAAAATGACGGATGAATTGACGGCTTAGTACATGGAGCCCATAGAGATGTATAGCAACATTTACCTGTCTAGAATCTTGTGAGAGATTTCTCAGTGCTGGAGGGTCATTTAAGATCATCTCATCTGAGCAGAGAGGCATCTCTCATCTCTCTGGGATTTCCAGGTTTCACCTTTTTTTTCTTGGCAATCAGTGAGTTCAGCACATTTGTCTGTACTAAAATTGAGTTCCTTTGTGTCTAAAACAAAACTCAGTATAGAAATGTGTGAATATCAAGAATATATTTATTTTCTACTTATATTGTACACTACTCAAGAACAAGTGTCTTAGGCCTCTATTTATCAAGGTCTGTCGGACCTGATCCGACAGTGCGGATCAGGTCCGACAGGGGCTTGATAAATATTCCCCTTAGAGTTCCTACACAAGAATGGTCTTGTCAAATATAAGTCTAAATATATAAAAGCAAATAAAAAACAAACATTACTTTCTTATATGTATATTAACAATATAAGATGAGGAATATTATAAAGCAGCAATAGAAAGTGCTCATACAATATTTATTAAAATTACACTTAAATATCAAGCTGACAAATTAGTGTGTTCAATTATAAATTCAAAAACATATAATCTATCTGCTAAACAGGGAATAAAGTCTTCATATACAATTACTTATAAAAGCAACCATATTATACTGGCCCTAATAAATGAATTACATGTCAGCACTCTTAGTTAAAGGGACAGTCAAATTGAAAATGTTTATTTCCCAGTTTTGCATAACAAACACTGTTATATTAATATACTTTTTACCTCACTGATTACCTGTAGCTAAGCCTCTGCAGAATGGCCACTTATTTCAGTGCTTTTTACAAACTTGCATTCCAACTTATTAGTGCTAAATCATACATAACTCCATAGCAGTGAGGGCAATGGTATCTGTAAGGCACACACGAACTAGCACTGTCTAGCTGTGAAAAGCTATTATAATGCCTTCAAGGTCTTAGAAATCAGCCTATGAGCCTACCTAGGTTTAGCCTTCAACATATAAAAGCAAATTGGAAAGTTGTTTAATTTCATGCCCTATCTAAATAATTACATTTTAATTTTCACTTTAGTGTCCCTTTAACTAAAAGGATACATACACAGATCCAGAAACAAATAATTAATACAATACTTGCTCAACAAAATAAAAAAAAATAAAAAACATCATATTTATTTTCAAGAAATTTCAGAGAACATGGTCTCCAACTGTTTTGTTCCTCAAGGAATGACTAGAAAAAATGCTGGATCTATATTTATACCCTGTATTATTAGTTAATACCATTACTCGATCATACATGGTTAGTTCAATCAACACAATTTGATATTCCTAGACATCAGCTCTTACTGTCACAAATGTATATACATAATAGCATTATTACCAGTAAGCTTAATTGAATGTTTCCAAATATTTATATATATTAAGTTGTAAAAGTTTTATTACTGTTCAGTTATACAGCTAACTCAATATGTATGTTCACATAATCATACAAAAATTAAAAATCCATGCAAAATGTTTTTCTCCTCCCTGCAGCCAAACTTTGCAATTCTCAGTTCTGTTATGTACTTTCACACCTTACTTTGTGCCATCTAATAATGACCATCAAACAAACACTATAAATTGTATGCACAATTAAAAATAAAATAGCAAATTCAAAACTGGAAAAACATGAACACATTTTTTTTTTGTTCCCACAATTTATTAAATTGTGTGCACGTTAAGCTAAATCGTACACACAATTAAAAAAAAAAGTGCTCCCCTCTGGTGCTCCATATATTTCCTATTTTAGCTTCAAATAATTTGTATTATAAAAATGTTCCTCTCTCTATATATTTTAATTTATATTTAAACAAACAATCTTTAAGGCTGGCTTTTTCAGGCCAAGGCTAGGTGGCTGGTTCACTGGTAAGCCTGGCCAGTAATATAATGAAGCATTTCAACAATGATTAGCATAGATATTAAAGGGACACTAAACCCAAATTTTTTCTTTCTTTATTCAGATAGAGCATGCAATTTTAAGCAACTTTCTTATTTACTCCTATTATCAAATTTTTTTCCTTCTCTTGGTAACTTTATTTGAAATGCAAGAATGTAAGTTTAGATGCCGGACCATTTTTTCTGAATAACCTGGGTTATTCTTGCTGATTGGTGGATAAATTAATCCACCAAAAAAAAAGTGCTGTCCAGAGTTCTGAAACAAAAAAGAAGCTTAGATGCCTTCTTTTTCAAATAAAGACAGCAAGTGAATGAAGAAAAATTGATAATAGGAGTAAATTAGAAAGTTGCTTAAAATTGAATGCTCTATCTGAATCACGAAAGAAAAAATTTGGGTTCAGTTTCCCTTTAAGTAATACACAATATACCACAAACAATGTGCCACAGTTCCAGTGCTGACCTTAGGGCATGGACTGTCTGCCCAATTGTGCCCTTGCTCATGTACTGGGTGTATGCACTTCCTGCCTGTATATACCATTGTGTGCCACAAATCCTGTGCTTACCTTGGTGCATGGATTCCCTGACTGCCCTCCTGTCCACTTATGCTGCTGGTCCAGCTCATGAAAATCTATTCTATATACTACCATATGCCAAGGATACAGTACTATCAAGGGGACAGTCTAGCCAAAATTAAACGTTCATGCTTCAGATAGGGCATGTCATTTTAAACAACTTTACAATTTACTTTTATCATCAGATTTGCTTTGTTCAGTTGGTATTCTTAGTTGAAAGCTAAACTTAGGTAGGCTCATATGCTAATTTCTAAGCCCTTCAAAGTCACCTCTTATCTGAATGCAATTGACAGTTTTCACAGCTAGAGGGCATTCGATCATGTGTGCCATATAGATAACATTGTGCTCATGCCCGTGGAGTTAATTATGAGAGGGCACTGATTGACTAAAATGCAAGTCTGTCAAAAGAACCAAAATAAGGGGCAGCCTGCAGAGGCTTAAATACAAGGTAATCAAAGAGGTAAAAAGTGTATTAATATAGCAGTGTTGGTTATGCAAAACTGGGGAATGGTTAATAAAGGGATTATCTATATTTTAAACAATAACAGTTCTGGAGTAGACTGTCCCTTTAAGTGAATAGTTTGTCAGCCTGACTTCTATCCACCATCTGCCAAAGTTCTTATGTTAGTCTGGGTGCCCTGACTTTCTGCCTGACCTCCTGCCCTCTTGTGCTGCTGCTCTAACTAAAATATACTATTCACATACCACCGTCTTCCAATGTTCCAATGTTAGTCTGGGTGCCCTGACTTTCTGCCTGACCTCCTGCCCACTTGTGCTGCTGCTCTAACTAAAATATACTATACACATACCACCGTCTTCCAAAGTTTCTATGTTAGTCTGGGTGCCCTGACTTTCTGCCTGACCTCCTGTCCACTTGTGCTGCTGCTCTAACTAAAATATACTATTCACATACCACCATCTGCCAAAGTTCCAATGTTAGTCTGGGTGCCGGGACTTTCTGCCTGACCTCCTGCCCACTTGTGCTGCTGCTCTAACTAAAATATACTATTCACATACCACCATCTGCCAAAGTTCTTATGTTAGTCTGGGTGCCCTGACTTTCTGCCTGACCTCCTGCCCTCTTGTGCTGCTGCTCTAACTAAAATATACTATTCACATACCACCGTCTTCCAAAGTTTCTATGTTAGTCTGGGTGCCCTGACTTTCTGCCTGACCTCCTGCCCACTTGTGCTGCTGCTCTAACTAAAATATACGATACACATACCACCGTCTTCCAAAGTTCCAATGTTAGTCTGGGTGCCCTGACTTTCTGCCTGACCTCCTGCCCACTTGTGCTGCTGCTCTAACTAAAATATACTATACACATACCACCGTCTTCCAAAGTTCCAATGTTAGTCTGGGTGCCGGGACTTTCTGCCTGACCTCCTCCCCACTTGTGCTGCTGCTCTAACTAAAATATACTATACACATACCACCGTCTTCCAAAGTTCCAATGTTAGTTTGGGTGCCGGGACTTTCTGCCTGACCTCCTGCCCACTTGTGCTGCTGCTCCCACTTCTAACTTTTATACATAACACTGTTTCCTTTCCATTGCCTATGATGTTTTAGTCTCACACCCTGTTGCATCTTTGTGTTCATATTTCAGAATATCTAACAGCTCTTTAGCTGCTTTGTATTTCCTGCAGCTCTTTTACTGCTCTAGGTGCTTGTCTGACCATTTTGCCGATGTCCAGCTGCTTCTACAATGCTGTAAAGATGTACCACATAGGAAATACGGAGGGATGAGCTTTGTTAACAAATGAATACTGTTAATAAACAACCAAGTGAAATAATCTTGTACAAAATAAAAAAAAATGGGATTATTCGGATTGAAATTGATTTCTTTTTTGGCAAGCATACAAAGCTATAGATTGATGTGTTCACATACATTTTTATTTTTTAAATTAAAACTTCAAAACAATTTTGAGTCATCTCATTTAATACTGAGCTTTAATTTAAAAAATGTACGTTATATATATATATATATATATATATATATATATATATATATATATATATATATATGAACGAGAAAGAGGTCACCTGCGCTAAAATCTAGGATATGTGTCTCTGGGTATTAGTGGGTTAGAAAAGCCCAGTGTGTATCCAGCGTGCTGCCTCTATATTGAAACAGAGTACCCCTGACTATGGAAAGAGAAAAAAACAATATAATAGTGGAGGCGCTCATCTTAACAATATATATTGTACATTGAATATAAGTCTTTTGTTGGTGAATTATGTCACAGAAGTAGTATCAATTGAAGAATTACTGCTTACCAGCTGTTACCTCAATCTTATGAGGTAAGATAAGAGCTCTGGTTTAAAGATGATCCGCTGTAAGGAAACTCCTATATCCTGGTGTTATCCTTGAAGATCTGTGGATCAGGGATGGCCCTTCCGTTCTGGGAATGAAGATCCTGGACTCTCTTTAGATGGAAGAATGTAGACTGTAATCTGTCTTTTTATATCTTTCTTGGATGGTGGTAGGAATACTTGATTCTTGTTGTAATATCCCTTAGAGAGAAGAGCCTTTAGGTGGTGAGAATCCCCGTTCCCTCAGTATGCAGTCAGGACGTTGTTCATGAAAGGGAAGAAACAAAAGCACATAGCATAATATTGTTTTTACACAAAATGATTATTTATTAAGTGTTAATATGCGCTTACATTAAAATCCCTCAATCAGTATGAGGTAAGTTATAAACATAAATACACCACACAAAGAGCTGTATCCTTGGGTGTGGTAGAGATGGTGGTAACCACAGGATCCTGGTGCTTGACAGTTATAAACCAGTCCAAACTTTGATAGATATACTGTGTGTTATCACAGCCAATGTTATGAATAAAATATATAGCAGTGGTGGGGCTAAAGGATCTGCCCACAAATAATACAGATGTAATGATGGCGATAGTAATCTTACCGCTATATAATTTCTGCTGTCAGCGATATAGGGCTGTGTGTCGGACCTCTGTAACAATTTTAGAGGTGTATAAAAAGAGTGCCCTATATGATCACTGCAGAAACAGAGTATGCAATGTTATACTAGAGCCAATGGGATAGGCGCTATATATAATACAAGTCCTGTGCGCCTTACAATCCTAGGTGAATGCTAAACCTTATAAGTGATAAGGTACCTGCTAACAAGTTAAAACAATCACTGTTAAAAGCAGCTTAAAATGTCGGTAAAAGTCGTCAGGCCCTGTCTGCCCACTGTGTGTAACCTTACGCGTTTCGAAGTCTATCGTGACTTCTTCTTCAGAGGTAAAGAGTGAGTGGACAGGTAGAGAATGCGCCATATTTGAGGTCCGTATAGTGGGCGTGAATTTTCTGAGGGCCTGCATGTGTATGAGTAGCGTAAACGTGATGTCTGTAGTAAACGTCATGATGTCACTGCGTGTGAGACGTCCGTGACGTGTAACTTTCTCTGTTACTGCTGTTGTTATGGTAACTATGCCGTTTTGGAATTGAGGTGTATATCGGCTATTATTTATTTGTTTAGGCTTAATCAACGATGTAAAAATTATTACAGGATTGTGAGCAAAACATTGTGATGGAACCCTTGTAGATATATTTGAAAGTCAGACGTAAGGAACTGAATTATTTCCAACGGATCGCAATAATAAACCATTCCTGATGGAAACAACTGAATTGAGTTGCTTCCATCATTAATTTTTTTGTTAAGACGAACAATATTATTATTAGGCTACTATCTTTCTAAATGTTGTGGTTTGTGCTTTCAAGTTCAATAAACTGAAGGTGTATATTGCTAATAGAAATCTATATTAGTGCAGAAAGACTCTTTTTATTTTAATCATATAGATTAAAACCACACAAAACAAAAAAAGAAAAAGAAAATAAACTTGTGATGGGACTAATAGATGTTAAATAAAATTATAAATATAAATATACATATAAATATATCAATTAGTATTATAGTATGAAGTTCGTATAACTAAAGGGTTTTTTGTGTACCTGATTATAAAAAGGCTGCCAAATCTATATCTGCATTTAGACCCTCTGGGCTCATTGTACCCATATAGTGGATCCAGTAGGTCTCACGTTGTCTTAAAAGTTGAAATCTACCCCCCCCCCCCTCTTTTGGGGACTGAGACCTGTTCTAAAATTGTACCTTTAATTGTATTGGGGTCCATATTGTGTACTTTTTTTATAGTGTTTTGATAAATTATGTCCTTTGTATCCTGATTCAATGTTTTTTAAATGCTCTAGTAGCCTGGTCTTGTATTGGCGTTTGGTGCGGCCTATGTATTGTAGGTGGCACGGGCATTCTAATAGGTAGACTACGAAGGTACTTTTACAATTTGTCAGGGCATTAATTGTACATTTTTTATGTGGAAAAGTATGCGAAAATATTTGTTTAGTGGGCTTGTTATTATATGCATGCTCACACCCTTTGCAATTTGCCCTATTGCATTTTAAAAACCCTTTTGTATTGGTAGTGAGCCAATTGGAAGTAGGGGTTATCTCTTTGAGTCTTGTTGGAGCCAGAATTTGTTTTAAACAAGTATTTTTCCTAAATGTGATCTTAGGTGTGGGTCCTATACTATTTTTAAGGAGTTTGTCCTGTTCTAATATTGGCCAGTATTTTCTAAGAATTTTCTTTATTTCTGGGGCTGCCTCGTTGAATGTTGTTATCATACTTATTGTGTTCTGTCTGATTTTTTGACTTGGATTGAGCTTTTCTTTATTTGGAATTAAAAGTTGTTTTCTCTCAATATTTTGTACTTTTATGAGAGAATCATTTATCAATTTTTTAGGATATCTTTTTTGTGCAAATTTTTGTTTGAGTAGGGCTGCTTCTTTGTTAAAGTCACTGTCTTTAGAGCAATTTCTTTTAATCCGCTGAAATTGCCCGTAGGGTATATTTTTAAGCCATGGTTTGTAATGTCCACTGTCTGCTTGTAAATAGCCATTACAGTCGGTTGGTTTACGAAATAGTTTAGTACATATTTTATGATCCTCATTGAACAGGATTAAATCAAGGAATTCTATATTTTCCTTTGCTATTTTTGAGGTGAAATTTAGATTGAAGGTGTTGTTATTTACATATTCCACAAAGTTGGTTGAGGCAGATACATCACCATTCCATATGAGTATGATATCATCGATGTATCTGCCCCACCAAACTATATTATCCTTGAATGGATTGTTGTTGTAAATATAAGTGTCTTCCCAGATGCCCATATAGAGATTGGCATAACTGGGAGCCATGGTTGTACCCATCGCAGTCCCACTTATTTGCAGATAAAATTGATTGGAGAAATTGAAATAATTTTTCTCCAATACAAATTTAATGCATTCTACTAGAAATTCTTTGTGTTCATTAGACAGGTCTGTACTGTTAAGTACCTGTTTCATGGCCATTACGCCTAAGTCATGAGGGATATTTGTGTATAAGGATGATACATCTAGTGTCATCCAGTGATAGTTCTCTTGCCAGGTAATTTTATCTAATTTGCAGATTGTGTCAGTTGTGTCCCTCAAATATGATTTTAAGTTAGGTACTAGGGGTTTGAGAAAATAATCTGCATATTCTGAAATTCTAGCAGTTGATGAGTCAATCCCAGACACTATGGGACGACCTGGGGGATTGACTGGATCCTTGTGGCTATTTTAGGGTATGTATGACGTAAATATTTGTGTTCATTTATTGATAGAATATTAAGATGGTGAGCTGTATCTATAAGAGAGTTATAAAGTTTTTGGAAGGTACTAGTTGGGTCTCCCTTAAGTTTTCTATATGTCTTATGATCATCACGTAGTTTATTTGCTTCTAATATGTAATCATTTCTATTCTGGATTACTAGTCCTCCTCCTTTGTCAGCCTCACGTAACACAATATCCTTCAAATTTTTTATTTGGTCTAGTGCTATTTTTTCATCTCTTTTGAAATTATCATTTTTAATGGTGTAATTTTCACACAGACTTTGTAAGTCCTTTTGGACTAAGTCCTGAAAGGTTGGTATCGCATTGCCTTTGGACTGAGTGGGGAAAAAAATAGATGATGGTTTGAGATTGGAATGTTTTCTATTCAAGCTAATATTATCTCTCTGAGTTTGATCACTGTTTTCATGATCAATATAGAGTTTTTCTAGAGTATTTAAGAGTTCTAAATCTGTGTCTGAGATTTTTTTAAGAAATTCTACATTATCTTTGGCATTTAATTTTTCAAAATGTCTACATAATGTAAGCTTACGAATGAACTTATTGAAGTCTATAAAGAGGTTAAAGGGGTTGGGGCCTCTGGTTGGAGCAAAGTTAAGGCCTCTTGACAGAACATCTAATTCTAGATCGGTAAATGAATGTGAGGATAGATTAAATATTTTTAAAAGTTGTTTCCCTGTCTGCCCCTCTTTGGGCTCATTCTTTCTTCTACTCTCCCGTCTACATCCCAAAATTCTTCCTCCTCTAGTACCTCTTCTGGTCCTTTTCTTTTTAGTGGTGTTCTTATAGACCATTGTGGTCTTAGCATAATGTTTTCCCTTTCTTGATCTATATTTGGTTCTATCCTTGTAGAATTTGGTATATTTGTTCGTGCATGGTTTTCTGCCTGTCCTATTTCTAAAAAATGGTGTGGGTTACCTTGTTTTCCTGGTGCTTTTGTGCATGCATCGGATTATGTGATTGCTGTCTTTGTTGGTGTGAGTCTACTACTTGATATTGGTAATGTGGGTTGCGGAAATTTTGATTAGTATTATGATTAGAAGAATTATGTTGATATTGATTCATATTTCTATTTTCACCAGTATTTTTGGAGCTTTGCCAGTGTGAATTGTAATTGGTGGATCTTCTATTAGACCTATTAGTATTGGTATCCCATGTGACATGTTTATGTTGATTATTCCATGTATGGATATTTGTGTTATGATTGTAGTACTGGCCTCTATTTTGAAAGTGTCTGCCATCAGCGATTTGTGTGGTTTCTGAGTTTCTACTTCTGGTTCTATTGTGAGGTGGAATTTGTCTTGTGTTAGATTGTGTATAATTAGTTTTATTTGTGCGATTATGAATGGAACGGGGACCCTGGTTTTGATTATGCGATATATTATCACTGTTATTCCTCCTTATATTGGTGAAGTTGAAAGTATTACTTGTGGTGGGGTCTGGAGTTTTTATATCTTCCCATACCTCATTATCTTTGTCAGTGTCAGTATCATTTTTATTATCATCTGTGATTTCTTGCATATCTAGATAATCCCTGATGATTTTTTTCTTTTTTTTCAGTTCTATATTCTGTTCAAATTTCTTTATTTTTTCTTTATTTCTTTCATCTAGTTCTTTTAGTAACAGGTTTCCTTTGTTTAATTATAAATTTTTCTTGAGTTCTTTTATTTCTGATGTAATTTTTTCAACTTTGAAATTTCTATATCTGATCGCTATGTGTATAAGAGTATAAGAGGCTTCTTCTAAGACCGTGTCCCATTCAGTTAAATACTCTACATCTTCTTGATCGAAGATCCTTTAGCCCCACCACTGCTATATATTTTATTCATAACATTGGCTGTGATAACACACAGTATATCTATCAAAGTTTGGACTGGTTTATAACTATCAAGCACCAGGATCCTGTGATTACCACCATCTCTACCACACCCAAGGATACAGCTCTTTGTGTGGTGTATTTATGTTTATAACTTACCTCATACTGATTGTGGGATTTTAATGTAAGCGCATATTAACACTTAATAAATAATCATTTTGTGTAAAAACAATATTATGCTATGTGCTTTTGTTTCTTCCCTTTCATGAACAACGTCCTGACTGCATACTGAGGGAACGGGGATTCTCACCACCTAAAGGCTCTTCTCTCTAAGGGATATTACCAACAAGAATCAAGTATTCCTACCACCATCCAAGAAAGATATAAAAAGACAGATTACAGTCTACATTCTTCCATCTAAAGAGAGTCCAGGATCTTCATTCCCAGAACGGAAGGGCCATCCCTGATCCACAGATCTTCAAGGATAACACCAGGATATAGGAGTTTCCTTACAGCGGATCATCTTTAAACCAGAGCTCTTATCTTACCTCATAAGATTGAGGTAACAGCTGGTAAGCAGTAATTCTTCAATTGATACTACTTCTGTGACATAATTCACCAACAAAAGACTTATATTCAATGTACAATATATATTGTTAAGCTGAGCGCCTCCACTATTATATTGTTTTTTTCTCTTTCCATACATATATATATTTATATATATATATATACAGTATATATATATATATACAGTATATATATATATATAAATAAAATATATACATACATATAAATTACATATCTATCTATCTATCTATCTATCTATCTATCTATCTACTGTATCTATATATATAAACTGTTTGTCTAAAACTCCTGAGAGTGCATCCTTTTTCAGGGCTATATATGTACTGTATATATATTACGGCTTCTTAGAAACCCGGCTTAAGCCGCAAAAAAGTGAGCGTAGAGCAAAATTTAGCTACACACCTCACCTCAATACCAGCGCTGCTTACGTTAGCGGTGAGCTGGCAAAACGTGCTCATGCACGATTCCCCCATAGGAATCAATGAGGGAGAGCCAACTGAAAAAAAACTTAACACCTGCAAAAAAGCAGCGTAAAGCTCCTAACGCAGCCCCATTGATTCCTATGGGGAAATACTTTTTATGTCTACACCTAATACCCTAACATGAACCCCGAGTCTAAACACCCCTAATCTTACACTTATTAACCCCTAATCTGCTGCCCCCAATATCGCAGACACCTGCAATATATTATTAACCCCTAATCTGCCGCTCCGGACACTGCCGCCATCTACATTATACTTATTAACCAATAATCTGCTGCCCCCAACATCGCCGAACCCTACATTATATTTATTAACCCCTAATCTGCCACCCACAATGTCACGGCCACTATATTAAATTTATTAACCCCTAAATCTAATATATATATATATATATATACACACACAATACAAAGATAATGAATCCTCCCTCCAAAGGTCAGCCACCTGGATGCAAACATGCAATGAATAGTCCTAAAAAAAGGATTCACTCTCAGGAGTTTTAGACAAACAGTGTCAGCTTTTATTCAATGACGTTTCAGAGACCAACTGTCCCTTTCACTGATCTGATGAAAGGGACAGTTGGTCTCTGAAACATCATCGAATAAAAGCTGACACACTGCGAGATTACGAGTCTTGCGTTAGCCTTAAAAAGCAGCATTGAGATGTCCCACGCTGCTTTTTTCCTAACTCTGGTATTACGAGTCTTGCAGGTACAGGTGTACCACTCACTTTTTTTGGTCAGACTCGAAAATACCGCAAATCAACTTACGTCAATTGTGTATCCTATATTTTCAATGGGACTTGCATAACGCCGGTATTACGAGTCTTCCAAAAAGTGAGCGGTACAGACTCTCCTGTCAAGACTGGTACTGCATTTAAAAGTCAGTAGTTAATAGTTTTATGGGCTCACGCCGTAACATAAAACTCTTAACTAAAGTGCTAAAAAGTACATTAAAAATATTTTAATCCCTAATCTGCCGAACCAGACATCGCCGCCACTATAAAATATTTATTAACCCATAAACCGCCGCCTTCCCGCATCGCAAACACTAGTTAAATTTTATTACCTCCTAATCTGCCGTCCCTAACATCGCCGACACCTACCTACATTTATTAACCCCTAATCTGCCGCCCCAACATCGCCACCACTATATTAAATTTATTAACCCCTAAATCTAAGTCTAACCGTAACACCCCCCCTAACTTAAATATAATTTAAATAAATCTAAATAAAATAACTATCATTAACTAAATTATTCCTATTTAAAACTAAATACTTACCTATAAAATAAACCCTAAGTTAGCTACAATATAACTAATAGTTACATTGTAGCTATCTTAGGGTTTTTTATTTTACAGGCAAGTTTGTATTTATTTTAACTAGGTACAATAGTTATTAAATTGTTATTAACTATCTAATAGCTACCTAGTTAAAATAAATTAAAATTTACCTGTAAAATAAATCCTAACCTAAGTTACAATTACACCTAACACTACACTATAATTAAATTAATTACCTAAACTAACTACAATTAAATACAATTGAAATTTTTTTATCTAAAGTACGAAAAAAAAACGTAATAAAATAATTACAAGTTTTTAAACTAATTACACCTAATCTAATCCCCCTAATAAAATAAAAAAGCCCCCCAAAATAATAAAAAGACCTACCCTATACTAAATTACAAATAGCCCGTAAAAGGGCCTTTTGTGGGGCATTGCCCCAAAGTAATCAGCTCTATTACCTGTAATAAAAAATACAATACCCCCCAACATTAAAACCCACCACCCACACACCCAACCCTACTCTAAAATCCATCCAATCCCCCTTAATAAAACCTAACACTAACCCCTTGAAGATCACCCTACCTTGAGAAGTCTTCACCCAGCCGGGCCGAAGTCCTCAATGAAGCCGGGCAAAGTGATCCTCCAGACGGGTAGACGTCTTCATCTAAGCCAGGAAGAAGAGGTCTTCCAGATGGGCAGAAGTCTTCATCCAAGCTGGGAAGAAAAGGTCCTCCAGACGGGCAGAAGTCTTCATCCAGGTGGCATCTTCTATCTTCATCCATTCGGTGCAGAGCGGCTCCATCTTCCAGACATCCGACACAAAGCATACTCTTCCATTGACATCCAACTGAAGAATGAAGGTTCCTTTAAATGACGTCATCCAAGATGGCGTCCCTTGAATTCCGATTGGCTGATAGAATTCTATCAGCCAATCGGAATTAAGGTAGAAAAAATCCTATTGGCTGATTGGATCAGCCAATAGGATTGAAGTTCAATCCTATTGGCTGATTGGATCAGCCAATAGGATTTTTTCTACCTTAATTCCGATTGGCTGATAGAATTCAGCCAATCAGAATTCAAGGGACGCCATCTTGGATGACGTCATTTAAAGGAACCTTCATTCGTCAGTTGGATGTCGATGAAAAAGGATGCTCCGCGTTGGATTTCTGGAAGAGGGAGCTATCTGGATGAAGACTTCTGCCCGTCTGGAGGACCTCTTCTTCCCGGCTTGGATGAAGACTTCTGTCCGTCTGGAGGACCACTTTACCCGGCTTCGTTGAGGACTTTGGCCCGGCTGGTTGAAGACTTCTCAAGGTAGGGTGATCTTCAAGGAGTTAGTGTTAGGTTTTATTAAGGGGGGATTGGTGTGTGGGTGATGGGTTTTAATGTTGGGGGGGTATTGCATTTTTTTTTACAGGTAATAGAGATGATTACTTTGGGGCAATGCCCCGCAAAAGGCCCTTTTAAGGGCTATTTGTAATTTAGTATAGGGGTAGGGCTTTTTATTATTTTGGGGGGCTTTTTATTTTATTAGGGGGATTAGATTAGGTGTAATTAGTTTAAAAAACTAATTTTATTATTTTCTGTAATTTAGTGGGGGGGTTTTTGTACTTTAGATAAATTTTTTTAATTGTATTTAGTTTAGGTAATTAATTTAATTATAGTATAGTGTTAGGTGTAATTGTAACTTAGGTTAGGATTTATTTTACAGGTAAATTTGAATTTATTTTAACTAGATAGCTATTAAATAGTAAATAACTATTTAATAACTATTGTACCTAGTTCAAATAAATACAAAAACCTGCCTGTAAAATAAAAACAAAACCCTAAGATAGCTACAATGTAACTATTAGTTATATTGTAGCTATCTTAGGGTTTATTTTATAGGTAAGTATTTAGTTTTAAATAGGAATAATTTAGTTAATGATAGTTATTTTATTTAGATTTATTTAAATTATATTTAAGTTAGGGGGGGTGTTACGGTTAGACTTAGATTTAGGGGTTAATAAATTTAATATAGTGGTGGCGATGTTGGGGCGGCAGATTAGGGGTTAATAAATGTAGGTAGGTGTTGGCGATGTTAGGGACGGCAGATTAGGAGGTAATAAAATTTAACTAGTGTTTGCGATGCGGGAAGGCGGCGGTTTATGGGTTAATAAATATTTTATAGTGGCGGCGATGTCTGGTTCGGCAGATTAGGGATTAAAATATTTTTAATGTACTTTTTAGCACTTTAGTTAAGAGTTTTATGTTACGGCGTGAGCCCATAAAACTATTAACTACTGACTTTTAAATGCAGTACCAGTCTTGACAGGAGAGTCTGTACCGCTCACTTTTTGGAAGACTCGTAATACCGGCGTTATGCAAGTCCCATTGAAAATATAGGATACACAATTGACGTAAGTGGATTTGCGGTATTTTCGAGTCTGACCAAAAAAAGTGAGTGGTACACCTGTACCTGCAAGACTCGTAATACCAGCGTTAGGAAAAAAGCAGCGTGGGACCTCTCAATGCTGCTTTTTAAGGCTAACGCAAGACTTGTAATCTCGCAGTGTGTCAGCTTTTATTCGATGACGTTTCAGAGACCAACTGTCCTTTTCATCAGATCAGTGAAAGGGACAGTTGGTCTCTGAAACGTCATTGAATAAAAGCTGACACTGTTTGTCTAAAACTCCTGAGAGTGAATCCTTTTTTTAGGACTATTCATTGCATGTTTGCATCCAGGTGGCTGACCTTTGGAGGGAGGATTCATTATCTTTGTATTGTGTGTGTATATATATATATGTCTATCTGTCTGTCTATCTATCAATATCATTACTTTTATGTAGGTCTTGAGCATTGAAATTCAAGTAGTCCTGATATAATAATGTATATGCAGGAATGTTATCCTCATGAGAAACAGAAATGTGACTATACCTACTAGACATGAGTGTTCACACAAGCTATTTGGTTGCCTAGCAATATGCTTGTTGTAACACTTAACCAAAAAACAAATTGCACATATTAGTGCATATATAAAGAATTATAAGAAATCGTTTCTGGCATATACATTATTTACTAAAACAAGACAATAGAATATAAAATATTTTTGGAAAGGCTTACATATGAAGCTTTTTAAATACAATATGCATGTAATGTGGGTTTTTTTGTATAAGAATATTACAAATTATTATAATGTGGGTAGAAAGATTTTTATAGTTGGTGCAAAGGAAGGGTATAAACTGGTAGGTTTCAGAGGGGTTTTCCTCAATTCCCCTAGCAGAGATCAATAGTAAGGAGTTAGGATAGAAACAACCAGCGCCTCAAATTAGGCTTAAATCCCCAAAAAAGGAGTTAGTATAATTTCTTAAAATTTAAGTATGATATAATTTCTTGAAATAAATATAATAAAATTTGTAGAAAAAGCTTTCTCTTTAAAATGTTTTATTTGCATATAATGATTAGTATAGAATCACAGGACAGAATAAAATAACAATTGATATGTTTAATCAAAATGCCCAAATCAAATAAAATAATGGTTGGCCAACCGTATGTGGTACAGTTTAATCCATATAGATATCGCAGGCTAGGGTAAAAACATAAACAGCATATGAAGCATAAAAAAGTCTCCCTAATTCAAGTATTAAAAGTACAACTAAAACAGTTTCCTTCTCTATATCGCAATCGCAATATGGTTTTTAGCACTCCGTGAGTGTATGACCTGAATAATATTGTACAGCAGTACTGTGAGTCTTTGTAGTGGTGTTTTACCCAACAAATATAAATAATGATAAATCTTTCCTTGAGCGTATAGTTGCTCTTTATGTCTGTGTTTATCGGAAGTCTTGGAGCAAATAATATTGCAATTTCCAAAAATAGGTACCTGGGTTTGGTGGACAAGTGCACTTGTTCCTTAGATCCTTCGATAGGTAGAATAACCTGGTCCGTTGTTTGTTTGTGGTTCTCGCCGGTTATGGAGCCGTCAGTTGTTGTTCGGCGTTCTCCCGCTGTGTGAAGAGAGTCCGCGCCTTCTCCAGAAGGGTCTCTGATTGGTTCACTTCTTGGGGGTGTTGTCTCTCTCTCTGAGTAAACGGCTCTGCGGCTTGTAATCCTGTATCGGCCTGTGGGTCTCTGTATGGAGTAGTTTAGCAACGCGTTTCTGCTGAACTTAATCAGCCTTTCTCAAGCTATCACTCCATGTTCTTACTGAAATTTATATATCCGGTTCATTGATTCCATTGGATAGTTCCTATCTAGATTAATTTGATTATAAAACTTATGTATAAACAGCATTAATAACGGTGAATAAAAAATTTAGTATCTAATTGGGCATTTTGATCAATGATTTATTTAGACTGGGATCCTAATAATAGAGATATCTTTTGATTTTACTAAAAAATGGGGAAATTAATAAAAACTCGGGGTAAAAATGACTTTGGACAAAATTACATCTTTTTTAGTTTATATATTACAGTATTTTCAAAACTTCGTTTTTCGCAAGGAGTAAAAAACTTTTTGATGCAAATATATCAAGTCTATCACTTTCTGTTTCTTTTGTTAGTATAATAATCCATTCGTTATTACTATTCATTAATTTATTTAATTAATTTAAATTCTTGCATTTAGACATCTAATAGATGTGAGGAATCACATCTATTAGATGTCTAAATGCAAGAATTTAAATTAATTAAATAAATTAATGAATAGTAATAACGAATGGATTATTATACTAACAAAAGAAACAGAAAGTGATAGACTTGATATATTTGCATCAAAAAAATTTTTACTCCTTGCGAAAAACGAAGTTTTGAAAATACTGTAATATATAAACTAAAAAAGATGTAATTTTGTCCATAGTCATTTTTACCCCGAGTTTTTATTAACCCTTTAAGGACACAGCTTTCAGTTTGCTCAATTGTTTTATGACGGAATAATTCCGTCATATGTCCTTAAGAGGTTAATTTCCCCATTTTTTAGTAAAATCAAAAGATATCTCTATTATTAGGATCCCAGTCTAAATAAATCATTGATCAAAATGCCCAATTAGATACTAAATTTTTTATTCACCGTTATTAATGCTGTTTATACATAAGTTTTATAATCAAATTAATCTAGATAGGAACTATCCAATGGAAGCAATGAACCGGATATATAAATTTCAGTAAGAACATGGAGTGATAGCTTGAGAAAGGCTGATTAAGTTCAGCGGAAACGCGTTGCTAAACTACTCCATACAGAGACCCACAGACCGATACAGGATTACAAGCCGCAGAGCCGTTTACTCAGAGAGAGAGACAACACCCCCAAGAAGTGAACCAATCAGAGCCCCTTCTGGAGAAGGCGCGGACTCTGTTCACACAGCGGGAGAACGCCGAACAACAACTGACGGCTCCATAACCGGCGAGAACCACAAACAAACAACGGACCAGGTTATTCTACCTATCGAAGGATCTAAGGAACAAGTGCACTTGTCCACCAAACCCAGGTACCTATTTTTGGAAATTGCAATATTATTTGCTCCAAGACTTCCGATAAACACAGACATAAAGAGCAACTATACGCTCAAGGAAAGATTTATCATTATTTATATTTGTTGGGTAAAACACCACTACAAAGACTCACAGTACTGCTGTACAATATTATTCAGGTCATACACTCACGGAGTGCTAAAAACCATATTGCGATTGCGATATAGAGAAGGAAACTGTTTTAGTTGTACTTTTAATACTTGACTTAGGGAGACTTTTTTATGCTTCATATGCTGTTTATGTTTTTACCCTAGCCTGCGATATCTATATGGATTAAACTGTACCACATAAGGTTGGCCAACCATTATTTTATTTGATTTGGGCATTTTGATTAAACATATCAATTGTTATTTTATTCTGTCCTGTGATTCTATACTAATCATTATATGCAAATAAAACATTTTAAAGAGAAAGCTTTTTCTACAAATTTTATTATATTTATTTCAAGAAATTATATCATACTTAAATTTTAAGAAATTATACTAACTCCTTTTTTGGGGATTTAAGCCTAATTTGAGGCGCTAAATTATTAGAATGTGCCTCATAATTAAATTTGTCTACAACCAAACATCATTCTAGCAAGAGTAAGTGCAAATTACGTTCTAAGTAGGAGAAGAATCACAAAAAGACCTCTTGAAACCTATTTACTGAAGATAAAAACAACTCTCATTATGCTTCAACTACCACAAAATGGAAGCTGACACTTACCAACAACGTTTTTGTATGAACCTCCTAATGTCCAATTATTATTTGGAGCAGAAAACCAAGAGTTAGATCTCTTCAAAGAGGTAAACCCAAGTCTGAGGAGCAATTGAAAACTGTGTTATTTATACGGGGAGTACTTATGAACAATATTACTCAAGAAACGCTTCCAATGAATTAAAGAATCCTTTCTTTTGAATAGAATGGCTGCAGATTCTGTTAGAAAAAAAGTCGATTTTATCATATCACAATCACATTAATGTATTTCCCCATTGAAGTCAACAGAGCAAAAAAGTGGGGGGGAAAACTAACACCCTACTCGCATTTAAACCCAATTGCATAATCTCAAGTGCTCTAACCCAACATGAAAAATATGAATATTTCACATTCCAATGTTCTTCACATAGCAGAATATGTTCTATGTAGTCATAAATACATATTTCTACATACATCTGATGGTATTTTGGTACAATATATATCTTTACCTATATATATATATATATATATATATATATATATATATATATATATATATATATATATATATATATATATAAAATATATATCACAGGATAAATAGAATGTCAGGGGTTGCATCCACTAACAAGCCCCACTAGCGCTTCTTATAGGGACAACTAAAATACTAGGGACATTTACACCTAATACTATATGATAAAAAAATTAACTACATATGATTATAATATCAGAAAAAATAGCAGCCTGTCCTTAATATATGAAAGGTCCTTCAAACCTCTCCAACCACAAAATGAGCAACAAAAAGAAACAGGATGGCGCTATAAAAAAGATACTATACATACATAATTAATAAACACATATGACAAAATATAATGCAATACAAAACAATATGTCATGTGTAGTTAGAGTCCAAAATTGGAGTGAACAATAAATAGAAAATAGAAGAAAATGGTGATATTCACTGGTAAAAGTTTTCTCAAATACAGCCCCACTCAGATGTAAACTTACTTCAAAGGTCCTCAATCATATGAGGTAAGGATAACAAGTTTAAGTACAAATAAATAAATAATATATACCTATACATAAAAATAAAAATAAGAGATCCTGTTAAGACAGACACAAACACAAAAAATTGGATAAATGCCTTTAAGACTAGAATACGTCAGGTCTAAATAAGGATATTGACATTGCAGCATTTTTATAGGATCTTATTGAAACATATGTTTTTTATGCATTCTTTTCCATTGCTAAATATATAATTTCTTGTTTTTTTATTTAAATTGAAAGGTTATCAGCTTTTTAATACATTTTTGATGCATTTTTAATTTTATTTTTATGTATAAGTATATATTTATGTATTTATTTGTACTTAAATTTGTACATATATATATATATATATTTCAATGTATGAATTAATTAATTATCAAGTTGCATGTTTTTAGAATTCACATGTAAATTAGCCCTTTGTTTTTATTATTAATTTTTATTAATAATTATTGCTATATAAGATGAATCTGTTTTCCAAAGTTCCCTTACACGTAATATATGAGGAGTAAACCTCCTCAAGGATGGCTTAATAGCGTACTTAGAAACAGGTTGCTCATTTCGGTTTAGACGACCTTGTTATACGCTTCACGTCTAGGTTGGTGACGTCATCCGTGTTGCACTTCTGGAACTTTTGGAATACACGCCCACTGGATGAACAGTATTGGTGCCTTTAGCAGCATTTAAAAGCGAACGGCTACAGCTGCATACATACCTCTGAGGAAGAAGGGATTTTATTCATTATTACCCTTCGAAACGCGTAAGGTTTTAGTTATAGAGACTGTACACCTCTTTTTAAAAATGAAGTATTTCTTGTATCTTGGGTTTAGCTTCACAGATTTTTTTATTGTTGCCCTGTGTTGATTTGCTCTACCTTGACTACATGCTGTTTATATACCTCATGTATTGAGGGTTGAAAATGTGAGTGGGATTACCACAGGTGTTTATTATATACATTTTTTCAATAAACAATGTTACACTATTAGGCTTTTTTTTGGTTTTCTCTCCCTTATTTCTGTGCTGAGAGATTCATCAGACTACGAATCCAAGTGACTGAGGCATAACCGACTGTTGAAATTCGTCTCTTTTTAGACCATTACAAAGGAGTTTTCCGAATCCTGGCTGTCCTGTTCCATACTCTGAGAGGTACAACGCTTTTTACTGATACGAATTATCCTTACCTCATATGATTGAGGACCTTTGAAGTAAGTTTACATCTGAGTGGGGCTTTATTTGAGAAAACTTTTACCAGTGAATATCACCATTTTCTTCTCTAGCTATTTATTGTTCACTCCAATTTTGGACTCTGTCTACACATGATATATTGTTTTTTATTGCATTATATTTTGACATATTTGTTTATAAATTATGTATGTATAGTATCTTTTTTATAGCACCATCCTTTTTCATTTTGTTTCTCATATATATATATATATATATATATATATATATATATATATATAAAACACGGAAGGGAACTGCACTCTCATGCCGGACCGGGTACACATCCCATGACCCTGCAACATGCTCAGCCCTAGGTGCCACTGGCACTCACAGGAAGCTGTGCTGTCCCCAGAGCCACAAGCAGTTAACCCTAGACAGGTCTGGGTGGAAGAACCATAGGGAAAATTACAAAACAAATTAATACAATACACAGAGAAAACCCAGCACTAAAAAGCTCTCAGCTAAGATTTAAAAGCAAAAATGGAAAGGTTCGTCACCGCATCTGGCCAAATGGGACAAGCTCAGGTACCACGTCAAGGTCCTTTCCAATACCTGAGACCCTAAAACAGCCACACAATGCAAGCTTTCAAATCCAAACAAACTGAAAACAAGGGAAGGGTGCACAGGAATATGTAACCACCCTAGACATATACAAAACACGGAAGGGAACTGCACTCTCATACCAGACTGGGTACACATCCCATGACCCTGCAACATGCTCAGCCCTGGGTGCCACTGGCACTCACAGGAAGCTGTGCTGTCCCCAGAGCCACAAGCAGTTAACCCCAGACAGGTCTGGGTGCAAGAACCATAGGGAAAATTACAAAACAAATTAATACAACACAGAGAGAAAACCCAGCACTCACTTACAAGCTCTCAGCTATGATTTAAAAGCAAAAATGGAAAGGTTAGTCACTGCATCTGGCCAAATGGGACAAGCTCAGGTACCACATCAAGGTCCTTTCCAATACCTGAGACCCTAAAACAGCCACACAATGCAAGCTTTCAAATCGTAACAAAATGAAAACAAGGGAAGGGTGCACAGGAATATGTAACCACCCTAGACATATACAAAACACGGAAGGGAACTGCACTCTCATACCGGACCGGGTACACATCCCATGACCCTGCAACATGCTCAGCCCTGGGTGCCACTGGCACTCACAGGAAGCTGTGCTGTCCCCAGAGCCACAAGTAGTTAACCCCAGACAGGTCTGGGTGCAAGAACCATAGGGAAAATTACAAAACAAATTAATACAACACACAGAGAAAACCCAGCACTCACTTACAAGCTCTCAGCTAAGATGTAAAAGCAAAAATGGAAAGGTTAGTCACCGCATCTGGCCAAATGGGACAAGCTCAGGTACCATGTCAAGGTCCTTTCCAATACCTGAGACCCTAAAACAGCCACACAATGCAAGCTTTCAAATCCAAACAAACTGAAAACAAGGGATGGGTGCACAGGAATATGTAACCACCCTAGACATATACAAAACACGGAAGGGAACTGCATTCTCATATCGGATCGGGTACACATCCCATGACCCTGCAACATGCTCAGCCCTGGGTGCCACTGGCACTCACAGGAAGCTGTGCTGTCCCCAGAGCCACAAGCAGTTAACCCCAGACAGGTCTGGGTGCAAGAACCCTAGGGAAAATTACAAAACAAATTAATACAACACACAGAGAAAACCCAGCACTCACTTACAAGCTCTCAGCTAAGATGTAAAAGCAAAAATGGAAAGGTTAGTCACCGCATCTGGCCAAATGGGACAAGCTCAGGTACCACGTCAAGGTCCTTTCCAATACCTGAGACCCTAAAACAGCCACACAATGCAAGCTTTCAAATCCAAACAAACTGAAAACAAGGGATGGGTGCACAGGAATATGTAACCACCCTAGACATATACAAAACACGGAAGGGAACTGCACTCTCATATCGGACCGGCTACACATCCCATGACCCTGCAACATGCTCAGCCCTGGAGGCCACTGGCACTCACAGGAAGCTGTGCTGTCCCCAGAGCCACAAGCAGTTAACCCCAGACAGGTCTGGGTGCAAGAACCATAGGGAAAATTACAAAACAAATTAATACAACACACAGAGAAAACCCAGCACTCACTTACAAGCTCTCAGCTAAGATTTAAAAGCAAAAATGGAAAGGTTAGTCACGCATCTGGCCAAATGGGACAAGCTCAGGTACCACATCAAGGTCCTTTCCAATACCTGAGACCCTAAAACAGCCACATAATGCAAGCTTTCAAATCCAAACAAACTGAAAACAAGGGAAGGGTGCACAGGAATATGTAACCACCCTAGACATATACAAAGCACGGAAGGGAACTGCACTCTCATACCGGACCGGGTAATTTTCCCTATGGTTCTTGCACCCAGACCTGTCTGGGGTTAACTGCTTGTGGCTCTGGGGACAGCACAGCTTCCTGTGAGTGCCAGTGGCACCCAGGGCTGAGCATGTTGCAGGGTCATGGGATGTGTACCCGGTCCGGTATGAGAGTGCAGTTCCCTTCCGTGTTTTGTATATGTCTAGGGTGGTTACATATTCCTGTGCATCCTTCCCTTGTTTTCAGTTTGTTTGGATTTGAAAGCTTGCATTGCATGGCTGTTTTAGGGTCTAAGGTATTGGAAAAGACCTTGACGTGGTACCTGAGCTTGTCCCATTTGGCCAGATGCGGTGGCTAACCTTTCCATTTTTGCTTTTAAATCTTAGCTGAGAGCTTGTAAGTGAGTGCTGGGTTTTCTCTGTGTGTTGTATTAATTTGTTTTGTAATTTTCCCTATGGTTCTTGCACCCAGACCTGTCTGGGGTTAACTGCTTGTGGCTCTGGGGACAGCACATCTTCCTGTGAGTGCCAGTGGCACCCAGGGCTGAGCATGTTGCAGGGTCATGGGATGTGTACCCGGTCCGGTATGAGAGTGCAGTTCCCTTCCGTGTTTTGTATATGTCTAGGGTGGTTACATATTCCTGTGCATCCTTCCCTTGTTTTCAGTTTGTTTGGATTTGAAAGCTTGCATTGCATGGCTGTTTTAGGGTCTCAGGTATTGGAAAGGACCTTGACGTGGTACCTGAGCTTGTCCCATTTGGCCAGATGCGGTGACTAACCTTTCCATTTTTGCTTTTAAATCTTAGCTGAGAGCTTGTAAGTGAGTGCTGGGTTTTCTCTGTGTGTTGTATTAATTTGTTTTGTAATTTTCCCTATGGTTCTTGCACCCAGACCTGTCTGGGGTTAACTGCTTGTGGCTCTGGGGACAGCACAGCTTCCTGTGAGTGCCAGTGGCACCCAGGGCTGAGCATGTTGCGGGGTCATGGGATGTGTACCCGGTCCGGTATGAGAGTGCAGTTCCCTTCCATGTTTTGCATACGTCTAGGGTGGATACATATTACTGTGCACCCTTCCCTTGTTTTCAGTTTTTTGGATTTGAAAGCTTGCATTGTGTGGCTGTTTTAGGGTCTCAGGTATTGGAAAGGACCTTGACGTGGTACCTGAGCTTGTCCCATTTGGCCAGATGCGGTGACTAACCTTTCCATTTTTTGCTTTTAAATCTTAGCTGAGAGCTTGTAAGTGAGTGCTGGGTTTTCTCTGTGTGTTGTATTAATTTGTTTTGTAATTTTCCCTATGGTTCTTGCACCCAGACCTGTCTGGGGTTAACTGCTTATGGCTCTGGGGACAGCACAGCTTCCTGTGAGTGCCAGTGGCCCCCAAGGCTTAGCATGTTGCAGGGTCATGGGATGTGTACCCTGTATGGTATGAGAGTGCAGTTCCCTTCCGTGTTTTGTATATGTCTAGGGTGGTTACATATTCCTGTGTACCCTTCCCTTGTTTTCAGTTTGTTTGGATTTGAAAGCTTGCATTGTGTGGCTTTTTTAGGGTCTCAGGTATTGGAAAGGACCTTGACGTGGTACCTGAGCTTGTCCCATTTGGCCAGATGCGGTGACTAACCTTTCCATTTTTGCTTTTAAATCTTAGCTGAGAGCTTGTAAGTGAGTGCTGGGTTTTCTCTGTGTGTTGTATTAATTTGTTTTGTAATTTTCCCTATGGTTCTTGCACCCAGACCTGTCTGGGGTTAACTGCTTGTGGCTCTGGGGACAGCACAGCTTCCTGTGAGTGCCAGTGGCACTCAGGGCTGAGCATGTTGCAGGGTCATGAGATGAGTACCCGGTCCGGTATGAGAGTGCAATTCCCTTCCGTGTTTTGTATATGTCTAGGGTGGTTACATATTCCTGTGCACCCTTCCCTTGTTTTCAGTTTGTTTGGATTTGAAAGCTTGCATTGTGTGGCTGTTTTAGGGTCTCAGGTATTGGAAAGGACCTTGACGTGGTACCTGAGCTTGTCCCATTTGGCCAGATGCGGTGACTAACCTTTCCATTTTTGCTTTTAAATCTTAGCTAAGAGCTTGTAAGTGAGTGCTGGGTTTTCTCTGTGTGTTGTATATATATATATAATATACACACACATATATATATATATATATATATATATATATATATACAGGTAGCCCTCAGTTTACGCCTGGGTTAGGTTCCAGAAGGAATGGTTGTAAATCGAAACCATTGTAAATTAAAACCCAGTTTATAATGTTAGTCAATGGGAAGTGAGGGAGATAGGTTCCAGGCCCCTCTCCAAATGCACATAAGTAACATCTAATACATTATTTTTAAAGCTTTGAAATAAAGACTTTAAATGCTAAACTGCATTATAAACCTAATAAAATAATCACACAACACAGAATATATTATTAAACTAAGTTAAATGAACAAAAACCTTTGCTAAACAGCATTATAAACCTAATTAAATAATCACACAACACAGACTTCACTTGCCTTTTTCTGCAAACAGTTCTTTCTATGCATTCCAATCTAGACTGATTTATAGACAGGAAGATCTTGTTCCTTTGAAATCTGCTCGATAGCTCAGATCTGGTTAAACTGATTAATTTGAGCTTGCTTGGCTTTGCTGCAACACAAGCGGACAGCTCCACCTATGGGCTATTTTAATAAATGCACTGCTTCTCAATGCTTTTCAATACCAGTCACATGACTGGAAAAAAGGTTGTTATTCTGAAATGGTGTAAATTGAACCATTGTAAAACGAGGGCCACCTGTATATATATATATATATATATATATATATATATATATATATCTTAGCTAAGAGCTTGTAAGTGAGTGCTGGGTTTTCTCTGTGTGTTGTATATATATATATATATACACACACATATACATATATATATATATATATATATATATATATATATATATATATATATATATATATATATATTTACAGTATCTCACAAAAGTGAGTACACCCCTCACATTTTTGTAAATATTTTATTATATCTTTTCATGTGACAACACTGAAGAAATGACACTTTAGTAGTGAGTGTATGAGTGTACATCCTGTATAACAGTGTAAATTTGCTGTCCCCTCAAAATAACTCAACACATGGCCATTAATGTCTAAAACGTTTGCAACAAAAGTGAGTACACCCCTAAGTGGAAATGTCCAAATTGGGCCCAAAGTGTCAATATTTTGTGTGGCCACCATTATTTTCCAGCACTGCCTTAACCCTCTTGGGCATGGAGTTAACCAGATCATCACAGGTTGCCACTGGAGTCCTCTTCCACTCCTCCATGATGACATCACAGAGCTGGTGGATGTTAGAGACCTTGTTCTCCCCCAACTTCCATTTGAGAATGCCCCACAGATACTTAATAGGGTTTAGGTCTGGAGAAATGCTTAGCTAGTCCATCACCTTTACCCTCAGCTTCTTTAGCAAGGCAGTGGCAGTGGTCATCTTGGAGGTGTGTTTGGGTTTGTTATCATGTTGGAATATTGCCCTGCGGCCCAGTCTCCGAAGGAAGGGGATCATGCTCTGCTTCAGTATGTCACAGTACATATTGGCATTCATGGTTCCCTCAATGAACTGTTGCTCCCCAGTGCCAGCAGCACTAATGCAGCCCCAGACCATGACAGTCCCACCACGATGCTGGACTGTAGGCAAGACACACTTGTCTTTGTACTCCTCGCCTGGTTGCCGACACATACGCTTGACACCATCTGAACCAAATAAGTTTATCTTGGTCTCATTGGACCACAGGACATGGTTCCAGTAATCCATGTCCTTAGTCTGCTTGTCTTCAGCAAACTGTTTACGGGCTTTCTTGTGCATCATCTTTAGAAGAGGCTTCCTTCTGGGTCTTCATGCAGACCAATATGATGCAGTGTGCAGTGTATGGTCTGAGCACTGACAGGCTTACACCCCACCCCTTCAACCTCTGCAGCAATACTGGCAGCACTCATACGTCTATTTGCCGAAGACAACCTCTGGATTAGAAGTTGAGCATGTGCACTGAACTTCTATGGTCAACCATGGAGAGGCCTGTTCATAGGTGAACCTGACCTGTGAAACTGCTGTATGGTCTTGCCCACCGTGCTGCAGCTCAGTTTCAGGGTCTTGGCAATCTTCTTATAGCCTAGGCCATCTTTATGTAGAACAACAATTCTTTTTTTCAGATCTTCAGAGAGTTCTTTGCCATGAGGTGCCATGTTGAACTTCCAGTGACCAGTATGAGAGAGTGTGAGAGCGATAACACCAAATTTAACACACCTGCTAGTCATTCACACCTGAGACCTTGTAACACTAATGAGTCATATGACACTGGGGAGGGAAAATGGCTAATTTGGCCCATTTTGGACATCTCCACTTAGGGGTGCACTCACTTTTGTTGCCAATGGTTTAGACATTAATGGCTGTGTGTTGCGTCATTTCGAGGGGACAGCAAATTTACACTGGTATGCAGGCTGTACACTCACTACTTTACATTGTAGCAAAGTGTCATTTCTTCAGTGTTGTCACATGAAAAGATATAATAAAATAATTACAGAAATGTGTGTGTATATATATATATATATATATATATATATATATATATATATATATATATATATATATATATATATAGGAATATCTATTTAAAAATACTGTACATAGAACATATTATGCTATGTGCAGAATATTGGAATGTTAAATATGTACAGTAAATACACAATTAAACACTTTATTAAATATGAATATTGCATAAATATTATTTTACATGTTTTCATCTACTTGACTGCAAAGGGCTCCAATGCATTTATATATATGCCTATATATGTCTACATATGTTGTATTTATGTGTTTATATGTGTATTTATGTCTGTAAATACATATATACACATTTATATGTGTATAAGTGTGCATTAATACACACATGTACTCACATATAAACATATACAAATACACACATATGCATATTTAGGCATATTTTTATTTATATATATATATATATATATATATATATATATGCAAATTATTATGACCCTGGGGAAGTCTCCCTATGGGTGATGGGGGAAACCAGACGTGGACTCCTTGCCCAGTGTGCTTAGAGGAATGTGGCTGCACCTCACTGACGAGGCCCATAGGAGGCCGAAACGATCGTCTGGGGTTGTCATGTTCCTTGTTCAGAGGAGAATTGCCTGGTATTTCGGGGCTGGACTGACCTTACTTGGCAGGATCAGACTGATATACTTCAGGAAAGTTTTCTTCTGTGAAAAGCACACTGGTCTAAAAGAGGCTGCTTCCGGGTGGTAAATCGCCATAGAACAAGCCACTGAGCTGTTGTTTGTTCCTGGTAGAGGTTAGGTAATTTTACCTCTTCTTCCATGACCCTTAATACTAGAGTCCCGCAAGGCTATGTACTAAGTCCTCTATTATGTTCTCTTTTTACCCATGACTGCCTGCCTAAGTTTGTGTCGAATACCATCATTAAGTTTGCAGATGACACTACTGTGGTAGGCAAGGTTAGTAACAATGATGAGTCGGCTTATTTGGAGGAAATAACAAACCTGGTGACATGGTGTGTTGATAACAACTTATCTCTTAACATTAAGAAGACCAAAGAGATTATTGTGGACTATAGGAAGACCAAACGTTGTACACATTTACCTATCTATATTAATGGGCCTGAGGTAGAACGGGTGACTAGTTTCAAATTCCTGGGAACTAACATCAATGAAAAACTGTCCTGGTCACTGAATACACCTATTTTAGTCAAAAAGGCACAGCGGCGACTCTGCTTTTTAAGGAGATTTATGAAAGTACATCTGTCCACCCAGATGTTGGTTAATTTCTATTGCTGCACCATTGAGAGTATTCTTACCAACTGTATCTCGGTGTGGTATGGTAACTGTACCAATCTTGACCGAAAAGCTTTGCAACCGATAGTGAAAACTGCCTAGCACATCATCGGTGTCCAGCTACCCTCTATTGAGGACCTTCAGCATAAGCGATGCCTGCAAAGGGAGCACTGTATCATTGGAGATTCTTCCCATCCCAGCCATGGACTATTTGTTCCCTTGCCATCTGGTAGGCGGTACAGTAGCCTGAATAACAAGAGAGTCAGGCTAAGGAATAGTTTTTTTCCAGATCTGTTGTTTTGCTGAATACAAATACTTAATGCTGATTTTTTTTTAATTTTTATCATGTCTCTTTTTTTTAGATTATCCTATTTTTTTAAACTGCAGGCTATCTTGGATTACAATTGCTGTTTATCACCTTTATTTATTAATTTGTATTATCATCTGTGCTCATCGCATGGATTGTAATTATGCACATATCCATATCATATTGATAATTTGTATTACACTATCACACTTTTCCAGTGCTTTACATATTTCTTTTATACAAGTGACTGCTGTCTAATACTGATTTGCACCATGCACTTTTTTATACCAAATCGATAACTTGCATCAAATTCACATCCTTTTCTTGGTGTGTCTCATATATTCATATATGTACAACTGACTTGCTGTTTGATACTGATTTTCCCTATGCACTTTTAAAATCACATTGATAATTTCTATTATATTGTTACAATTTTCTCTGTTTCTTACACATTCTTTTTCATACAACTGACTGCTGCTTGATACCGATTTGCACTATGCACTCTTACTATACATTCTTGGAATTTTGTGTTATATTATGTGTATTTAACATCTAAGTTATTCCATTTTTATAATTATTTATAGCTACTATTGTATTTTGCACCTTATACTATCTATTTGCAATGTCTGGGTTAGATGTTTTAATACATTTCGTTGCCTTGTTTTTCTACTTGAGCAATGGCAATAAAAGGAATCTATCTATCTATCTATCTATCTATATTTCTATCTATCTATCTATCTATCTATCTATCTATAAATGCAGACAGCATACGCTGTTGGCATTTATCATCTTCTGAACTGCTGGTGCAATGCCACCCCCTGCAGATTCGCGGACGATTTCTGTCCGCTGCCTCAGTGCAGGCGGACAGTTTATGGATCAGCAGTCTTTAGCCTGAAGGCTCCGTACGAAGCTTGATAAATATGCCCCAATATCCTCGCGTTAACTTCAATTATGCTCAAACGATTGCATTTACTTTCAACTTGTAATATGAACTCTACATCAGACACGCACAAACACCAGTGATAAACCCATTTTCGTTCATGTGTAACTGTTAGCGCATCACTCATAATATTAATTATTATTATTATTCTTTATTTATAAAGCACCAATGGATTCTGCAGCGCTGTCCATGGGTAACAAAGATAAAAGGACAGTACAATATGAGACACCAGACAAAATTTAACAAAGAAATACAGTGGGAATTGGGAGCCCTGTTCCCGTGGGAACTTACAATGTAAATAAAAAAATGACTTTATAATCAAACATTGATATGCCTTTTGTTAATGTTATATGTTACATCAATATGAACAGATGAGCAACAAACAATTGTATATTATACCAAGGAGCAGAACTACAGGGGGTGCAGAGGTCTCAACTGCAACCGGGCCCCCTGTGGGTGGGGGCCCATCTTAAAATAAATTTAAAAAAAATTCAATAAAAAAACGTTGACCTGCACTTATATCATGTAAGTGTGACGTGATGCTTCACTAGTGTCTCTGTCTCTGAATACAGGGGTTAGTGTTTCTGATTTACCTATGGGTGTATATGTGTGTGTGTGTGCCTATGTGCATGTATGTATGTGACTGTGTGTGTATTTATGCATGTATGTGTGTGTGTATGTTTGTGGAACCAGCAAATTACAGACCGTGTTACTACAGCATGGGGGGGGGCAGGGGGTAAACAGTGTCACTATACAGTACCACTATATACAGTACGGGGAGGGCTGGACCATGTAACAGACTACTGTGGCCACTTTATAAAGTACTGGATTGGTAGGGTCAGACCAGCCATCTTACCAGCAGATTACAGACTGTGGGCACAGGGTACCTCCTTTTGCAGACATGTAATCTGATTCACATTTTTTTTTCCTGTGTTAAATGTTAACAAAAATAAAAAAAAAAGATATGTATCAAATTCACCTTCTTAGATTCTTGCACTTGGGCCCTGTGGCTAGTTACGCCTCTGATTATATCATCTTGTTATTCCTTTTCATAATTTTAACATAGAATGATTCTAGGCTGACAGAAAAAAAACTTTCAGTTATTGTTTTTTCACAGTAAATTAAAATAATAATACAATTAGATGAGATCACATAGAGACTGTAGTGATGAATACTTTCACAATCTTTTAGAAAAATGATCTGGTATTTTATAAGTAAATTAGTATACTTTGCTATTTTTTCATCTGCAAATCACTATGGTAATATTGTATTGATTCTGAGCTACAGTAATCGATCTTCAAGTACAATAGTTTTACACAGTTGAATACATATTAAATTGGCTAACTAAAATGACAATACTTGGCAGACTCTGTATCCAATTACTTCTATTAAAGTACAAAGAATTAAAAAAATTATGCACTTCTCTGGAGAGAATCGTTAGAACTTTAGCTATGTAAAACAAATGCATGTACCCTGCTCTAATTAAATGATTTTTATAGTACTTACAAATGAATACTTTAAAACTAATGTCTTTACTGTATAAGAAAAAAGAAAACTAGAATTGGCATCTTCTTTAAGAAAATACATTTTAAAACCCCATTTCCATCTTGAAAGCGTAATTGATCTTAAAAAAAGAGTAAAATCGCTAATTAAAAACATTTACGGCAAGATAACGAGTGGCGTGCTGTTTTACACATGTGATATCAGGTTTATCATGCCTGTTTTTGCGTGTCTGAAGGAGTGCTCATATTACAAGTGGAAAATAAATGCAAATGCGTGAGCGCAATCGTGATTTATGCTAGAATGATTACTGCAACCTCAGAGATCTGGTTAACTGTTACGCAAAACACAAAAGTGTCACAAAACATCAAAAAATCATTTTAAAGTATGAGTACGCTCATAATTACACTGTCTGATAAAAATTATTATAAAAATATTGCACAAAAATGTTATAAGGGCTCTCAGGCGTTAGAAAAAAAAGGGCTTTAACAAAGAGCTACATACATGTCTAAACATGTATATGTATGTATGTGTGTGTGTATATATATATATATATATATATATATATATATATATATATATATAGACAGACTCCAAATTAGTGCACTCTCACTTGCCAACCCAAACACAGACCAGGGTGCTTAACAAAATATTCAATCTGGACAAGGAATAAGCACTCGCTGGATTTAAGCACAACAAACTATTTATTCGACAGTGACGCTTTGGGGCATTCACCCCTTCCTCGTCTGAGGAAGGGGTGAATTCCCCCGAAACGTCACTGCCGAATAAATAGTTTGTTGTGCTTAAATCCAGCGAGTGCTTATTCCTTGTCCAGATTATATATATATATATATATATATATATATATATATATATATATATATATAAAGTCATAGATAGGATTGCACAATCATACTTCCAGTACTGCCAAGGTGCACTGCTGACATCAAATCCAACATATTTCCACAAAGCAGGCACTCACTGGACTTTACTTTAAAACATATACATTTATTATCAAATACTTAAAAGACAACTACATTGTGCCTTTGTCAATGTCATAGCAAAAAACAAACAAACAAACAAACAGAGTGCAGCTCCAGACCCCAAAATCAATATTTACATATTAAAACAGTACCACTTAAATACTATCTTAATTACCTGATGAAACCCCGCCAAACATCTGAACACGCCGCTCCAAAACAACTGGTCCTGACGTCATACTGACACGCTAGTCGTGCCTAGCGTGATGACGCATAGCACTGCGTTGCCATAGCAACGTCAGAAGCGTCTCATCAGTGTTTGTGTCAGATGATGGAAAAAATTTCCTGATCAGCTATGCGCATGCTCTTCACTTTACACTATGGCTGGCAAAGCCGTTGCCCTTAATAATAGTGGTATACAAAACACATATAGCACAGCAGCAAGCTATCCGGATGTTACATGCATACAGGGAGTGCAGAAATATTAGGCAAATGAGTATTTTGACCACATCATCCTCTTTATGCATGTTGTCTTACTCCAAGCTGTATAGGCTCGAAAGCCTACTACCAATTAAGCATATTAGGTGATGTGCATCTCTGTAATGAGAAGGGGTGTGGTCTAATGACATCAACACCCTATATCAGGTGTGCATAATTATTAGGAAACTTCCTTTCCTTTGGCAAAATGGGTCAAAAGAAGGACTTGACAGGCTCAGAAAAGTCAAAAATAGTGAGATATCTTGCAGAAGGATGCAGCACTCTTAAAATTGCAAAGCTTCTGAAGCGTGATCATCGAACAATCAAGCGTTTCATTCAAAATAGTCAACAGGGTCGCAAGAAGCGTGTGGAAAAACCAAGGCGCAAAATAACTGCCCATGAACTGAGAAAAGTCAAGCGTGCAGCTGCCAAGATGCCACTTGCCACCAGTTTGGCCATATTTCAGAGCTGCAACATCACTGGAGTGCCCAAAAGCACAAGGTGTGCAATACTCAGAGACATGGCCAAGGTAAGAAAGGCTGAAAGACGACCACCACTGAACAAGACACACAAGCTGAAACGTCAAGACTGGGCCAAGAAATATCTCAAGACTGATTTTTCTAAGGTTTTATGGACTGATGAAATGAGAGTGAGTCTTGATGGGCCAGATGGATGGGCCCGTGGCTGGATTGGTAAAGGGCAGAGAGCTCCAGTCCGACTCAGACGCCAGCAAGGTGGAGGTGGAGTACTGGTTTGGGCTGGTATCATCAAAGATGAGCTTGTGGGGCCTTTTCGGGTTGAGGATGGAGTCAAGCTCAACTCCCAGTCCTACTGCCAGTTTCTGGAAGACACCTTCTTCAAGCAGTGGTACAGGAAGAAGTCTGCATCCTTCAAGAAAAACATGATTTTAATGCAGGACAATGCTCCATCACACGCGTCCAAGTACTCCACAGCGTGGCTGGCAAGAAAGGGTATAAAAGAAGAAAATCTAATGACATGGCCTCCTTGTTCACCTGATCTGAACCCCATTGACAACCTGTGGTCCATCATCAAATGTGAGATTTACAAGGAGGGAAAACAGTACACCTCTCTGAACAGTGTCTGGGAGGCTGTGGTTGCTGCTGCACGCAATGTTGATGGTGAACAGATCAAAACACTGACAGAATCCATGGATGGCAGGCTTTTGAGTGTCTATATTGGTCACTGATTTGTTTTTGTTTTGTTTTTGAATGTCAGAAATGTATATTTGTGAATGTTGAGATGTTATATTGGTTTCACTGGTAAAAATAAATAATTGAAATGGGTATATATTTGTTTTTTGTTAAGTTGCCTAATAATTATGCACAGTAATAGTCACCTGCACACACAGATATCCCCCTAAAATAGCTATAACTAAAAACAAACTAAAAACTACTTCCAAAACTATTCAGCTTTGATATTAATGAGTTTTTTGGGTTCATTGAGAACATGGTTGTTGTTCAATAATAAAATTAATCCTCAAAAATACAACTTGCCTAATAATTCTGCACTCCCTGTATGGCCAAGGGGAGAATAAACCGCTAGTAGCACCAAAGACACAGAGTGTTAACCCTTAATGCGCTGAAGCATAAATACATAAAAAGCGCATACATCACAGATAGCAACTGTCAGCTAGCTCAGTCTCCCTATTGCATTGGACCACCCCATCTACGCTCAAAGAACATATAAAGGTGTTGGTACAACACTGCAATCACATAATTATAAACAAAGCAGTGTTTGGTAAGTACATAGTTAGAGTGCACAGTACTTGAACTTATGCCACCAAAAAACATCTAAAGGAATAAATCACTTGATCTTCAACAAAACCATATACCACCCCCTATATGCTTCAAGCCAAAAATGAGTATGGTAGATAAAAGTAACAGCAGTCCCCTAGATCAATCTTCATTTCCTCAGCAATGGATTATTTCTAAAAAAATGGGCTAAAGTCCAATGTGGTGTTAAGTCCCTTCGGGGCCAAGGTTCCCATTTTATAGATCCTTCTGCTTTCACGTTGGAGTAACTTTTTGCCCCTATCTCCACCCCTAGGATTAGGGGGGATATGATCAATGAGCATAGATCTAATGCTAGACACAGGATGTTTAAAGTGTGCACAATGGCGTGCCACCGGTTCATCCGACTCACCACTCTTTAGAGCCACCCGAATGGCATGGCGATGATTGGCCATCCTATCACGAAAGGAAGTGGTCGTTTTTCCTATGTACACAAGAGAACACGGACAGATAAGCATGTAAATCACAAAGGTGCTGGTGCAACTTAAGCAATAATTTATTTTAAACCGCTGATTCATATGGGGATGTTGAAATGAATCTCCTTTGCACATACTATTGCATGTAGTGCAGCTTCCACAGGGAAAGCACCCCTTCTTTGCCGACTTAAGCCATGTCTCCTTTCTGTAGTGTTCCACAGGGTCAGATTTGACGAGAATGTCCCTCAAGTTCCTTGCCCTTCGGTAGACCACCCTTGGAGGTGCCAACTTCTTGAACGGTAAGGTGGGATCAGTGCCAAACACCGGCCAGTGACGGCGTGCAGCATTTGATATCCGTTCACAACCAGGTGTGAATGTGGTGATTAGATTAAGTTGTTCCTTTGTATCCTTGGAGCGTGATTTAGTAACATGTCCTGTGTCTGGCCTCAATATTTGCTCTTGAATGTCACTAATATCCTTCATAGGGTAGCCCCTCTTATTCAATTTTTCGCCCATCTCTTGCACTTGTTTCTTCTGCAAGGGTGTCTCGCTGTTGTTCCTCAGTGCCCTGGTGAGCTGGGAGGTGAGAATACCCTTTTTCTGATGTTTAGGGTTAAAGCTACTGGCATGTAACAATGAATTGCGGTCTGTGGGCTTGGTGTACAATTTAGTACCGAACCGTCAATTGCCACTGTCATTCACCCTAAACACATTCAGGTTAAAAAAATTCACGCTTTTGGACCTGAATGTGTTTAGGGTGAATGACAGTGGCAATTGGCGGTTTGGTACTAAATTGTACACCAAGCCCACAGACCGCAATTCATTGTTACATGCTAGTAGCTTTCACCCTAAACATCAGAAAAAGGGTATTCTCACCTCCCAGCTCACCAGGGCACTGAGGAACAACAGCGAGACACCCTTGCAGAAGATACAAGTGCAAGAGATGAGCGAAAAATTGAATAAGAGGGGCTACCCTATGAAGGATATTAGTGACATTCAAGAGCAAATATTGAGGCCAAACACAGGACATGTTACTAAATCACGCTCCAAGGATACAAAGCAACAACTTAATCTAATCACCACATTCACACCTGGTTGTGAACGGATATCGAATGCTGCACGCCGTCACTGGCCGGTGTTTGGCACTGATCCCACCTTACCGTTCCAGAAGTTGGCACCTCCAAGGGTGGTCTACCGAAGGGCAAGGAACTTGAGGGTCATTCTCGTCAAATCTGACCCTGTGGAACACTACAGAAAGGAGACATGGCTTAAGTCGGCAAAGAAGGGGTGCTTTCCCTGTGGAAGCTGCACTACATGCAATAGTATGTGCAAAGGAGATTCATTTCAACATCCCCATATGAATCAGCGGTTTAAAATAAATTATTGCTTAAGTTGCACCAGCACCTTTGTGATTTACATGCTTATCTGTCCGTGTTCTCTTGTGTACATAGGAAAAACAACCACTTCCTTTCGTGATAGGATGGCCAATCATCGCCATGCCATTCGGTTGGCTCTAAAGAGTGGTGAGTCGGATGAACCGGTGGCACGCCATTGTGCACACTTTAAACATCCTGTGTCTAGCATTAGATCTATGCTCATTGATCATATCCCCCCTAATCCTAGGGGTGGAGATAGGGGCAAAAAGTTACTCCAACGTAAAAGCAGATGGATCTATAAAATGGGAACCTTGGCCCCTAAGGGACTTAACACCACATTGGACTTTAGCCCATTTTATTAGAAATAATCCATTGCTGAGGAAATGAAGATTGATCTAGGGGTCTGCTGTTACTTTTATCTACCATACTCTTTTTTTGGCTTGAAGCATATAGGGGGTGGTATATGGTTTTGTTGAAGATCAAGTGATTTATGCCTTTAGATGTTTTTTGGTGGCATAAGTTCAAGTACTGTGCACTCTAACTATGTACTTACCAAACACTGCTTTGTTTATAATTATGTGATTGCAGTGTTGTACCAACACCTTTATATGTTCTTTGAGCCTAGATGGGGTGGTCCAATACAATAGGGAGACTGAGCTAGCTGACAGTTGCTATCTGTGAAGTATGCGCTTTTTATGTATTTATGCTTCAGCGCATTAAGGGTTAACACTCTGTGTCTTTGGTGCTACTAGCGGTTTATTCTCCCCTTGGCCATATGCATGCAACATCCGGATAGCTTGCTGCTGTGCTATATGTGTTTTGTATACCACTATTACTAAGGGCAAACGGCTTTGCCAGCCATAGTGTAAAGTGAAGAGCATGCGCATAGCTGATCAGGAAGATTTTTCCATCATCTGACACAAACGCCGATGAGACGCTTCTGACGTTGCTATGGCAACGCCGTGCTATGCGTCATCACGCTAGGCACAACTAGCGTGTCAGCATGACGTCAGGACCAGGTGTTTTGGAGCGGCGTGTTCAGATGTTTGGCGGGGTTTCATCAGGTAATTAAGATAGTATTTAAGGGGTACTGTTTTTAATATGTAAATATTGATTTTGAGGTGTGGAGCTGCACTCTGTTTGTTTGTTTGTTTTTTGCTATGACATTGACAAAGGCACAATGTAGAGAGAGAGAGAATTTTAAAATTAAATATAACACAACACGGCCCGTGTGAACGGGCTTTAGGACTAGTTTATATATATATATATATATATTTATTTAAATAATAATTAAGTTAGGGGGGTGTTAGGGTTAGACTTAGCTTTATGGGGTAATAAATTTAATGTAGGTGGCGGCGGTGTAGGGGGGTCAGATTAGGGGTTAATAAATGTAATATAGGTGGCGGCGGTGTAGGGGGGTCAGATTAGGGGTTAATAAATTTAATGTAGGTGGGGGCAGGGTCCGGGAGCGGCGGTTTAGGGGTTAATACATATAATGTAGGTGGCGGTGGGCTCCGGGAGCGGCGGTTTAGGGGTTAATACTAGGATAGGTTTATTGCGATTGTGATTTAGGGGTTAATAATTAGGCTTATTGCGTTGTGGGGGGTTGTCGGTCTAGGGGTAAATACATTTATTATTAGGATTGAGAGGGGGGATTGCGGATATAGGGGTATACGTATCTGGCTTATTTTTGGGAGGCGTGTTAGACCGTTACGGGAGATTTAATTTTTTTTTTACTTTTCTTAGGCGCCGGCAGTTTCTAAAGTGCCGTAAGTCACTAGTGACTCCAGAAATTTGCAGTTACGCTTATTTCTGGACATCGCTAGTTTATCCGACTTACGGCACTTTAGGAACTGCCGGCAGGGTATATGTAATACCCCGATGGGCGAGGTGAAACTACGGGCATATTGCACTTACAAGATTGCAGGTAAAAACAGGCAGGCACATCAGAGATATCCTGGCCATAAAAAGCTTCCTGTTTATACAGATAGCAATGGTTTTCTAAATGCCAAGAGTGGCCATCTTCCAAGTTTGAAGTCCAATATACCCTATACCGTATTCGAAGGAACTGCACCACAGAGGAGGATTTCAATAAAGAAGCTGATATCCTAGAAAACTATATTCTTAAAAAGGGTTTTAATTCTGATTTCATTAAAGTGGCTAGGGATAAAAACCATCAATACAACAAGAGAAACCTTGTTACAGACACGTACAAATTTATCACTACGTACAGTATAGGAGCCCATAAAATGAAGTTAGCAGTGAACACTACATAAACATTGGGATATTCAAAAATTAGATTCCATTTTGGGTAGGAATTTTCCGGATTGGCCGAGTATAGTTTTTAAACGTAATCAAAATCTTAAGAATTTTCTAGCCCCTTCTAAATTAATGCCCCTAGATACATCTAAGACAAAGGGGAGTAATCCCTGCAAAACACTATCAGGGTGGCTATGCTTAAGCAAGGTCTATTTAAATGTAGAAGACTAAATTGCTGTTTATGCCCATTAATCAAATCAGGGACCCAATTTTACAATTGGGACAGATCTCAGAGTTTTGATACTATTATTCGTGCAACCTGCAATACCACTTATGCAGTGTACATGCTAACCTGCAGCTGTAATTTAATTTACGTTGGTAGGACCAAAAGCAAAATTAAGAAATGCATCTATGAGCATGTCAACAATATAGAGAAAGGTTTTCAAAATGACAGTGTGTCCGAACATTTTCACAGATGTCATATTAAGCAGGCAGACTCTCTAAGGGTTATGGTCATTGAAACCATGCCTCATATGAAAAATTAGATACAAAAGCTGCTTAATTTGCGAAAATGTGAGACCAAATTGATCCACAGACTAGGCAGCCTATACCCTCAGGACTTGAATATTGACCTGGATCTCCAGGCCTTTATGGATTAGTGTTTTTTGAACTCATATTTGTTCTCTATATATTTTCCTATACAGTGCTCCTTGTATATACTTTGACTATGAACCTAAGGAATTTTGTGAGATTATTTTTAGGTCCAGTGACTCTTGAGTGATTTTAGTTTATAATGTTTTAACACATTTTTTACGTCTGTATAGGTGTTCCAGTCTAATATGTAGATTTTTTTAATTTTAGATAGTTCTTATGCATATATGAGACTTATGATAGTTTTTAGGAACTTTAATTGTTTGTGTTTTAGTGTTTTACATATTTATGAATTTTTTTATATAGGAATTATGAAGTGTTTACTCCATGTATTATGTATCAGTTTTTTATTTGTAGAACTTATTCTGTGTAATAGGGATATAGTATCCCAAATTAATTCATTTAGTTTTATGGGTTAAACACGCACTGGTTTTGCTAGATTTTTATTATCAACATTTATTTTGTTTTATGGGTCTAGCTTGTATCACACCTGTTGGGTATTTATTATATATAATATTCAGCTGTGGTAATTATTTTAGCCCATTATGGTTGATAGCTGTAAAAGGTTAAGAGCACATTCTGAGCTTGTCATACACATTAGCATATATCAATATACACCACGCTGTCAAATTACTTACATTGTATATTTGATATACCTTTATAAATTTGGTCGCAAGCCTTAGTTACGTAACATATACGTTACCCCTGGGTGAGTGCACATCTAACTAACGAACATGAGGGTGTGTTCCTCCAAGCCTTCTTATTGTTCTCCAATCATCTGAAGGGGAGTGTACCTCACTAATGGCATAAAAAGTGCATGTTTGGGAGAAAAGGTTATGTTCTGTTTGGAAATCTCTTGACAAAATCTGCTTAGAAGGCAGATGAAACGTGCAGAGTTAAAGAGTTTTAAACTAAAAGATCTCAAATGGATCTGCATGTATTACCAGTCCTGGAAGCAATCAGCTGTTTAAATCTGCAAAGATTAGACTTTCGAAAGACTGGACTCACAGTGGATCCTGAGTTGTCAGTGAAGCTGTTTATGGCCAGGATATCTCTGATGTGCCTGTTTTTACCTGCAATCTTGTAAGTGCAATATTTATTTATAAAATATTTTACCAGGAAGGATACGTTGAGATTTCTCTTGTTTTCAAGTATGTCCTGGGACCACAAAACATTGCATTGATACAGTAGTGTACAATAAAATACAAAAACAATAATAATACACAATATATGCAAACATTTAACATAGAACTGGTAGGAAATATTTAATCAACCATGACAGGCACATTCTGTTTTGAGATATGTAGAGAGGGATCTCTTAAAGGATATTAGGCTTGGGGAAGGTTTGAAAGTGTGCGGGAGGTCATTCCATAATTGTGGTGCTCTGTAGGAAAAGGAGGATCGAGCTGCTTTCTTTTTGTATTGAGGCAAGCTAAATAATGTGCTGGTATTGGATCGGAGGTTATAGGATGTGGGAATAGCACACTGTGTTTTAATACATTTTGTTTTACTTCCTTGAACCTGGGTTGCACTTGTGTTTTTTCCCCAGAGCTTGTTCCATTTGATGAAACAGCAGCAACTTGTTTCCTAATTCAAGCAGCACCCAGTGAAAAGTCCATTAGATAACACTGTTATTGGAAAACACTGGAATTGATCAGACATATCTACTAGCAAGTTCCTTTTGGATGTCATTCTCTCAGAACTGGAGCTTTCCTTAAAGCATTATACCACATTGGTGACCATGACTCTGTTTGTTCTATTCTAATTCATTGACATTTAATACCTTTTTTATACATATATTTTTATACACACATTTTTAAATCTCTCTCTCTCTCTCTCTCTCTCTCTCTCTCTCTCTCTCTCTCTCTCTCTCTCTCTCTCTATAAATAGGTATAGATATATATTTTACAAAAAAACTATCAGATATATATATATATATAAAAATCTATTTATGTATAAATAGAACATATTCTGCTATGTGAAGAACATTGGAATGTAAAATATTCATATTTTCATGCCGGGCTTCATTGAAGTCTATAAGGGAATACTTGAACAAAGCTACGATATTCTATCTTCTGCTTTTTTGCGATCGTCGGGTTAGCGTGCAAGCAAAAACGTTTTACTTTCAACTTGTAATACACTCGCTACCTGATGCATGAAAAAAGCTTACTTCTAACGCAGTTAAAGCACAAGCAGGAGCATTAAATAGTGTTCCACTCATAATAAAGCCCTTAATTAATGTTATGGTAAATAAACAATATAGGGAGAAACAATACCAACATACAATTTGAATCATTGAATAACATTGCGAACACACGCAAGATTTGATCTCTATTCTCCCATTAAGGCACTGTCTATAACGGATGCAGATTACTGAATACCAAATAGGTCAAAGGGGGTTAATGGAGTCTATAGGGCTGATTTAACAATACCTGGCGGACATGATATGCTGCAGCGTATCATGTCCGCCAGATATCGCTGAATGCGGACAGCATTGCACAAGCAATTGACCGCTAGCAGGGGATGTCAATCAGCTGTATGCTGCCTCAGAGACTGCGTATGAGTTAGAAAGGAACGGCTCCCATGGAAACAAGGGGAACAGGGGCCATTTCGCACTTGTTAAATCAACACCCATGTCTGCATTTTGTAAATTTTGTAAATGGATAAAGTAGTTTTCTATGAGGTTTTAAACAATAAGCACTAGATTGCGAGTGGAGTGCACTCGATATTTGCCCTCCACTCAGTAATACCAGCACAGGAGCCTTGTTTTGATGCCGATAGACATGGCAAACCACCTAGCGTATCGCATGGGGCAAATCCTGCAGCGTTGGCAGCAATAAATAATATATATATGTATATGAATATATATATATATATATATATATATATACTATATATATATTTATGTGTTTATATGTGTATATACACATATTAACACATACAGTGGATATAAAATGTCTACATACCCCTGTTAAAATGTCAGGTTTCTGTGATGTAAAAAAATGAGACAAAGATAAATCATTTCAGAACTTTTTCCACCTTTAATGCGACCTATAAACTGTACAACTCAATTGAAAAACAAACTGGAATCTTTTAGGTGGAGGGAAGAAAACAAAAAAACTAAAATAATGTGGTTGCATAAGTGTGCACACCCTCTTATTTTTTTTTTTTTTTTTTTTTTTTTTAAATTATAATTTTTATTGAGGTTTTTTTGTCAAAATAAACATTTGGTAATTGCCAATATACAATATAAAAGAAAACAGAAGAGTATTACAAAGTAAGCTGCGAATATATAACAAATAGGGAAACCAAATGATTGAAAGACAATTACTTTCTCATATTACACAGTAAGCACCATGGTATCTGAAGACCTACTACATGAACCAAGCGGTAACTTTCAGACTGTATGGGGTTATCATAAATAGAACGTAGAGTAGGTGGACATAAGTTGGAGAGGGCCACTCATGGACCCTTATTGAAAAACCTCATTTTTTATTGTCTAGGATAATATAATGTCAAGCTCCCTTACTGATAAATGGATTTATGATGAAACATTGGAACACCTCCAGAAAGTTAACTAACAGCTGTGTTAAAATTGCATGCGTTGGTGACACGTATTAGAGATCAGTCCTGCTGATCTAGACAGGGCATATAAACGCATTCCTATTGTGTTATGGAGGGTTGGGTACATAGGGAGCAATTAAGAGCTGTAATTCAGGTGCGGTATAGACGAGACAAACCGCCTTGTTAGTTCCCCTAGAGTAGGGGATACATTATTGTAGGGGGGGGGGGGAGGAGGTGGTGTTTTTCATATTTTCAGAATTATCTCACCGTTTAGGAGCAGTAAAACATAATAGAATGCACTTAGAACTACCTTCCTCATATAAAACATTAACAGGAGGGGTTTAAACACGCAATAGTAAGCTATGAAAATACAATATAAAGAAATATGATACATTATATATGCTAATAGTGAAATAGCGATATTTAAAACTATGCAACAGGGCATTTTAAGAAATGGTGCACACCCTCTTATAACTGGGGATGTAGCTGTGTTCAGAATTGAGCAATCACATTCAAAATCATATTAAATAGGATTCAGCATACACCTGACATCATTTAAAGTGCCTCTGATTAACCCCAAATAAAGTTCAGCTCCTCTAGTTGGTCTTTCCTGAAATTTTCTTAGTCGCATCCCACAGCAAAAGCCATGGTCCACAGAGAGCTTGCAAAGCATCAGAGGGATCTCATTGTTAAAAGGTATCAGTCAGGAGAAGGGTACACAAGAATTTCCAAGGCATTAGATATACTATGGAACACAGTGAAGACAGTCATCATCAAGTGGAGAAAATATGGCACAACAGTGACATTACCAAGAACTGGATGTCCCTCCAAAATTGAAATTGAAAAGATGAGAAGAAACTGGTCTGGGAGGCTACCAAGAGGCCTACAGCAACATTAAAGGAGCTGCAGGAATATCTGGCAAGTTCAGGCTGTGTGGTACATGTGACAACAATCTCACGTATTCTTCATATGTCTGGGCTATGGGGTAGAGTGGCAAGACGCAAGCCTTTTCTTACGAAGAAAAAAAACATCCAAGCCAGGCTACATTTTGAAAAAACACATCTGAAGTCTCCCAAAAGCATGTGGGAAAAGGTGTTATGGTCTGATGAAACCAAGGTTGAACTTTTTGGCCATAATTCCAAAAGATATGTTTGGCGCAAAAACAACACTGCACATCACCAAAAGAGCACCATACCCACAGTGAAGCATGGTGGTGGCAGCATCATGCTTTGGAGCTGTTTTTCTTCAGCTGGAACTGGGGCCTTAGTCAAGGTAGAGGGAATTATGAACAGTTCCAAAAAACAGTCAATATTGGCACAAAACCTTAAGGCTTCTGCTAGAAAGCTGAACATGAAGAGGAACTTCATCTTTCAGCATGACAACGACCCAAAGAATACATCCAAATCAACAAAGGTATGGCTTCACCAGAAGAAGATTAAAGTGTTGGAATTGCCCAGCCAGAGCCCAGACCTGAATCCGATTGACAATCTGTGGGGTGATCTGAAGAGGGCTGGGCACAGGAGATGCCCTCACAATCTGACAGATTTGGAGTGTTTTTGCAAAGAAGAGTGGGCAAATCTTGGCCAAAAAGACTGAGTGCTGTAATAAAATCAAAAGGTGCTTCAACAAAGTATTAGTTTAAGGGTGTGCACACTTATGCAACCATATTATTTTATTTTTATATTTTTTCTTCCCTCTACCTAAAACATTTCAGTTTGTTTTTCAATTGAGTTGTACAGTTTATAGGTCACATTAAAGGTGAAAAAAGTTCTGAAATGATTTATCTTTGTCTCATTTTTTTACATCACAGAATCCTGACATTTTAACAGGGGTATGTAGACTTTTTATATCCACTGTACATATACTGTATATGTATATAAGCATATACATATATATGTATAGAGAACACACAGTCCCCCATTGACCTCCATGTAAAGGAACTTTCACCCCACATACCCTCACTTTAACCCCTTATAATTGCTTTGTGCATTTAAAAAATATACATAAAGATGTGCATATGTTTATTTAATGATATTCTACTGTCCTCTTTATTTTGGGGGCAACTTGTTTTCATTAACCAGAAATCTGATCTCTGGTTAATGATTCCTAGTGCAAAGTGAAACTGCGAGCTTGCGGTAGCATTAACCAGTCACTGTAATGGCTGGTTATTAAATGTGCGCACATAAACGGGCAAATTTACAGGCGCACGTTAGGATATCGCTACATTTGTACTCTAGCCCTTAATTCATATGGGCATCATGAGTATACTGATAAATTATGTTTTTAAAAAATGTAAAATTAATTAATAAAACATTGTTTTTCACCAAATACATACATATATACACATACACACATATACACACACATTGGAGCCCTTCCTAGTGAAACACCTTGTCATCCCTTTTAACCCTTTTAAAACCTTTTTATTAAAATTTTAATTGTATATTTTTATTAAAAAGTGTATCCGCCGTTCCACAACCACAGTAACCTCTACAAATACGACTGGTATCGTATCCTTACACTACCTGCAAACTAAACCAAGGTATTGCGGCTGTATATATGACCCTTGAGAAGGAAAAGGACAACTGAGGCCTGTTGCGGCGGCATACCCACAGGCAACGTTCCCCCCCCGGCTTGCTGGGGTCATCTGCCAGAACTGGTTATAATCACAGCTTCATCTGATATAAGGCTCACCACTCGAACTAGCAGGGGCAGATCTTACCATAACAATGCAGCAAGGAATCGTAATGATCACTACCAAACCCACGGGGGCTGAAATCCATCCCGCTACTCCAGACCTCCTAAGCGCCAAACTAGAGGCCTTATTTCAAGCCCTAATAGATAAAGCGCCATCTGCACAAGAATTGCAGCGCCTTATGGATAAGGTGCCATCAACATGTCCGGCAGCACTGACACCACAAACTGCTTTGATATGCAAGCCCTGCATACCCACGGAGTCCGGAGAACTTAAACTGTTTAGCATACAAATGACTGAGGACTCCTCACGGCAATCCAGCTATCAACCATCACCCTCTCCGACAATCTTGGATGATACCCGAATCCTGAAAGTTACTTACCTCCTCCCTTACTCCGGTTATCAGGAGCAGGAGAATACCACCTATTACCCGGTAATAGCTCCCGGCATCAACTCAGTAAAAGCTCAAGATTTCAATATCGCCTGTGTTGCCGGTGATGTGTGTGGAACACCTGTAAATGCAAGACCGCCCGGGAAACGGTCTGATATAACCCTGCAATCCGAAGCGATACCGCAAACAGAGCTGCCGCTTGTGGAGAGGGGGAAGGCAGAGATGCTGACCCGCATGATATCAGAGGATCCTCCAGACGATGCCTTAATCCATAATCTGCAGATCGGTAAACCTAGTAAAACATACGGCTCAATTTGGAGATGGGGTCACCCAGGCACATCCTTCATGCAGTTTGGAAAGACAGCCCCGGTGATCAGAGGGGTTAAACCTGTTTTAACAACCCCTACGGAGACGTTCAAGGCTAGGTACCCTATGCTGGAATACTCTGGGGGGTAAAAGACGTATTATAATGTTTGAAAATCTGGGTGTTAAACGCTGAAAGACACTAGATGATGGCTTTACCAAAGTACACCTTGCAAGACTCATATTATCCTATCTCGTATGTTCTTACTTGACCCGGGGCTGTTTTGTTTAGTTTTGCTGTATTTATTTTTTAGTTAATATGGGTAGAGCACTCTATGCTGGGGAATATTATGATTCTGTTAGCGATGTATGGTAAAAGGCTTGGCTGTCATGTATATGCACTGACTAGGCACATATAGATATCACATATCCTACTTTAAATCTGCGCATATGCAGGGGGGGAGGATGCTAACAGTTTAAGGGAGGCAACACTTGACTTCTGTAGATCCCTATAATAAATCACCATCTTTTCCTATGATCAATTGATGGCACATGCTACGCATTTTTATAGTGACCATTGGGGGCGCGGCCAGCGGCCAGGGCAGCGCACAAAGGGGTACACATACATCCTACAGAAGCGGCATCAACAGAAACAGATAGTTCAGAGGCTAAACTGTATAGGCGATAAATGAATAGAGACACTGAAGCGTTCCCCTGCAATAAGCGTTTATTTACATTAATGAGATACTTTTCATTGCTCGCCAACTGTGACCTCAAAAATTGTACAACCATTGTGCTGTAAAACCTTCTCCAACGCCTGCTTTTAAACACCTCCTCTATTAGTCATGAGTACCCGGAGTGTGTTATATTATTTAGATTTTTCCAGTTCTGGCTGTTCGCATCTACTTTACATGAATGTTTGTTTTAGCATGTTATTATAACACATCATTTTAGGATGCAAATTTTTGTTTGTTTTGTTTGTTTATAATGAATCCCTAGTTCTACAACACCTCTTCATAGCAGGTCCAAGAGTGGCCTAGCAAGCATAAAGGGAATGAAAATGAGGACTACAATACCTGGAGTACTATCAAATATTATAGCATATAACAAACATGTAATATGCGTGTACTGTATTTTTGAACTATATTGTCAAATCAGTGGACTCTTTGAATGTTTGATATGCATCTGGGTACTATACAACGTTTGATTTATCATTAATGTACATTTTTAAGTATGTTTGCTTATTGTACTATGCAGTCCCTCAATAAAAATTTATAAAAAAAAAAAAAAAAAAGTGTATGTACTGTATGTGTTCAATATTTTGTTTTAATGTGTTTTATATGTGTGTGTTTTAGCCCTTACAGTTTACTTCAGGTCTCAAGCCACACTAAATATGGGGCACATTTATCAAGCTCCGTATGGCGCTTGAGGGCCCGTGTTTCTGGCGGGCCTTCAGATTCACCAGAAACACAAGTAATGGAGCAGCGTTCTAAAGACCGCTGCTCCATAACCTTTCCACCTGCTCTGAGGAGGCGGACAGACATCGCCGCAATTCAACCTGATCGAATATGATTGGGTTGATTGACACCGCCCTGCTAACGGCTGCAAATCTGCAGGGGGCGGCGTTGCACCAACAGTTGCACCAGCGTATTGCTCACCGCATTCAGCGAGGCCTGTCGGACATGATCCGCAATGATGGATCATGTCCGACAGGCCTTTCATAAATAGGTCCCTATAGCTCAATTTTGGTTAGGGCAAAATATAACATTTAGTGCGGTTGTTATATCCATTGAAAGTATAGGTTGTACTTGAGTTAGCCATGCTTCCCCTTCTCTGGTTAATGCACGTTACCATGGACTTGTAATATCAAGTTGCGCTCTAATGTTAATAAGATACCACTTTTCACAGCCATTGCTAACATCAGTGCGCCACTTGTAATCTGGCCAATAATGACTAACTAATAAACCCTTGACCCTGAATATCTACAATATGACCATAATAGCACACTAAAATTGACAACATCCTTAGTTGAGGTTTCTTAAAGCATAAAAATATATTGTAGTATCAAGACCAATTAATAGTATTCCACTAGCTGAGTTATCCCATATTGAATTTTCTTAATTCAGCTACACTTAAAATGAAAAAAACCACAGGTTCATCTAAAGATTAAATCCTCTTAGTTTGTGTTAAATTTATAGGGGCATATGTATCAAGCTCCGAATGGAGATTGATGCCCCGTATTTCTGGCGAGTCTGCAGGCTCACCAGAAACAGCAGTTATGAAGCAGCAGTCACAAAGACCGCTGCTCCATAACCTGTCCGCCTGCTCTGAGCAGGAGGACAGACATCGCCGAAATCAACCCGATGGAGTACGATCAGGTTGATTGACACCCCCCTGCTGGCGGCCCATGGGCCGCGAGTCTGTAGGGGGCGGCGTTGCACCAGCAGCTCTTGTGAGCTGCTGGTGCAATGCTGAATACGGCGAGCGTATTACTCGCCGTATTCAGCGAGGTTTGGCGGACCTGATCCGCAGTGTCAGATCAGGTCCGCCAGACCTTGATAAATATGCCCCATAGTCTAAACAGTTGACTGAAAGGTATTTAATTTGGACAGTTTAGATATAAATTTATTTATTGTGGAAACATTTAATTTACAACTTGTGGATAATGATTTCAAAAACAGTCCAACAATATTTTTAACTGTATGTGTGAAACAAGTTATAAGTATAAAACCTTGTGTATACTGCTCTACTTTGAGCCTCACTAATGCAGTTATCACAGGGTGTATAGAATGTTCACAAAATTTCTCCCAAGAAAGACTACGTTTTTAGAACTTAGACGGCTTACCACTCCTGTAGCGGTCCCTTCGGAGTAAATTCAGTATAAATATTTCTCTTTGTAGAATCCTCCTTATATATATGGTAACCACTCGCTCCTGTAATACAGCGTGTAACTCCAAACTTACTGTGGTGTGAAAAGCCTCGTTCTGATGCCGAGAATGTCTCAGCCAGCAATGGCTGCTCCAATGAGATTGCTGGGATCCTCCACACCCCCAGAGTAATCGAAGTGAAACAGTTGCAACAAAAGTCGAGGTCTCAAAAGAAATTAGCAAGGAGAGATATTTTCAAAATATAAAAAGTTTAATTTATTTAATCCAGTTTAAAAACGAAAAAGGCACAGCTAGACAGATGATGACAATTCATCAGAGCTGAGAAACAAGTGTCACTAACAGCTGTTAAATCTCAAAGGGAGGAGGTCAGAATAACCAATCAGAATACAATTCATATAATCACACACATTTAACCTATTCACAACCTTCACCTAATTTCATATATCTAAAAATAAATATATACAAAAT